>NC_084763.1:58796497-59128997 GCF_028858725.1 Colius striatus | reverse complement strand
AACCCTAACCCTAACCCTAACCCTAACCCTAACCCTAACCCTAACCCTAACCCTAACCCTAACCCTAACCCTAACCCTAACCCTAACCCTAACCCTAACCCTAACCCTAACCCTAACCCTAACCCTAACCCTAACCCTAACCCTAACCCTAACCCTAACCCTAACCCTAACCCTAACCCTAACCCTAACCCTAACCCTAACCCTAACCCTAACCCTAACCCTAACCCTAACCCTAACCCTAACCCTAACCCTAACCCTAACCCTAACCCTAACCCTAACCCTAACCCTAACCCTAACCCTAACCCTAACCCTAACCCTAACCCTAACCCTAACCCTAACCCTAACCCTAACCCTAACCCTAACCCTAACCCTAACCCTAACCCTAACCCTAACCCTAACCCTAACCCTAACCCTAACCCTAACCCTAACCCTAACCCTAACCCTAACCCTAACCCTAACCCTAACCCTAACCCTAACCCTAACCCTAACCCTAACCCTAACCCTAACCCTAACCCTAACCCTAACCCTAACCCTAACCCTAACCCTAACCCTAACCCTAACCCTAACCCTAACCCTAACCCTAACCCTAACCCTAACCCTAACCCTAACCCTAACCCTAACCCTAACCCTAACCCTAACCCTAACCCTAACCCTAACCCTAACCCTAACCCTAACCCTAACCCTAACCCTAACCCTAACCCTAACCCTAACCCTAACCCTAACCCTAACCCTAACCCTAACCCTAACCCTAACCCTAACCCTAACCCTAACCCTAACCCTAACCCTAACCCTAACCCTAACCCTAACCCTAACCCTAACCCTAACCCTAACCCTAACCCTAACCCTAACCCTAACCCTAACCCTAACCCTAACCCTAACCCTAACCCTAACCCTAACCCTAACCCTAACCCTAACCCTAACCCTAACCCTAACCCTAACCCTAACCCTAACCCTAACCCTAACCCTAACCCTAACCCTAACCCTAACCCTAACCCTAACCCTAACCCTAACCCTAACCCTAACCCTAACCCTAACCCTAACCCTAACCCTAACCCTAACCCTAACCCTAACCCTAACCCTAACCCTAACCCTAACCCTAACCCTAACCCTAACCCTAACCCTAACCCTAACCCTAACCCTAACCCTAACCCTAACCCTAACCCTAACCCTAACCCTAACCCTAACCCTAACCCTAACCCTAACCCTAACCCTAACCCTAACCCTAACCCTAACCCTAACCCTAACCCTAACCCTAACCCTAACCCTAACCCTAACCCTAACCCTAACCCTAACCCTAACCCTAACCCTAACCCTAACCCTAACCCTAACCCTAACCCTAACCCTAACCCTAACCCTAACCCTAACCCTAACCCTAACCCTAACCCTAACCCTAACCCTAACCCTAACCCTAACCCTAACCCTAACCCTAACCCTAACCCTAACCCTAACCCTAACCCTAACCCTAACCCTAACCCTAACCCTAACCCTAACCCTAACCCTAACCCTAACCCTAACCCTAACCCTAACCCTAACCCTAACCCTAACCCTAACCCTAACCCTAACCCTAACCCTAACCCTAACCCTAACCCTAACCCTAACCCTAACCCTAACCCTAACCCTAACCCTAACCCTAACCCTAACCCTAACCCTAACCCTAACCCTAACCCTAACCCTAACCCTAACCCTAACCCTAACCCTAACCCTAACCCTAACCCTAACCCTAACCCTAACCCTAACCCTAACCCTAACCCTAACCCTAACCCTAACCCTAACCCTAACCCTAACCCTAACCCTAACCCTAACCCTAACCCTAACCCTAACCCTAACCCTAACCCTAACCCTAACCCTAACCCTAACCCTAACCCTAACCCTAACCCTAACCCTAACCCTAACCCTAACCCTAACCCTAACCCTAACCCTAACCCTAACCCTAACCCTAACCCTAACCCTAACCCTAACCCTAACCCTAACCCTAACCCTAACCCTAACCCTAACCCTAACCCTAACCCTAACCCTAACCCTAACCCTAACCCTAACCCTAACCCTAACCCTAACCCTAACCCTAACCCTAACCCTAACCCTAACCCTAACCCTAACCCTAACCCTAACCCTAACCCTAACCCTAACCCTAACCCTAACCCTAACCCTAACCCTAACCCTAACCCTAACCCTAACCCTAACCCTAACCCTAACCCTAACCCTAACCCTAACCCTAACCCTAACCCTAACCCTAACCCTAACCCTAACCCTAACCCTAACCCTAACCCTAACCCTAACCCTAACCCTAACCCTAACCCTAACCCTAACCCTAACCCTAACCCTAACCCTAACCCTAACCCTAACCCTAACCCTAACCCTAACCCTAACCCTAACCCTAACCCTAACCCTAACCCTAACCCTAACCCTAACCCTAACCCTAACCCTAACCCTAACCCTAACCCTAACCCTAACCCTAACCCTAACCCTAACCCTAACCCTAACCCTAACCCTAACCCTAACCCTAACCCTAACCCTAACCCTAACCCTAACCCTAACCCTAACCCTAACCCTAACCCTAACCCTAACCCTAACCCTAACCCTAACCCTAACCCTAACCCTAACCCTAACCCTAACCCTAACCCTAACCCTAACCCTAACCCTAACCCTAACCCTAACCCTAACCCTAACCCTAACCCTAACCCTAACCCTAACCCTAACCCTAACCCTAACCCTAACCCTAACCCTAACCCTAACCCTAACCCTAACCCTAACCCTAACCCTAACCCTAACCCTAACCCTAACCCTAACCCTAACCCTAACCCTAACCCTAACCCTAACCCTAACCCTAACCCTAACCCTAACCCTAACCCTAACCCTAACCCTAACCCTAACCCTAACCCTAACCCTAACCCTAACCCTAACCCTAACCCTAACCCTAACCCTAACCCTAACCCTAACCCTAACCCTAACCCTAACCCTAACCCTAACCCTAACCCTAACCCTAACCCTAACCCTAACCCTAACCCTAACCCTAACCCTAACCCTAACCCTAACCCTAACCCTAACCCTAACCCTAACCCTAACCCTAACCCTAACCCTAACCCTAACCCTAACCCTAACCCTAACCCTAACCCTAACCCTAACCCTAACCCTAACCCTAACCCTAACCCTAACCCTAACCCTAACCCTAACCCTAACCCTAACCCTAACCCTAACCCTAACCCTAACCCTAACCCTAACCCTAACCCTAACCCTAACCCTAACCCTAACCCTAACCCTAACCCTAACCCTAACCCTAACCCTAACCCTAACCCTAACCCTAACCCTAACCCTAACCCTAACCCTAACCCTAACCCTAACCCTAACCCTAACCCTAACCCTAACCCTAACCCTAACCCTAACCCTAACCCTAACCCTAACCCTAACCCTAACCCTAACCCTAACCCTAACCCTAACCCTAACCCTAACCCTAACCCTAACCCTAACCCTAACCCTAACCCTAACCCTAACCCTAACCCTAACCCTAACCCTAACCCTAACCCTAACCCTAACCCTAACCCTAACCCTAACCCTAACCCTAACCCTAACCCTAACCCTAACCCTAACCCTAACCCTAACCCTAACCCTAACCCTAACCCTAACCCTAACCCTAACCCTAACCCTAACCCTAACCCTAACCCTAACCCTAACCCTAACCCTAACCCTAACCCTAACCCTAACCCTAACCCTAACCCTAACCCTAACCCTAACCCTAACCCTAACCCTAACCCTAACCCTAACCCTAACCCTAACCCTAACCCTAACCCTAACCCTAACCCTAACCCTAACCCTAACCCTAACCCTAACCCTAACCCTAACCCTAACCCTAACCCTAACCCTAACCCTAACCCTAACCCTAACCCTAACCCTAACCCTAACCCTAACCCTAACCCTAACCCTAACCCTAACCCTAACCCTAACCCTAACCCTAACCCTAACCCTAACCCTAACCCTAACCCTAACCCTAACCCTAACCCTAACCCTAACCCTAACCCTAACCCTAACCCTAACCCTAACCCTAACCCTAACCCTAACCCTAACCCTAACCCTAACCCTAACCCTAACCCTAACCCTAACCCTAACCCTAACCCTAACCCTAACCCTAACCCTAACCCTAACCCTAACCCTAACCCTAACCCTAACCCTAACCCTAACCCTAACCCTAACCCTAACCCTAACCCTAACCCTAACCCTAACCCTAACCCTAACCCTAACCCTAACCCTAACCCTAACCCTAACCCTAACCCTAACCCTAACCCTAACCCTAACCCTAACCCTAACCCTAACCCTAACCCTAACCCTAACCCTAACCCTAACCCTAACCCTAACCCTAACCCTAACCCTAACCCTAACCCTAACCCTAACCCTAACCCTAACCCTAACCCTAACCCTAACCCTAACCCTAACCCTAACCCTAACCCTAACCCTAACCCTAACCCTAACCCTAACCCTAACCCTAACCCTAACCCTAACCCTAACCCTAACCCTAACCCTAACCCTAACCCTAACCCTAACCCTAACCCTAACCCTAACCCTAACCCTAACCCTAACCCTAACCCTAACCCTAACCCTAACCCTAACCCTAACCCTAACCCTAACCCTAACCCTAACCCTAACCCTAACCCTAACCCTAACCCTAACCCTAACCCTAACCCTAACCCTAACCCTAACCCTAACCCTAACCCTAACCCTAACCCTAACCCTAACCCTAACCCTAACCCTAACCCTAACCCTAACCCTAATGACCCTAACCCTAACCCTAACCCTAACCCTAACCCTAACCCTAACCCTAACCCTAACCCTAACCCTAACCCTAACCCTAACCCTAACCCCTAACCCTAACCCTAACCCTAACCCTAACCCTAACCCTAACCCTAACCCTAACCCTAACCCTAACCCTAACCCCTAACCCTAACCCCTAACCCTAACCCCTAACCCTAACCCTAACCCTAAAAGGGTCAAGGGGTGAAAAGATCAAAGGTCGAGGTCAGGGGTCAAAAGGTCAAGAGGTCGGGGTCAAGGGGTCAAAGGGTCAAAGGTCGAGGTCAGGGGTCAAAAGGTCAAGAGGTCGGGGTCAAGGGTCAAAAGGTCAAAGGTCGAGGTCAGGGGTCAAAAGGTCAAGAGGTCGGGGTCAAGGGTCAAAAGGTCAAAGGTCGAGGTCAGGGGTCAAAGGTCGAGGTCAGGGGTCAAAAGGTCAAAAAAGGTCAAAGGTCGGGGTCAGGGGTCAAAAGGTCAAAGGTCGGGGTCAAGGGTCAAAAGGTCGAGGTCAGGGGTCAAAAGGTCAAAGGTCGAGGTCTGGGGTCAAAAGGTCAAAGGTCGAGGTCAGGGGTCAAAAGGTCAAAGGTCAGGGTCAGGGGTCAAAAGGTCAAAGGTCGGGGTCAAGGGTCAAAAGGTCAAAGGTCGGGGTTAAGGGTCAAAAGGTCAAAGGTCAAAAAAGGTCAAAGGTCGGGGTCAGGGGTCAAAAGGTCAAGGTCACGGGTCAAAAGATTCAAGGTCAGGGGTCAAAAGGTCAAAGGTCAAGGGTCAAAGGTTGTGGTCAAGGGTCAAAAGGTCAAGTCAGGGGTGAAAAGGTCGAGTTGAAGGGGTCAAAAGGTGAAGTGGTCAGAGGTTGAGGGGTTGGAGTCTAAGATGTGAAAGGTTTGGGTCAAAGGTCATGTGGGTTTAAGGTCATGAGGTTGAAAGTTGGGGGTGAAAGTGTTGGGAGTGTGGTTGATGAGGGAGGTGGGGTTTGGGGTGTGGCATGGTTCTGGGGGGGGTGTGTGGGTGTGGTTTGGTCAGGGGGGTGTGGTTGTGGTTGGAGGAGGTGTGGTGTTGGTGTGAGGGGCTGTGGCTAGGTCAGGGGGTGTGGCTGGTGCTGGGGGTGGAGTTTGGGGTTGTGTTGCAGGTGGGAGGGGGGTGTGGTAGTATGAGGGGGGGGGTGGGGTTGCAGGTGTGGTCTGGTTGGGGGGAGGGGTTTGGCCATGTTTTGGGAGGGGGTTGTGGGTCTGGTGGTGTGGGCAGGTGGGGATGTGTTCGTGGTTGGTGGAGGGGGTGGAGTTTGGGGGTGTGGTGTGTGGGTGTGGCTGGGTTGAGGTGTTTTGTGTGTGGTGGATGGGGAGGTTGGGTGTGATGGTGTTGGGGGGAGGTGTTTGTGGTTTGGGGGGGGTGGCTTAGAGGTTTGTAATTGTTTATGTGGGTGGGTTAGTAATTGGGATCAGGTGTGGGTTTTAGTATAGAAAAAGAAGAAAAATAATAAGTCTGGTGCAGCAGAAAATGGCCCAAAAAAATTCTCTGGGAGTAATTTTTTTTTTTTTTTCTAAATTTTTTTTTTTTTTTACTCCCAGAGAGGGGCCATTTTCTGCTGCTTTTAAATTAAGGGTAATTTTTAAATTTAAAAGTTCTGTTGAAAATAACAGAACAAAGTGAGAAACAGAAAAAAAAAGAGAAGAGAAACAGAAAAAAAGGAAGAGAGAGAAGAAAAACTAAGAGAAACAAAGAGAAACAGAGAAAACAGATTGAGACAGAAAGAGAGAGAAAAGTGACTAAGTCAGATAACTGAGAAAAGAGTAAGAGACTGGGATGGAAAAAAAGAGAGAAAAGAGATTAAGGGACACAGAAATATAGAAAATATACTAAGATATAGAGGGAGAGAAAAGAGACTACAGTCAGACAGGGAGAGAGAGAAAGAGAAAAGACTAAGACAGAAAAGGAAATAAGAGACTGGGACAGACAGAGTGACAGAAAGACAGAGACAAACACAAAACCACATTGGACGATACACAGGCACAATAGGTCTCTCAGACACCACAAAAACACAGATGGCACATTGCAAAGGGGAACATTTCAAATAAGAGACTCAGACACCAATAAAAGACTCAGATACCAATAAACACGGCACACGGCAGAGCAAAACCACCTTTATTCCCGCTGCCCCGAGTCATCTTTATTGAAGCTTTTATTATAGCCAGTTCCTTTTACCGAGACCGATACAGAGGCTGCAAATGCAATACAGGGGGCGCAAATCTCGTTACAGGGGGCGCAAATCCAGAACTGCATCTACATTTTTAAAAGGTTACAGACAGTTTTCCTGTATCTATCAACACTCCATTGTACAACTGCCTCCCTAGCAATTGACAACACGTGCCGGTCTTTATATTACCCTTGATGCTTCTTTCCTTCTTCAAAGACCACATGACCTGCAAATCCATCTCTGGGATGAAGATGCCCCGTCGCCCCTGGACTCTGGAAGCTCTCCGTTTCCATACCTCTGCAGGGAAACAAAAGTGGAGAGATATTACTACCTCAAAAGTGACAAGACCCACAGTAAAAGCTTTTGGTTCCTAAAAATTGTGCCGACTCCCTTCAATATCTGCTCCTGCTCAATTCTACGTCTTGTTACCAACACCCACGGCCAGTTCCACCAGCTAGCCTCCCGAGTCGGCTTCCCTCTAAAAATACGCCTGCCAGGAAAATGCTCCTCGGGAACGGCGTTCCTGGAGGAGTGGAGAATCCATGGCCCTGCCTGACGAAAACCCCGGCCCCTGGTCGCTCCGAGCCCAAACTTTGGCGATGATCATCGCCTCACAGAGCGACCGGGACCGAGGAAAAAAAACCCCAGCCGGAGGGAAAAAAAAAAAACCCCCCCGGCTGGGGATTTTTTATTCTATTAAAAATGTAGAAATTGAAAAACCTGAAAAAGAAACAATTTCAAACTGCAATTCAAACCCCATAAACCCCTCCCCTCCACCCCACCGAACCCTGCCTCCACTCCACCATCCTCCTGCCCACCCGCAACAATGGCACCTCAAAGCTACATCGCTCCCCAGAAACATCCTTTGCGAGGGCCTCGAAGGGGGCCCTGCCTGTCAAAGCTTGGCTGCAAACATCACCTCAAGTGAGCCACAACTAAGACAACTACATACAGGGTAAGAGAAAACAAACGCCACGCAAGAGCAGCCTCATTACTATAGGTTTCATCGTACACACCCTAAAGGCAAAAACAAGGCACAGTTCTGCCACACCAACACCTAAACATTCCACCAACTAGACCCTTCTCCCACAGCCTTGATGATAGACAGCTCCATCTGAGGCCAAAGCGTCGCGCTTCAAAGTAATAACTGAGTGACACGCTGCTTCACATCAACCCCCGTAACCCTTGGCTTTGCTTCGATTCTGAGAAATTTGACATGAGCGATCTCCCCGGGAATCCCGACCGGCCCCTGACACTGACCTCGCTCTCTGCTTGACCCTACACGCTCAGGCAGAGTGTCTCCACTCCACACCCGTGGGCAAACACCGACACCACGTGAAAGAACACATAGACAACATAAAGACAACAGGGAACTCGGCTCAGAGATGCCCCGGCCGCAGATGATGTTGACCGGAAAGACCTACAGGATGCTACATTGAAGGGAGAAGGCTCTATAGTGGCCTGCCTAAAGAGGGCAGATGTAACAGACCGGGCCTGCGCCAGAGGAACGCCCCAGACCCGAGATCCTGAGGACATGAGGAAGAAGTCTGGGTCTGTGCAAAGGGATGGCTGAAGAGCGGAGCCGCCGATGCGGCCAGAAGTGGTACCGCAGAAGACTACGGTCGGGAATCTTCCAAGGTGCAAGATGGATCTACGCTTAAGGATGGCGACGCCAGAAGAGCTTGATTCACACTGCATCGGTGCATACAGTGTTCAAGACCCTGAGGATGCTGCCCGAGATCCAGACCTTGCCGCCAAAGAGCAAAGAGCGATGAATGAGGAAGCCCGAGGAAGTGGACGTGGGGAACACGGACGACACAAGACAACACAGAGGCTGGAGTCACTCTGCCCGGTACATGCTGCCAAAAAGAACTAACTGCCTCCCTTTCCTTAACTGGTGGGGACTGGCTATGGAACATTACTCTCCTCTACACAACCTTTGAAACACCTCACTGTGACTTCCAACCTTGTTCCTTCCCCCCTGCCCCAACACAGCATTGTCCCTGTATTTAACTAGCAAGCACAATAGAAACTTGAAAACACAGCAAAAAAAGTCGCTCCTGAAGCCCAAGACCATACTCACTCCACAAAGACCCAGGCACGCCCCAAAGCCAAAAGCCCCAGGCACGCCCCAAAGCCAAAAGCCCCAGGCACGCCCCAAAGCCAAAAGCCCCAGGCACGCCCCAAAGCCAAAAGCCCTGAAAGACCAGGCACTGCACAAAACCCCTCCCTGTAACTCCTACCTTCGTCCCCTCCTCCCAGCCCCAGCACAACATGATCCCAGTACTTAACTTGCAGAGAGCCACAGGTCCGATTCAAAAAGTTCTGTCGGGTGCTACTGCAATACCACACTCTGTCCACATGACAACAGCACTGACAGGCTCTGCTTGCCCCTTGTGTTCTAATTTGGAGAACAGCTTCTGTCTCTGGAAATAGAACAAAACAAGTCACCCAGATGCAAAACCAAGTCACTGAGCAAAACCCCCAAAAGCTCACCTGCTATACAAAGCCCCAACTCACTCAGTAGCCAGAGCCCCAACACCCACATGTCAAAAGCGAACTGACATACACTCAGTGCTCCTCCACCTGCCCTTGACTCTACACCCCCACACAGAGCGGCTCTAACGTAAACACACACATATAAACACCAACACCATGACAGAACACGACACAGAAATTACAAGACTCGGCGACACAATGCCTGGACTGGAGATGCCCTAAAGTACAAAGACCTATGGGGCTGTGGCAAAGAAGCGAGGCTCCACGGCAGCCACGCAAAGAGGAAAAAGGAACAGCCCAGGATGAGAAGTTACTGTCAAGACCGGGATGATGGATGTGCAAGAAGCCTGACTGCAAGTCCCAGAGAATGTAGCGATGAAGGGAATGAGACCGAATCTCAGAACACGGATGCCTAGTGAGAAGAGCTGCTGACGCAGTCTAGAACACCGTACCGGAGGAAACGACTGATGGAGAACTTCAAGATGTGAAGCCCATCCACAGTTTAAGCTTCTTATGGAAGAAAAGCGGCACCGATTGGCACCGGAACTTTGAGGTTTGTTCTTTGAGACCTCGGGGAAGGTGCCCGAGTCACGTGCCGTGGTCCTCAAGTGCAAAGAAGACATTGGGACTCGAGGAAATCCCAAGGTGGAGAGGACAGACAACACGACACCCCACACAAACACTAGAGCCGCTCTGCCTGCCACACATTGCCCTTGTCCTAAGAAGTAACTTGCTCCCTTTCCTTGCCTTGTGGGGACTAGCTATGGAACATTCCTCTACACAACCTTTATAACTCTGCCCCGTGACTCCCAGCCTTATCCCCTCCACCCAACCCCAATACAGCATTGGCCTTAACTGGCAAACACAACGGAAACTTGAAAACATAGCAAACAAACAAGCCACTCAGATGCAAAGCCCAATCACTGCAGCCCATGGCCAGTCAATTCACCCATGGTCAAGTCACTGAGCCAAAGCCCAAAGGCACACTCACTGATCCAAAGCCCAAAGGCACACTCACTAAATAGAACCCCAGAAGAACCCTACACAAAACCCCTGAAGGCCAAAACCCCAAAGCCCAGACACAACACAAAACCCCTGGAAGCCAAAACTCCAAAGCCCAGCCACTACACAAAGCCCCTGAAAGCCCATCCACTACACAAAACCCCTGAAAGCCCATCCACTACACAAAACCCCTCCCTGTAACTCCTAACCTTGTTCCCTCCTCCCGGCCCTGGCATGGCATTATCCTGGTACTTAACTTGCTAAGAGCCACAGGTCCAATTCCAACAGTTGTGTTGGGTGCTGCTGAGATGTGCTGCTCCCGAGCTGAGGTACTGTGCTGTGTCCACACGACGGCAGCACTGAGGCACTCTGCTTGCCCCTCTTGTCATTATTCAGAGTACAGCTTCAGTCTCTGGAAACAGAACAAAACAAGTCACCCAGATGCAAAGCCCACCTGCTGTACAAAATCCCAAAGCCAAAATCCAAAAAAGCCCACCTGCTGTACAAAATCCCAAAGCCAAAACCCCAAAGAGCCCCCTCACTCAACAAAACTCCAAAGCCAAAAACCCAAAAAGTCCACCCACTAAATGCCCAAATCCAAAAACCCCACTCGGTAAACAAAACCCCAAAGCCCACGTGCCAAAAGTAAAGTGATATACACTCAGTGCTCCTCCATCTGCCCTTGACTCTAAACCCCCACACAGAGCGGCTCTAACGTAAACACACACATGTAAACACCAACACCACACAGAACACGGATGACACAACACAGAAGTGACAAGACTCGGTGACACGATGACTGGACTGGAGATGCCCTAAAGTACAAAGACCTATGGGGCTGTGGCAAAGAAGTGAGGCTCCACGGCAGCCACGCAAAGAGGCAAAAGGAACAGCCCAGGATGAGAAGTTACTGTCAAGACTGGGATGATGGATGTGCAAGAAGCCTGACTGCAAGTCCCAGAGAATGCAGCGATGAAGGGAATGAGACTGAATCTCAGAACACAGATGCCTAGTGAGAAGAGCTGCTGACGCAGTCTAGAACACCATACCAGAGGAAACAACTGATGGAGAACTTCAAGATGTGAAGCCCATCCACAGTTTAAGCTTCTTATGCAAGAAAAGCGGCACCGATTGGCACCAGAACGTTGAGGTTTGTTCTTTGAGACCTCGAGGAAGGTGCCCGAGTCACGTGCTATGGTCCTTGTGTGCAAAGAAGACACTGGGACTCGAGGAAGTCCCGAGGTGTAGAGGAGAGATAACACAACACCCCACACAAACACTAGAGCCGCTCTGCCTGCCACACATTGCCCTTGTCCTAAGAAGTAACTTGCTCCCTTTCCTTGCCTCGTGGTTACTAGCTATGGAACGTTCCTCTACACAACCTTTATAACTCCGCCTCATGACTCCCAACCTTATCCCCTCCTCCTAGCCCCGATACAGCATTGGCCTTAACTGGCAAACATAACGGAAACTTGAAAACATAGCAAACAAACAAGCCACTCAGATGCAAAGCCCAATCACTGCAGCCCATGGCCAATCAATTCACCTATGGTGAAGTCATTGAGCCAAAGGCACACTCACTAAATACAACCCCAGAAGAACCCTACACAAAACCCCTGAAAGCCAAAACCCCTGAAAGCCCAGCCACAACAGAAAACCCCTGAAAGACAAAGAACTCCAAAGAACAGGCACTACACAAAACCCCTCCCTGTAACTCCTAACCTTGTTCCCTCCTCCCGGCCCTGGCATGGCATTATCCTGGTACTTAACTTGCTAAGAGCCACAGGTCCAATTCCAACAGTTGTGTTGGGTGTCGCTGAGATGTGCTGCTCCCGAGCTGAGGTACTGTGCTGTGTCCACACGACAGCAGCACTGAGGCACTCTGCTTGCCCCTCTTGTCATTATTCAGAGTACAGCTTCAGTCTCTGGAAACAGAACAAAACAAGTCACCCAGATGCAAAGCCCACCTGCTGTACAAAATCCCAAAGCCAAAACCCAAAAAAAGCCCACCTGCTGTACAAAATCCCAAAGTCAAAACCCCAAAGAGCCCCCTCACTCAACGAAACCCCAAAGCCAAAAACCCAAAAAGTCCACCCACTAAATGCCCAAATCCAAAAACCCCACTCGGTAAACAAAACCCCAAAGCCCACGTGCCAAAAGTGAAGTGACATACACTCAGTGCTCCTCCATCTGCCCTTGACTCTACACCCCCACACAGAGCAGCTCTAAGGTAAACACACACATATAAAAACCAACACCACACAGAACACGGACGACACGACACAGAAATGACAAGACTCGGAGACATGATGCCTGGACTGGAGATGCCCTAAAGTACAAAGACCTATGGGGTTGTGGCAAAGAAGCGAGGCTCCATGGCAGCCACGCAAAGAGGCAAAGGGAACAGCCCAGGATGAGAAGTTACTGTCAAGACCGGGATGATGGATGCACAAGAAGCCTGACTGCGAGTCCCAGAGAATGCAGCGATGAAGGGAATGAGACCGAATCTCAGAACAGGGATGCCTAGTGAGAAGAGCTGCTGACGCAGCCTGGAACACCGTACAGCAGGAAACAACTGATGGAGAACTTCAAGATGTGAAGCCCATCCACAGTTTAAGCTTCTTATGCAAGAAAAGCGGCACCGATTGGCACCGGAACTTTGAGGTTTGTTCTTTGAGACCTCGGGGAAGGTGCCCTAGTCACATGCTATGGTCCTTGTGTGCAAAGAAGACTTTGAGACTCAAGGAAGTCCTGAGATGGAAAGGATAGACAACACGACACCCCCACACAGGAGCTGGAACTGCCCTGCCCGGCACATCCTTGGCTGCCTCTTAAAGCCTAACCCTAACTCTTTCCTTGCCTAAAGGAGAGGGTTCCCAAACAACCTCTGTCCACTGCTACCCTTAAAACCACATCCTGCAATTCTCAGCATCACGTCCCCCTCCTTGCCCCTCCCCGATTCTTTCGTTCAACTTAACTTGCGTAATGCTCTGAATTCCATCTCCATGGAAATTACCTCGCTCACTGAGGCCTTTTTTCGGGTGCCACATTCTTCTTGGGGGTTGGCAACCTGACCAAAAGAAAGCCCACAAATGGGGCAAATGGTGAGCATCGCATCAGTCTACACGACCTCCGCTCTGACAACCACCCTCTCCAAAGGCAGAGGTGTTCCGCTCACCCTGCTCCTTCCAGAGTCTGACACGGCTGTCATGATACCTTAGGTGTCCGAGATTCAAAGACAGAAAATAACTGTGGTCCTTCTCCGAATGCACTGGCCCTGACACACCCTTAGCTACTGGCCCGGCTCACCTTGAATGTTCTGAAGGCTGCCCTCACGGCCCCTGAAAAAACAAGAAAAACAATTCACAATTGCAGCAAGAGAGTTTTAAACACCATTAGGGATCACATCTGCCTCACCTTTTCAGCCTCCTCCTCAGTGTTTGGCTTCACCCCTCCGAGGCATCTTATGGCACTCGCAAAAAAAAAAAACCAAAACACACTAACAAGAAACTAGAAGACATGATGAGATACTAAACAAACCCACAGGGATCCCCATCTCCGGCTCCTTTACTTTGGCCTCTAGCCCTCCATGTGGGTCATTTGGTCCTGCTGCATCGGGCTCAGGGTCTTCCTGTGAGACACAAACAAGGGAATCTGTCCATCATCGATGACCCCTGAAAACAGCTTCTTTAGCCCCCAGTCTCTGCTCATCTGGCCAAGTCCTCTGCTGTTCTGATGTCCTGCCTCCGTTGTACCTTCAAACCCTCAAAATAGAACACAAACACAACATCATGTAGCGATACAGCCACCCATCCCCATCCTCCCTCTCATCCCGCATCATCACCCACCTTCTCTCGGCGATCCGCCCGATACCCGGGTCGCAGCTTGTTCCTCTGCATCTGTGAAAACAGATATAAAACAATCACCTAGAGGCCCAACCACAGACAAACAGTTCCAGAGCTCAACATTATACAAAGCTATTCAGAATTCAACTCCAGCCTGTCATTTAAATCAAATCCCTAATGCTGGGCCTCACACTCCCCCGGGCAGAGCGGCTCCGAGCCCAATGCCCACGTGCCGAGACCAACACCACAGGGAACATGGACACTGAGATACAAATAGGAGAAAAGTCCTAGCGAGAGGATGCCAAACTGGAAATGCCATTGAGCAAAAAGGCCCATGGGGCTGCGATGGTGAAGCAAGGAGGCTCTAGGGCAGCCCCACACAGAGGCAAAGGTAACAGCCCGGGATGAGAAGCTGCTGTCAAGACAGAGGTGGACGCATGAGAACTCTGGCTTGGAGGCTGAGGAAGTCACAGATGAAGGGAACAAAACCCAATCTCAAAAAGGATGACTCAAGAGCACAGTGGCTGACGCTGTGGAACAGGATCGGTGGAAAACTTCAAGATGTGAAACAGATCCATGGTTTCCGACACAAGGAAAGGGGTGCCCGACTGGCACCAGAACGGTGAGGGCTGCGATTTGAGACCGTAAGGATGACGCCTGAGTCGCATGCCATGCTCCTTGAGCGCAAAGAGGATTTCAGGACTTGAGGAAGTTCCGAGACACGGAAAACAGACTACAGGACAGACAATACAGAGGCTGGAGCTGCTCTGCTCGACCTATCTTAGCTGCCTGCTAAAAGCTAAACCTAACCCTTTCCTTTGCCCAAAGCATATGGTTCCCAAACAGCCTCTCTCCTCCACTCCCTTTGAACCCCCAACCCTGAGATGCCCGACACTGTCTGCCCCTCCCTGATCCCATCCCTCAATTTAACTCTTGTACAGTCTGAAGTCCACCTCCATAAGAACTGAGGCCCTCCTGGGGGCACCATGTTCCTCTTCGGGATCTGTGAATAGATTAAAAGAAATCCCACAAGTGGGGCAAATGATGAGTACTGAGGCAGCTGATGCAAGCCTCCTATCTGATGACCATCTCCCTGCAAAGGCCGAGGGGTTCCACTCACCCCGGAGTCCGATGCCACTACCATCATCTCTTTGGCACCTGAGATTTAAAGACAGAAAATAACCGTGGAGCTTCTGCAAAGGCATCGGCCCCGACACTCTCCTCGCTACCGGCACGGCTCACCTCGAATGCTCCAAAGGCTGCCCTCGTGGCCCCTGCAAAACAAGAAAAACAATTCACTGCCTTGCAGCAGGAGAGCTTTAAACACCATCAGGGATGACATCTGCCTCACCTTTTCAATCTCCTCCTCTGTGTGTGGCTTCACCCCTCCGAGGCATCTTATGGCACCTGCAAAAAAAACCACAAGAAACTAGAAGACATGATGAGATACTGAACAATCCCACGGGGATCCCCATCTCTGGCTCCTTTACCTTGGCCTCTAGCCCTCCACGTGGGTCATTTGACTTCTTTGGCTCAGGGGCCTCCTGTAAGACACAAACAAGGGAACCTGGTAACCTCATCACCAATGACCCCTGAAAACTGCTGCCTTCACTCCCAGTCTCTGCTTACCTGGCCGAGTCCTCTCCTGTGCCGATATCCTAACCTCCGTTGTGCCTTTACACCCTCAAAACAGAACACAAATGGTTAAAGCTTCTTAAGAAAGAAAAACAGCACCTGATCAGCACCAGAATGGTGAGAATCATACTTTGAGATCATAGCGATGGCACCCGAGTCTTGAGTACAAAAAGGATGTGGGGATTTGAGGAAGTTCTGAGACACAGAAAACAGACTACAGAACACAACACACAGAGGCTGGAGCCGCCCTGCCCATGCCGGCTGCCTGCTAAAAGCTAACCCTCTCCCCTTCCTCGCCCCAAGGGGATGGCTCCCAAATGGTCTCTCCCCTCTGCTACCTTTAAACCATACCCTGTGATGCCTGACCCCACCTCCCCCCTCCCAACTCTCCTTCCCATACTTGGTTTTCAGAGGGTCAAAGGTTCAATCCAGACCTCAACAAAAGCCACATCAGCTGGGATGTTTCTGCAGTCACCGGGTTCCTCTTCATCATCTGAAAAAAAGAAACAAACCACAAACAGAACTGAGAGGTCCCATCTCCAGCACCAGCCTCTTTTACATCTCCCCTGGGAAGGGCCGTGGCAGTCCACTTGCCTACTTCTTCCACAGCCAGACACTGCAGCCTCCCTTCCCCTATTGCACCTTAGGTCCCCAAACTTTAAAGACTTTTTTTTTTTTTTCCTCTCCTCTGATCTGTCAGGAAAGGAACTCGCTCCCATCCAATGCTTTTTTCCTTGTAGTTGCACCCCCAAACTCTCTGCGTTGGCTTCTCAACAGTCTTTCTTCTGACCAGCATCCGGGGTCCTGGAGACACTTCTCATCTTTTGTCTTCCATCTTCCTCTGGACTCTGTGCTTTGCTCTGAAGCCACTAAGTAAATGAAATTCTGACACATGTTCATCTCTGAGGAGCCTTTCACAAGCTGCTAAAGAAGCTCCGAGTGTGACGGGGGGCTCTAGACAATGTGAAAAAGACAAGAACTGTACTTCTATATGCTGACAGGAGCTCTACCTTCCCTACTGGCTGCTTTCACAGAACCACAAGGGTTGGAAGGGACCTCGAAAGATCATGTCCACTCTGATGAAGCAGGATCTCCTAGAGTAGGTCACAAAAATGCGCAGGAGATACACGCCGTAAACCTTCTATCCCACTAAAGAAGATGCTATCAGCAGCTTCCATAGGTTAAAACAAAAGGATTAAAAAGGATAAAGTATTGTATTCGGTCACAGCAGGATCTCCAGAAAAATGCACTGCATCTGAAAAAAAAAGACAAGAAAGCATCCAGTTAAACCCTCTTGCTACCTCTGAATGGGTGATATAAAATTACTGACCTGAAAAAGATCTACTGACTTTTAATTTCTACTAGATACTCAGCTTTGAGCAGTCCTGAAGCTCACACCTCATCTTTTTTTCTTCTTAGTAGCAAAATACATCTTCTTTGAGAACTTAACCTCAGTTTGCCTTTCAACTGAGAAGCCAGCAGAACACTTACTCTAAAACACCCTAGGAGCACAGTGAGCTCCCTTGCCAGGGCCTGTGGCTCATATACCCCAGGTCCCTCCCACTGCTCTCAGTGCTGACACCTGGGAAAGGGGAGGGGAGACTGTGGGGAGTCATAAAAGCTTCCAGGTGAGAAAGGCCTATGTTTCTAGTGTGTAAAATGTTAGATAGAAAAAACCACTGTGACTGGAAATTATGATAGTGCTCTTATAGCACCAATATGCATCCATGATCAGCCCTATGACTGGGTAAGTGTTTTAACTTAGCTATGTAGGAGTACAGGTAGAAAAGAAATAGCTATTGTACTAAACTATGTAGGAAAATAGGTTGTTTTGGGTTATAAGAATTGATATAGAAAACTGAAATGCTGCAGGCCACAAAATGGGGGGAAAGCCCTACTGCACACCAGATTGCTGTGGTGTTTTTGCTGGGCTCTATGGAGCCTGGCAGGGCCACTCTGCCTTTAGCGGTGTCCTGTGGCTTTTTCTGAGGATACTGTGCTGGAAGCCTGATTGGGGCTATGAAGCCCCATCAATTTCCCAGAACCTCAGGGAGGATGTTGGAAACTCGAATGAGACCATGAGACCCCAATTCACACCCCAGAACCTGCAATAGGGGCAAGAGATAAATTAAGCTGAGATGTAAAATTTTCCACTGGAGAGATTACCTCCAACCCAAATATTTAAAAACAGAAACAGGAATCCGATTAAAAAAAGTATAGAGAAAAAAATTGAAAACGATCCTATTAAGAAATTAATGGGGAAAAAATAAAAAGAATAGCAGCAAAATCAATGACAATGTTCTAAAAAAATTCTGAACTGCCCAGCCAAAGCAGCTGTAGACTCTGTCCTACAGCAAAGCCCCATTCAGGCAGCGGCAGGGTCTGAGGGGAAGTTTGAGTTGGATTTTTTCCTTTTTGTTATATTTTAGATTTTTTTATACTTGTTTTCCTACTTTGGTAGGAACTGTCCTTGTCGCGCGTGCTGCCGGGGGCTGACAAGAGATAGTGGTCCCTCGGAGGACTTCCGGCGCATAGAGTGCACCTCCTTCAGGACCGATAGTCGCTCTCGGGTTGTGGAGGACTTCCGGTCAATAAAATTTTACTTCCGGAGGACTCACAGTCTCTCCCGGGCATCGGAGGACTTCCGGCCCATAGACTGTGACTTCCGAAAAACTAACAGTCGTTTCCGGATTTTGGAGGACTTTCGGCCCATAAACTGTCGTTTCCGGAGGACTTACGGTCGCTTCCGGGCTCTTGCGGTTTTCCGGCCCAGAGATGATAACTTCCGGAGTCTGGGACGACTTCCGGACCTTAGTGTGCTGGTTCGGAGGACTGAGCTGTCTCTAAATTTTAGCCAACTTCGCTTCTTTTAACCATAAATTTACACTCTGTCTCCTAGTACGTATACAATTAAACCCAATCCCATTGCTAATAGAGCAATCCCATTGCTTTACGAAATAAGAATCCCGAGGCCGGTGTTACAGGCGCAGCTGCGCATGCGCGGCTGCAGCACCGGCTGTCATGGGGCCATTGCGCATGCGCAGCTCCCGGGCTGCAGGACCGCAATTTGCCCACACGATGGCAGTACCGAGCACTGGGGCGCTGCAGATCCGGCTTTTCGCCACGGGAGGGCGGAACCGGCTATCAGTTATTAATGGAAGCTGCAGCACCGACTTTTCGCCACGGGACGGCGGTAACGAGTAAATTATTACAACTCTGCGCTGTGCGGCTGCGGAGCTGCACTACCGGGCCGTAAGATGGGCACCGTGGCTGCAAAAGCAGCGGAGGTGGTGGGACGGTGCACCTTCTGTTAGATTATTCACAAAAACTGTTAGAAGGCAAAGCAATTTTAGCAGAAAATGGTCCCCTTGCCTTCCAGCTTGTCTTCGGGTGTCAGAGGGGCCACGGGTGGCTGGGCTTGGACTGTGAGTGATATCCAGGGAGATATGCCCGGCCAAGGAGAGAGACGATGTTTCTTTTGCTAGGCTCCTAACGAGTGCCCAGGAGCGAGTCGGTGCCAGGGCTCTGGGTCTGCCTGGGCACAGCTCCACAGTCGCTGCCGCAGCTGCTCGTTGGCTCATTGCAGAGGGGACAGTCTGTCAGTCTGCTGTTCCTGACTACCTGTTGCTCCCGGTGTCGTGTCCATGGCCTCAAAAATGGGGCGTAACACAAGACAGAGGAATGAGGAGTGAAAGAAAAGGCTCGAGGAACTTTTTAACAAGAAAAGAAAAAACACAGGAGAGCGCAAAATAGTGATGGGGAAGAGGAAAGAAATGGGGAGCAGACAGAACAGGAGAGGAACCAGAAGCAACAGGGAATTAAAATAAGAAATCTGCATTCCACCTCTTAGGATCCTGGCAAAACAGCCTGTTGCTGCTCCTAAAGAGAAGTGTATATAACTGTTGTTACTACAAGATGAGTGCTGTCATGGCTACTTGCCTTTCCATTTCTCCTTTAGGAAGTGTGTAGAGACTTTTTTTTTCAGAGGCAAAATTAACTGTCGTTAATCTCACCTGCTAAGATTTCTCAGACTTTCCAAATGGAACCTTTCCCACGCTAAGTGGAATATCTGTGCAGATAACTAGGGATTTTGTTTCAGGTCTGTTTGCTTTCTTCTCAGATAAAAGTTAATACTCTCTGCTTTACCCTTCACTGAGTTGCTGAAGCAATTCTGGATCTTCCTTTCCCATTTCAACCCTCTCTTTCTACTCTTCGCCCACCCCACTTCTTTACATCATCCTCTCTTGACAGTCTGTGTGTGGGAGCACATCAGAAGACCCCAGACTGCACAGGCAGGAGTGGATGAGCAGAAGTGCCATCAGGAAATCAAGACACCTGTAGAGACTATAATACGCAGTAGCAATTGAGAGGTGGAGTCTCTCCTCTGAGGCACCCAGCCTGAGCTGCAGCTGTCAGGTGGGGTCTCTGCTCTGAGGCACCCAGCCTGAGCTGCTGCTGCTGTGGAGGAGGAGCTCGATCTGATCCTGGCACTGAGGCAGGGCCTCGGGGCTCTGGCACCCACATCATTCCTCCCATGGTCTGCCTGCTGACTGCATAATTCCTACAGTACCTCCTGATCTTTCTGTTGACCGTAACTAGTAACGGTGACAATGACACCTGTACTCTAAATAGCCAGGCAGCTGACCTGGAGAGGAGCCAGACCTCTACGGCGGTGAGAGATTCTAACTCATTCAGTGTGGAAATGGCTGGAGATGGAGTCCAGTGGAGAAATGAACTCACGTCAGAGACATCTAAAGGGCAACGGTTCTCAGCTTTGCCAAGTCCCATCGGAACCTGTCCATATATGTCCCTGCTTGAGCACATACAAGTGAACAGGAACCCAAAAACACGGGGACATTATCAGGAGCTGAAAAAAACCAACTGTACCTGCCCTTGGCAAGACACGTAAGGTTAGTGCAAGAGATACAAAGAAACAAAGTATTTATTGTTAAAAGCTTTTCTAAGAATCACTCGTCATCATACAACGAAGAAGATACGGTGGCTACAGAGCACAGGGAGTCAGCCTGTCTGGCTGTCTGTCTCCCAACTCCTCCTTCCCCCCCCCGCCACTTGTTCACTCTAACAAAACCAAAGATGCAGTTTTTTAAAATGGAGTTCCTTTCTTCAGTAAGGTTGGAAAAGGTGTTTCTCACACAGGATCTGGCAGAACAGATACATCCTATTACACAACAGGGCACTTACGGAAAGGAGACCTCTTTCTTCAGGAAAAAAAGAGCCTTCTTTTCCCCCTCATGTCTTTGCACTGCCATAAAAGGGTTCTGAATGCCAAGAACACACTAAAAAGAGCCCCAGTAACCTGACTGGTGTTTTGGTAAAATCAGGAGCCCTAGGATATGCACCAATGTTGATACACCCACCAATATTTTCACCTGGCTTCCACAGGATACCTTCTAAACAATGTGGTGTAAAAAAGCTGCCAGCCAAAACAATGTCTGCCCTACAACTGCAAACAACACTGCCCTGGGGAACGACCCAGCCCGGTCCCTCACTCTGGGAGATGCTGTGACACCCTGTCTCCAGGTTACCTGCAGAACGTTTGGCTCTGTCCTGTGTGCCCACCACCCAGGCCATACACAGGCTGCCACTGCCTCACGTGGATGATGCCGTTTCCAATGGCACTCTGCACATTGTCCTCTGCTCTTACTGGCACTTCAGCGGCATTTTGCTCCGTCTCTTCATTCCCTGTCCCAGTGCTGTATTCTCTCTCTGTTACACGATCAAACATTTGATTTCGCTTTCATTCCTAAAAAACATGTGGTCTGAATCCCGACTCAAAGCCAACAGCATAAAAGACTGCTTCAAACCTGCCATATCAACGCTTCAGCTCCAAGGTGTATTTCCCTTCCATTCATACTCCAGGATTCTGTTTTAGCCCTTTCTAGTCTGATGCTGGATATTCTAATGCTCTCTATTACCAGCTATACATTAACTACTCCTACACACAGAATGTTTCTCTGCAGAATGCACAGACTTTGGGAGAAACCGAAGACCCCAAAGCTTCTTGTCATCTTCTATACAAACACAAAGACAACCATCCTGGCCTGAAAATGCATTTCTCATTCCCATTCCACCAAGATTATGTGCTTGTTCAGTACCACTGCCTCTCATTTTCATGTCCCCAAGCAGCATTTGGTCCAGCTCTTCCCGCTATCGCTCCATTATTTCTCTTCCAACATCATTTCTCTTTCTTGCAAACAAGCGAGCTCCTGGCTGCACTCCTGGAACAGAAGACAAGATTTCTCCCCATGTCTCTGCAGTAAAGGGCCCAAACTGCTTATGAACACATGAAAAAGGCCCCAAAGCAGCATACCCCAGTTTAACCAGAGGAAAGGTCCCTGACAGCCATTCCAGAGACTGTTTCTGACCAGTCTTTTTACATCCAGTAGGAATATGGACAGTGGATTGCCATCCTCAATGCCTGCTGTACTGTCTGACTCCTGCCTTCGCACGTGCGTACGCACACACACAGAGTGCAGCACTGGGGATGCTGTTGAGGACAGTGGGCAGCAACACCACATTTGCTTTGTTATTTTGCTCTGAAAGAGAGACCAGGAAACAGATCCGCCCAATTAATTCCAGAGAGAGACTCTATTAGCAGGCTGGATCCCGTTATGTTGCCAGCTGTGGCACAGGACTGAGAAGTCTGTATAAGTATCTGCCACTTCAATGGGAAAGTTCCCAAAGAGCAGAATTCCCTGGCACACGTCCTGCAGGCATCTATCCCGGTCCCATGCTCTTCTCGCATCCTTCCTTATCTTTCTCTGCTTTTCTTATTCCTGGAGACTGAATGCATCCCCTGAAAGTAGCTGCTCTGTTTATCACACACAGGAATGAGTTTTATACACTGGACAGCATGCACACAACTGACACAGCAGCGCAGGAGACACGGAAGCACGGCAGCAGATGCCCCCCACTGCCTTCCCTCATCACACCTGCTCGTAGTCCAACTAGTGGAGTCCTAAAGTAAGTAAGATATCAAGTCATTCACTGTCCGTCATTCACCATACTCAGTTTAAGACTGCAGGATCTCACATTTTACTGTGTTTTAACACCAAAAAGAGTTCCAAACGAAGCCATTCCCGGCAAAGGCCGCAGGCAAAGAGGCACAGCTCTGCCCTTCCTCACGCCAACAGCTCTGCACCACGGTGCTGCCACCACATGACTGCCATCAAATCTAAACTTTCCAACACACCTCTGAACACAATGGACAGAGTAAAAGCTGTGGCACCGTTAGTGTGAAAGCAGAGGTGTTAAATAAAGGAGTGGAAGAGAAGACGACCTCTTCTGTGACCGAACAGAAGAAACTTAAGTTCAAGAAATAAATCTGGAAAGAAGAACGATGACACAGCAAAATGTATCCCTCAGAAGGGCTGCCTCCCTTCCGTGCCACCTCTGAGCTTGATTCTCTTTCCAAGAACGTGAAAGAAAGGAGATGAAAAAGAGTAACCTAGAAAAGAATTTTCAGTGCGACATCATTTGGCAGCTGCGTTTTGGACCAGAAAACACATTGGGCCATTAATGACAAACTAATCTGTGTGCCACAGAAAGCGAGGGGGGTGGGATTTAGTGGAGGTGCCCCTGCTTCTGAGTACATTTGGTACAAATTCCCATATTCTGCATCTGTCATATGTTTACAAAGAACAGGGTTTCCAAGGGATACGTTCCCTGTGCTGCTCAAGGCTGCATCCCACACAGCCAGGATGCCGTCACATCTGGGGGAACCGAAACACTCGGAGCGAGTGGCAGCTCACCTATGACCAAAATGTGACACCCATCCGGGGACTGTGGTCGTATCTTGAACTAGAGAGAAAACTGCCACATTATATTGAAGTTCAGCTTCCTGGATTCTGCACCAGCTTCACAATTAGAGAAGTTCTTTCCAGTGCTGAACCCTCTGGCATGCAGAGAAACACCGAAGACCTCTCGTATTCCGCGTATCCCTGTTGTTAACACCTGCTGTGTTCCAGGCAGGTTTCACAAGGCCTCATTTTCTCAGAATTCCTCATTTCTTGCTTCAGCCTAAGGATGCCTAAGAAGCTCTTACCCCAGGGGTGCTTTTCTTCCTCTCAGTACAGAATGTTGATCATAGCCATCTAGTGATATGTAATTCAGTCTACCTTTCGCTGCAGGGGCAAAGAAAAGAGGAAGTAGCAGAGTTTGCAGAAGAGATGTTCTAACTATAAGTCTTTCTTCAAGAGGGGCTCTTCACTCCAGGAATGAAAATCCTCCTATGTGTTCTTTCACGCGGTCAGATGGCCTTTTGCACTGCTCCAGCTGGAATAAAAACTCTATTCAGGAATACAAAGCACTCCACACCTGTGAGAAAGACTGTCTCGGCCGATTCCAGAGAAGTTACCGTTTGAGACTCTCGGGTAACACAGGATGAGAACTGCATTTATTTTTCTAAGTCTGTAGTCTCCTACAACACCTATCTCAGCCTCCCCCATCGATGCCACCCACAATTCTATGCATAGCCCATTAGCATTTGCTGTGTAGTGTCTGAGCTTTCCAGTAAAACTTAAATGATGCACGTTGATGAATGAGCCTTTAATCTTCTTCAATGATGACACGTGCATGGTGCCGTGTCTGGCCCGGAATGGTCTGAGACACCCTCAAACCATGGGCGAGACTTTCAAGGGTCACTCAAAAGCTGGTGTTCTGACTGGAGTGTTGATGGTACATCCGCATCCGGTCAGGAAGCAGGTCCGTGTGTAACAGTGAGCTAAGTAACACTGAAAAGTCCACTGGTTTGGTGGTCTGGATGCCAACGGGATCTCCGAGCGGTGCTTATGTGTTGCGCACTCCCAGAGACTGTTCCAGTTCCTGCCGGCGCTGCTGGATCTGAAAGAAAGAGAGAAACCATACAGCTCAGCACGTTCCATCGTTCAGGTGCAGGAAGGTTCCTTTATAAGCCAGCAGCCCGGATGATTCCTTCATACCTTGCAGTAGAAATATCTGCTCACAGCCTCCTGAGACCATGGCTCATGGTAAAATTCAGCTCTGCGCTCCTCCTCTGGGTTTCCAACTACATCGGTCATCACCTGTTACAAAAACGGAAACATTTCTCACTGTAGAGAAACGTTCAGATTTACCTGCAGTCAAAATTTATCTGCATTGCTACTACAGAAGTGTTCGGGACTGTCCTCTAAGCCCAAGGCAAACGGACCGGCAATTGCACGTGTGCTTGCTACCAAAACGGGAGACAGAGAGGGACTTTTTAGTGGGGCCTGTAGTGACAGGAAGTGGCACAATAGCTTTAAACTGAAAGAGGGTAGGTTTAGATTAGATGTAAGGATGACTGATGCTGAGGCCCTGGTACAGGTTGCTCAGAGAGGCTGTAGGTGCCTCATCCCTGGGAGTGTTCAAGGGCAGGTTGGATGGCACTTGGAGCAACCCGGACTGGTGGAAGGTGTCCCTGCCTGTGGCAGGGGGTTGGACTGGATGAGCTTTGAATACAATATAAATAACAATGATCGTAATCTTAACAGTGGATTTTTGGGAGACTGACTAACAAACTAGACATTCATAATTGAAACACACCATGATTTTGTTAAAATAATGTCCCGCATTCATTAATACAACTGGTTTTGAGGCATTCGAGTTAAAGGCAGAAAGTGAGAACAAATCATTCATTATTGCTGGCAAACAACTGAACTTCTTTACGTTGCATTTCTCGGCTATCTCAAAGCTAAGCTCAAGGGCAGATGATATTTAATCTGCCTGTATCTTAAATAAGATTAACTTATCAACTAACAAAGCACTCAAACTGTGTTACAGTACTAAAGGATGCTGCTGCTGAATGTTATATAGCTATCATTTTATGGAGTACACAAACAGCCCTGCACGTCTATCTTACTGTCTGCCCACAAATTCACCCACATTGAGCACCGCTGTTCCCCTGGAAGTGGAATGCAGACTAAACAGGCTTCCCTGCACACTGTATGCTCTGAGGCTGCAGTATTACACTCATTGTCTCCTTACACCAATCTTCCATCCCAGAAGTTTTAGCCATATGCTCTATACGCATTTAGATTAAATTCTTACATTCTGGTTCCACCATTCATTCTTCTTCAAATCTCAGCTCACCTTAAGATCCCTGCTCTGGGACCGGAGAAGGTCTTGGATGTATCCTTTGGGATCTTTAGAGAAGCTCAGCATGAAATCACGTTGTATTTTTAACTGATTTATCGATTCAATTGTCTCATGAATCTGACAGAAAAAAAGCAAAGCAGATGTTACTTAATTCCTCCCATGCTCCAGAGACAATGAGGTCAGCCCCATTGGCATCTTTGTACTTCTTGTAATGTACAAAGGTGACAGTTCTACACCACAGACTTGTGCAAGTTCCCGTGGCTTTTCCCCTTCCAGGAGGAAATTAACTGTCACCCGATAACTGAATTTTGGCTTCACTTGTAGTTCTGTGTGTTGGGTTTGTACAGAGCCATTTTTGGTAACAGGGGAGGGCTGCAGTGGTGCCTCTGTAAGAAGTTGCTCAGAACTTCCCTGGCTTCTCTGGCCAAGGCCAGGCCAAACAGGCACCACTGCCACAGCTGTTTCAGAAGGGAAAGTCTGCAGCGGGAGGGAGTGAGCAGCTGCATGGTGTTTTGCTCCCAGCTTAAACCCCAACACTCTGTGTACGCAGGACTCTTCTTCCCCTCTTGCGCTGGACCGCTGGATGGCATGCTATATGCAATACTGAAGAGCTAGGTCATGTCACTGCACAATGTAATAATTCCCTGTGTGTAATCAGTCTTTCTGCTAAGTCTGGGATTTGCCAGCAAAGGTGCTATATAAGTATGTCTTTGAACAGCACCTAGTGAAAGAAAGCAGCTATTCCCCTGGTTGTTCTTCATCATCATCATCATCATCTCTTTGATACCCTGTCGTGATCTTTAGTTTCTAGTAATTGCCCAATTGAGTCCATGTTAAATGAACTTACGTAACAGCCGAGACTTCTAGATCCCTTATGAGAAAGCCTGTTAAAGGCACAATGGCTGCACAAAGAAGAGAAGTCTGAACAATGAGAATAGGAGTACAGAAGTTTTACAGAAAATGAGTCATATCTTCGGAAATATGATTCAATAAATGAGCATTAACCAGCAGGGAAGAAGGAAGGGTCCAAAGAAAAGTCAAGGTCCTATCATCATCCTGGGTAACAAAATCAAGCATGATCAGCGGGAGGACAGTTAATGAATCATTTGCATGTACACACACAGAAAAGCAAACTTTTGCTACTCTGTTCCTCTAAAATTCTAGTTTAGATTGTAAATCTGTCTTGTTTCATTTCATATATACATCCATTTTGCCAAAACAGCTGATGTGGCCAAGCACACGGGAGCAAATAATCCTCCCCTGATCTGGCTGTGCTGCCAAGGCCAGTGGTGTAGGCATAACAACTGTACGGTGCGCTACCACGACAGAGCTTGTTGTCAACTTAAAATCATCCCTTATTTGGAAAAGCGATGTAGCTATGCTGGAGAGCAATGTGTTGGCATGCACTGAGCTCCCACTAGAGGACTCTGGCAGCACAGCAGTAAGTGGTTTGGACGGTAGCAGCAGTGACTCCGCTAACTTCTCTAACCACAGCTTGCTCTCTGCTGCAGTAAGTGCTCCTTACAGAGGTGACACAGACGTGGGAAAAGGGGAGCTGGACTGGAAACAGTAATCCTACCTGCCAGCCTGTATAGGCTGGGAACCAACTGGCCGAGCAGCAAACTGCTGAAAGTGCCGTTTCTCAAGAGCCATAAACCAGAAGCTGCTGCAGTTACCAGAATCCACGGGATTGCCAGTCTCCAACCCCCCCTTTAAAATCACACAAATACCCAAGTTTACCTCTAATACAAACAAATACGTTAAACAAGCAGCAACTGAGCCTGACCATATGTCTCATAAATCATCTCCAGTCCACTGTGTCACACCTCTTCTTCCCTTGCTCTGAGATGCCACTTTTGCTTATCCCCTAGCAAGCCAAATCACCCATTTAGACACGTGCCAAAAGGTGTCCCTGACATGAACCCCTATCATAGCCCACAGAGCTCACCACTGCTATAAGGCGGATGCTACTGTCTCAAGTGTGCACAGTCCTCTCTTGATGACACTGGAAACAACCCTGCCAAATCCAAGTGATTTTCCTGCCAGGCCATTTTCCATATTTGCACCTACTGCACAGAACTGTTCTGCACCTGTGCACCCACAAAACGCATCTGGAGCGTGAGATTCTCCTAGATTTGCGTTAGAGGAATTCATCAAGATATCGCTTCCTCTCAACAAACAGTTATAGCCAAACACTTGAGAAGATTCTTGAATGCCAGGAGACTCGTTATACTACCTGTGAAACTCTACTTCTGTCACCTCGACAACTGTGCCAGGCCCTGGATCAAATCCTAAGTGGGAAGAACATCCACCCCTGTTGTTCCCATTGCCTATGACTGGTCAATCCCTTGAAAGCACATCCAGTTGAGAAGGTCCTGTCTCAGAACATTACTGTCTTTGCTGTGTGACACACCAAACTCACACAAGGGCACACACTGAGTGTATGTGCCAGGGGATACTTTACTCCTGGGCTAGTACCTTGTTGTCCAGTGCTGTAATCTCCTGCTGGTTAGCTGTTGAGAGGAGAAAACTACTCATCTGTCCCTTTAATGGGTCTTCAACTTCTACATCTATATCATAACAAGCCGTCTTCTTCTGGTCATTGGGGTCAACACTATGGAGGGTAAAACAGAGGTTGTGAGAACACTGCAATGAATCAGCATAAGCATCCACCCAGCCCAGAATACACTCTGCTTAAGTCTGTTGCAGATGATGCAAGAAATGTTTTAGAACAGGGAATCTTTATATGCATTTCATAGAATCATAGAATGGTAGGGGTTGGAAGGGACCTTTAGAGATCATATAGTCCAATCCCCTGCAGAAGCAGGTCCACCTAGGTCAGGTCGTGTAGGAACATGTCCAGGCGGGTCTTGAAGACCGCCGAGGAAGGAGCCTCCACAACCCCTCTGGGCAGCCTGTGCCAGGGCTCCGTCACCCTCATGGTGAAATAGTTTTTTCTTATGTTTAAGTGGAACTCTTTGTGTTCCAGCTTCATCCCATTACCCCTTGTCCTGTTACTATCTACCATAGAAAAAAGGGATGTCCCAACCTCCTGACACCCACCCTTTAGATATTTATAAATGTTAATAAGATCACCCCTCAATCTCCTCTTCTCCAGACTAAACAGCCCCAGGTCCCGCAGCCTTTCCTCATATGAAAGATGTTCCAGTCCCCTGATCATCTTGGTGGCCCTGCGCTGGACTCTCTTCAGCACTTCCCTGTCCCTCTTGAGCTGAGGAGCCCAGAACTGGACACAGGACTCCAGATGAGGCCTCATCAGGGCAGAGTAGAGGGGGAGAAGAACCTCCCTTGACCCGCTGGCCACACTCTTCTTGATGCATCCCAGAATGCCATTGGCCTTCTTGGCCACGAGGGCACGTTGCTGGCTCGTATTTAGTTTATTGTTTGTGTATCTTCTCATCCTTCTTCAGGATGCAACTCAGACTTCTGAGATTAAGCTTTTGTCCAAATCATCGACTTTAACAGCTACTAATGGGCAGAGTCTTCATCTTCCTGAGATGTGTTACACCTCTGGCCTCCAAAGCAAGCCCCGCTGGTAAATATCACACTGGTGTGGTCTTTGCTTGACTGCATCTGCTTCAAGATAGGGTGAGTAGAACTGTTCACTACCGGTCAGGGTGTGAGCACATAAGGACATTTAATTTGGTTCCCAGGTCCAACTCGGGGTGTGGGCTTCTGAGGGACGTGCTGGGGCTGCTCAGGGATGTACCAGGTTCTATTTCTCTGTCTTTGTTATCTCCCCTTTGATTATATTGTTCTTGTTGTTGTGGCCATGATCACAAAGGAACTTGGGAAAGACTGAAATACCTTAGCAGCGAGGTTGCAATGCCCAAAAGTCTTGTTATCCATCCCCTGCCCCTGACACACACAGAGCTGTCACTTAAATCAGGAATGTGCTGGAAGTGCCCTAGATAGCCGAAAGCCACATTTCACCTGCTTCGCCAGAAACATATCTGTTTTGAGGAGGATGCCAGACATTCACCCTCTCGGTCAGAATGACTTTCTCTGAACCTAGGCACTCTTTACTGTAAACCTCCTGAGACCTGTGACTATCTGGCATTCTTAGAATAAGACTGACACCCAAACAGCTGACTGAATCCCAACAGAGCATTCATGGACCGGCTTCTCTCTTGGAAACCCTAATACTGTTGTACATTTTACATAATAAGTTGCTGATTAGAATGACTGATTACCCGCGATGTACAACATCATATCTCAATTCCCTTTTTTCCTCCCTTTAAGTGGATTCAAACTCTTTCCTCTCGCCTTAGGAAAGAAACCTGACCAAATCTTTCAACGGTATTCTCGTAAGGATAAAATTAAGAAGTTATTTTGCATAGTGCTGGAGAATTGGTGTAATTCTATTGAAAATAATTTGGCGTTACATTGATCAGAATGACCCAGAGCACAAACACACAACGATTTCTGAGGGACCCTCACAGAAGTTATACAATCTGGATTCCGGTCCCTGCTACTGTAGCTGTTTCTGTATTTTATGCAGTGAGTTTTGCACAGGAGCATGCTTAGGTGACTGATCAACATACCTGATGACGTGGTTTATCACTATAGGGTCTGGTGGCAGCAGCAGGTTCGTGAGTCTCTGGGGAATTTCAGAAAACTTTAGCCGTGGACAGTCAAAGATCTGGAACACAATTAAACATGTCACTCCTGTCCAGAAACTAAACTGCAGTTCAAGGAGAAAATAAGAAATCAACAGTTTGAAAGTAAGATGACTTTGAAAGCTGTACTTCTGGCTCCTTGTGCAGCATAAATTTTTGGTCACTCCTGTCCCTTTGAATTGCTGCTGTGCTCACAATCTGGGCTGGCTGACAGATGCACTACACAATGACAATTTCAGGTGTCCTACTTTTGATTTAGCCGCTGAAGGGCACGGGCCACTTTAACAGGACGTCAGAAGCAACTGCATCGGTAATGGGAGAGAAGCAAACGCTTCCTCTCTCACCGAGGGTTTGCAGCAGTGCATTGTAAAGAAAATGGGATTTTTAACCAGAGGAAATATAAAACCAGCTTGCTTTGGTTTTCCTTTCCAAGGCAGGTCTCCTGCAATATTTTGTGCTAAAGAAAAATACAAGCAAACAGTTTTGGATTTTGAAACCATTTGGGTATTTTTAACATAAAGGAAAGAAAAGTCCAAGTGGATTCCCTGATTTTTAACCAAAACATAAGCAAGCCTCTTGGGAGTGATCCACTCTCTTCCAATCAACTTAAAATATCCCAGCTTCTGCAAACAGTCTTTCTACTCAGAGGTGGATCCTTCTCCAACTCTCAAATCTGTTTGAAATGCCAGACTCACCTGCATCTAGCAATTCAGCCAGCTACTTTCTGAAGAGCAAGGAAGTAACCAAATTTACTGAGTCTGCAGCTCTCACTACTTCGGTTCCGAATTCTCACACCCGTTACAGATGACTGTGGAATTCCCACTGAAAATCTTTGCATACCGAGCTCCATCTAATCTGCTGTCCCCGGCAGCTCAACGCTGTTGTCCACCTGCTAATGTGGATGCCCAAGAGACGAAGGATTTAAGAAAGGAAAAGGGAGCAAGGACACACAATAGTGAGAGAAAGGGTGGGAGACCAGAAACTAAGGCTAGCAGAGTTTTCCTAAAGCTTCTCAAATTCCTAATTAACTGGAGTTAAGGGTCTAAACTTACAACCACTGGCTCTGCAAGCCTATGGGGCTACAGTAATTGGGGTGTGTGAGGTAACAGCATGGTATCATTTTTCAGCCGGTGCTGTATCGTGCTGTTAGACGCAATAACCAGGAGCGCACATCCACGTGGGATTCAGAAAAACTGGCACACCACGTGAGAAGTACTGGTATCTACAAGGGAATGCTAGAAACACTGACGTGCTACGTACTGCTGCCCTAAGGGAGCTGTGACTGCCAGCCATGACCATGACTTTGTTCCAGGAGTCACGTGCCTAAAACTACATAGACTACGAAAACATCATCAAACTGAAAGGCGGTTCCTAGACCGATTCCTTTGCCCTCCGTATCTCAATCTCAGAATCACAGAATGGTGGGGGTTGGAAGGGACCTCTAGAGATCATCTAGTCCAAACCTCCTTGCCAAAGCAGGTCCTACCTAGATCAAGTCTCAAGGGACCGTGTCCAGGCAGGTTTGGAAACCTCCCGAGAAGGAGCCTCTGCATCCTCCCTGGGCAGCCTGGGCCAGGGCTCCTTCACAGTAAAATAGTTCCTTCTTTATGTTGAAATGGAACTTTTTGTGTTTCAGCTACCTCTCATCACCTCTTGTCTTGTCACCAGATACGAAAGAAAAAAGTGCTGCCCCAATCTCCTGACATCCACCATTCAGATACTTGTAACTATTAATGAGCTCCCACCTCAGTCTCCTCTCCTCCAGAATAAACAGCCCCAGTTCCCACAGCCTTTCCTCAAAAGGAAGATGCTCCAGTCCCCTGATCATCTTGGTGGCCCTGCGCTGGCCTCTCTCCAGCAGTTCCCTGTCTCTCTTGAGCTGGGGAGCCTAAATCTAGACGCAATACTCCAGCATGAGGCCTCACGAGAGCAGAGGAGAGGGGGAGGAGAACCGCCTTTGTTAATTCTAGCGGTCGCTGTGAAAGACAAAAAGTCTTAACGTGCTACTTTCCAAACATCTTGCAGACCACTGAGGGTATTTTATACTCTAAAGCAGACTCTGGGAAAAACAGCTTTCCTAATTATATACCTTCTCTGTCTTCTGCCCTTTGATCTGCCAATCAGAGTCAGCAGATTATTTCACGTTTCTCAGCATAAAATATTGCATTGGAGTAAGAAAACCAAAACAAACCAGAAAATCAATACAGTGAAACATATCGAGAAAATCCTCCTCCCTGGTAAGGCCAAACTTACATAGAGCAATGAACCGCCAGAGGTGGGGTTTTGATAATGCCAGCACATGGAGAGGGAGCTTATTCTATCAGTTGCGGTGTGCTGAAAGCCTCTCAGTACTAAAGATACTGCAGATCATCATCACGAGAAGATAAAAATCACTAATTTTCTTTCCACATCCAGACAAAATTTACCTGCTGGAAGTACTTGTCGCAGTTAATGTATTCTTTATCGTGGGAGTCTTGCAGCTTGTTAGTTTTGATGTACTGCCAGAGAGCCTGGATGATGGCTGACCGGGTCTGCGTGTGTATCCCCAGCAAACGGGCTAATCGCGGGTCCAGCTTAAACTGCGGAGGCTGTCACCGAAAGACGAGATGGAGGTGGCAACAGAGAGAAAAGCAGACAGATATGAAGTTTCAGCTTTAATTCTCAGGGGAGTCTCTTCCTCAGGAGAAGCAGCCCACTCAACAGCAAAGACTGCACAAAGACCAGTTGCTCAGTTGCATACCACCGTAGGTGCTCTGGAAGAACTATGTCCAGGGTTAGAAAAAAAAGAGGAGCATCTCACATGTGCTATGCACACAGACTGTCACGTGCTTTAGATGATAACAACTTGCACGCAGGCTAGGGAAATAATTTTCCTTTTCAACACTGATGTACAAATTGACTTTAGGGAGTGAGGAAAGAGAATGAACAGCCCCCTTCCTCTGAACTACTGGAGGTTAACCACAGAAAGAGAGAATGAAGTCAGGATGACGCTTCTACTGCTGCTAATAACTGCTCAACTGCTTCACTTCAACAAAGTACCTTGGAACTCCGTTTTTCAGGCACGTTCATTCACACAATCCCGCCGCATACCCAAAAATTTACCCCACCGCAACTAGTCAATGCAATCTATTTCTTCTCCTGACCTCTGTGACACAACTCCTCAACCGCCTCCTTCTGCATCTCTACTACTGTACACTCCAGCGATAATTTGGTATTTTGTGCCCCTCAAGCGTGCACTCATACTCAAGTTTAATATTTGCCACGTTACTAGGCAAGGATTACCCTGTTGGGTGCCAGGTCACCCAAAGCTAGCTTTATAACAAATCCAGACTGAAGAATAAGAGAACATCTATTTTAATGCCTAAATTTGTAGTAACCGTGAGCATAACAAACATCATTATACTATCTTAACAATAAAGGTTCTAACTGGCTATATCAGCATTTCAGTTAGCTCACATACTCCGCAAAATCTGTACAATTTTCTCTCCGTTAACGTAAAACTGAGTGTCTTTATCCTAGACAGATGCTATTCGTGTGGACGGGAAAGAGAACGGCACGGAACAAGTTCTTTAAGTTACACAACCAAAATGTATCTGAGACTGAACTTCACTGAAAAGGGAGATTCCCATCCCAGCGGTGCATTTCTATCAGCTTCCCCGAGACAGCAATATTTCTTTCAGGGATGATTTCAGTCAGATTAGTGAGCTTCACAACTTCAAATCCCCATCACTGGAGCCAAGAAAGTAGAGACTATGGCAGTGCACATCCACAACTGTTCTGTGGAGCAGCTTAACTTTACAAAAGCTTAAAACGGTTTTAAACTGTGCCCAGGAACTTCTTTTATATTCTGTCCCAAGGCAGAAGAACCTAACTTTGCCTATTCCTTTTTTTGTTTGTTTGTTTCCTGTGACTGGAATCAGGGAACTGACGTAGAAGTAAACTTTGTTAGTTTTCAGATGTATCAGTTCCCTGACTCATTTTGTGGGCTGAACACAAACGCTACTAGTACAATGTCCAACAAAGCCTAAAAGTAATGGCACATCTAACCCTTGCAGTGCAATGCTCTCTGATGCAATCAGCATAACGTAATCAAAACTTAACAAACCAGGGAAGCTGTGTACTCTGCTCTGAAGAAAAGGCTGGTACAGCTACAGAGCTAGTTCAGGTACCACTGCCAAAAGCCACTCCTTTGATTTTCTGTGCAGGACCACACACATAGCCCAGGTACAACTTATCTGACTATTTTGTAAGAAGCCCAAGGTAGAAGTACACGTTCTTTCTGCAGGTGGACAATAAAAATATTCATTATCATCGTGCCAAGAACAATATTTTCCTAGAAACTTACTTCACGTGTCCCCTTTACATTTTAAGTAACCTGCAGCTTGCTATCTCTAATCTCAACAATCTATGTGATGTTCCGAGTTCAAGTATATTGGTTTTTGATGCACGCGACAAGACGAATTTGCACAATGTCCCAGTGGCTGTATTTTCCATGCCGGAAGCAGTGCACTGACCTGGTAGTCCAACATGAGGAGCAATGTGCACCGCACGCTGACATCTCCAGGCCTTTTCACCTGGAAGCCATCCGTTTCCTGGGTTGTGGGTGTTCTGTGCCACTGCCAAAGTTAAAAACAAGCAAGACGGTCAGTCCTTTTTCAATGGTGTCCATGGAGGTGCGTCTTACCCAGTACACCGTGTGAGAGTAAGACCAGTACAAACCTTCTGCAGATCTTGCCCTTTAAAACAACCAAGACACAACAATCCCCCTCCCCAAATCATTTCTCGCTCTGCCCTTCCCGCTCAGCTTCAACACACAGTCCGTTCTGCCGTTAGCATGCTTTACTTGTGAGGAAAGACGCACACAAACTTGTCAGTGTTTCTTACGTTCTGTTCTGAGGTGTGCAGTGCACCACTACCATCTCTGTTTTACAACCCATAGATTCTGAGAGTAAATATTCTTTAAATTAATAGAATTTTGAAAACTTTGAAAATTCCTTAAATGAGACAATGAATTCAAGGTAGCTTGAACGAGGTAGAGAATGAGCACGGAGTTCTTATCTGTGCTAGCGCTGGGTTTTTACGCATAGGGTGCAAGACCTTACCTCCACAAGATGGTTGTCAGGTCCATAAAGATCTTTGTCCAGCTCAATAACCAAACTCTTAAAAAAGGACGAAAACTTCCGTTTCTGTTTGCTGAGCTGCACAGACGGAAGGAACAGAAATGTTTAAGGCTGCATATATTGGCTTTTGTTCTAATCCTCCTTCTCAGGCTCTCCCTTGCTCTCGAGTATTAATTCCCCATGTAGACCACAGGTGTGTTCAACCAAATTAGTTTTCCCTCTGACAAATGCAGGGTAAGGTGCAAAAATCTCAACAGTGGTGGGAAGATTTTCCTGACTCTCTTAACATTATTGTGAACATAGCACCAGTGGGAGCAGATCCTGACGAGGCCACAGAGATGCCCTGAGGGCTGGAGCCCCTGTGCTGTGAGGACAGGCTCAAGGAGTTGGGGCTGTTTAGCGTGGAGCAGAGAAGGCTCCGGGGAGATCTTATAGCGGCCTTTCAATACTTACAGAGAGCTGGTAAGAAAGAAGGAGAAGGACTTTTTAGCAGGGCCTGTAGCGACAGGCCAAGCAACAATGGATTTAAACTGTAAGCGGGTAGGTTTAGATTACCTACAAGGAAGATTTTTATGTTAGGAAAACTTTCTTTACGCTGAGGGTGCTGAGGCCCTGGCACAGGTTGCCCAGAGAGGCTGTGGCTGCCCCATCCCCGGCAGTGTTCAAGGGCAGGTTGGATGGGGCTGGGAGCAACCCAGGCTGGCGGAAGGTGTCCCTGCCTGTAGCAAGGTGGGTTGACTACGTGATATTTGAAGGTCCCTCCTAATCGACACCATCCTGTTTTAACAGTTTTTTTGGAAGGGGAGGTGAATGATAATTTCTTGGCCCAAGGTATGACAGTAAATTTTACAGATCAATCATACACTAAGAAAATACACTTTCGCTTTCCATTCAATTATCGGTATTTTCTGTTTACTACACAGCTCATATTGTCTAAATTAAAAACTAGGAGGTCTACAATCGCACAATCCATCTTTCCATAGAATACAGTCCACAGGATTTCCATTAATTTCTTCTTATTTAATGCAGATAATCTTTAAGTAATACATTCTCCTTTGATTTACAATTTGTCGGTACCGGGGAAGCTATTTGGTTCCACTAAGGCATCTCTTTCTTAGTCAAAATATACGGCCTAATTTCTGAACTGAATTTTTCTAACTTCAGTTTCCCACTGTTGCGCCGTGTCACCCCCTCGTCTTCCGGCAAGATTCTGATTCTGATTCATGTATAGCTACCTCCAGACAGGCAGACATGCCTCCAAAGCCTTGCCCTCCTCGTCCACCTGTGTTCTCTATCTGCTTATCCTATCAAATACTTAGCTCGTGAAGTCTATTCAAATAGGTGGGACCTTTATTAGGAGAGTCCACCCTTCCCCAAGGAAAGTTAAATCCATCGCTAAGGTTTCTGAGGATTTCAAAATGATAAAACTTTTCTCCCGCCCTTGCTCTGACCATCCATACATCCTCTCCTCCTCACCAGGACTATGAACTCGTACTCTTCACAAGATGCAATGCCAGGTATAGACCTACTTATCACACCTCTGAAGACCTGAACCTCGATGCATCTTTGAAGAGAGTCATCTCAGCCCTGTTCTCGCCACCTCATCTGACTCGTCCTTTCTTTAAGTCTGCTCCACTTCCTGCTGCCCTTCCTACCCTCCCCAGCATTCCCATTGTGGCCTTATCCCTCACTCCACCTGGACACGCTGCCTTCCCAGTAGCCACAAGCCAACACTACCATTCAGAGATGTCACGTCTGAGCCGATATCCCCACCCCACAGGACAATCTCTAGATCCTTGCCAGCCCCAGTGAAGCACAGCTAAGTCGTACGTCATCCAGGAGCTTCCCCTCCACTCGCAGCTCCCACGAAGCAATGCTGCCGTCAGAGTCATCAGCATCGGACTTTGCAGGATTAAATGTGTTGGAGATGTAAAGTCTCAGCTTCCGCTTTTGCTGTTAAACAAATAGAGAAAAGAACAGGATACACCCAGTTTAAGTTTGAGACCTGAGGAAGCCACAGGAAAGGTGACAGTTACACATTTAGTAGAGGATCTGCACGTTTTGTACAACTGCATCAGGTTATTCAATATTTGTTTATGTGTAAGAAAATACACCAAAGAGGTGAATCTGACCCCTTCAAGAACCATTGGCTAAACAAACAGACTAAGTTTTGCTGTAAGTAGAGAAGAACAGGAGGCTGCAGGACCAAGCCCATCAGGGTATACATACTTCGGGATTAGATATCTGAGAAAACATCGTAAGAAAAGCATAAGGTGGTGCCTTTCCTGTCTAGATCCTAGATAGATAGCTAAGACTCAGACGCAAACCTCTTGCTATACATCTTCCATAGTTGCCTCAGTTCAGATTTGTAAATGGCAGTCACAAATACAGCTAATGCTGCAAATTACACACTGAGTGCATCTCTGCCCATCTTCATCCTATCATCCTGCAGAGACTGGTAATAGTCTTCCTACAGACACAAATCCAAACACACCTTGCTGCCTCACCTTCCTCCGTAACTGCCTGTCACCCTAATTAAACCTGTTGCGGCTCCAACTTGCTGTGACACCTGAATGGAGAAGGGCACTGTGTTTCGTCCCTAATCCCTAACAGATGTTCAAGTCTGTGAGAGACACGCTCACGCCTACCTGTTGTCATTTTTACAGGCTATCTAAGGTTTCCCAGTCACTGTATTGGCCACAGGCTATGCTATTTTTCAGTGCCCACTCCTGTGCACCGTGAGGAAAACCTGACATTAACTCGGATGCGTGGATTCCAGAAGAAATATTACCAAAAATTTCTTTGAGACTCTAACCTCAAATATTTGTTTATAATGTAATGACAAAAAAAGGCTACAATTGTCAAGTTGGTGTAATAAAAACAATCTTCACACAACGTAAGAAAGGAGCAGTCGCACACAGCTTTCACACTCACACACACAGACATTGAGGGGAGAGGGAGAACTAAAACTCTGACGTGGCACAGAGATAGAGACGTTTGGCTGAGAAGGAACACGCAAGTTACCACATTTTCCAAATCTAGAGGGGACAGTGACTGAAAAGTTTGATGGAAACAGCATGCACTGACAGGGAACAAGATATTCAAAATTGCCAAGGGTCTAGAAAATTACAGGTTGACACACTTAAGAACAAGCAGATATGTAGAAAAATATTCATGGAAATCCATTCTTCCTCCATCCTTTCCTACAGGATTTATGTTGCCAAAGTGTTCTTTCATTATATAAAATGTTGGGGGTTTTAATGCCCCAGAATCTCTATTTGGCGTGGATGACTTGTGGAGGACTTCGCATTTTCTAAATCCACAACTCTTCAAATTAACTTGCGCCTCTTATGCACCATTCCTGAATTACATCACACCTCCGTTATTTGCAAAACTGTGTTTGTACACACAAGAGCTTTTTTCTTAACAGCTCCTCCTGGATACCCTACTGATATTTCAGGTCTTGCATCACACGTTCCATTTCTTTTTCTTTTGGTTTCCAAAGACATTATCTCCCTTCCCCCAGACATGGACTGTGTCTGTTTCCTCTAGAATCTGATTTTTCATCACTAAGATCATCCTCTGCAATAACAACTTTATTCAAATTTGAACGGTTTAGCTGCCTTCCTTTCTCCAAGCTCTCAGGCCGCAGCTGCCTTGTTGAGTCCGCCTAAAATCAAGTCAGTATCAACACCTAACTCCACTGTGAAATAAAAAATACCTCTCCTTGATACTGTCCACCGTTTCCTTTTGCAAAACCCTTCTAATTTTCCTTTCAGGTCATGGCCAAGCCAAATGCAGCTTACACTTCCTGAACCGGTCTCCTGCTGGGTTCCCTATTCTTTCCGTGCTCTGCCACAGTTAGAGTCCGTGTATCGTTTGTTTGTTTCTCCCACGTCTCTCTTTAACTTACAGTGTATTCTCATACACGACAAATTGCCTTTCTCAAATTTAATCCTTTCCTCACTGGTAACCCCTATAAGTCGGCCTACTTCTTCCACACTGTCATCAGAAAGCAACTTTGAATATTTATGAATTAAAATCTTAAGTAATGGCTCTCTCTAAAGTTATCTTTTGTCCTGCTTTTTACATGTCTTGATTCTAGATCAAGACATGTAAAAACACTTAGCCTTTGACTACTATCTGATAGACACTGCTGGCAACCTTACGGTGAAGCACCATGGAATGCTGAGCCTTCAGTCTCTGCTAAGCAAAGAGTTCTATCCAACAAGCAAAATGTGTAACCTGCACCTTAGGGGCTGTCTTCAAACTTTGTCCCAGATGGTACTGCAAATTTGCAACACTGTTAAGGTACTGATTATCTCCCAAATGGCACCACAGGAAAGATCCTTGCTTCTTATTCACCAGGAAATCGGTCAAATAGGGCAACTGCACCCAAAGCAGGAAATTTAGTAAAATATGCAAGTACCATGAACACTAAAAGGAACTGCCCAATATTTACCGAGTTCAAAATTGCATGGACACATCAAAAACACCCACGGCCAGTTCTATAAAAACTTCAACACAAAAACCCCAAAACACAAAACCCACAAGCTACGGGAAAGTCAAACAAAAAAGTTGTAGAGGAATAAAACAGAGAACGGTATGCACAATAGCCTGTAAAATCAGTCAGTGGTTGCGTACTATACTCTCTCTGGAATAGAATCAGGAAGTGTATACTGATGAGTGGTAAGAAGCAGTCCGAAGTTCTCACTCTACAGTGACTGGGACGACTGACTGTCTTTACCAAAGAAAAAAGAACGTTAAAGAACCTAAAAGACGTATTTAAAATATGGGCTGATCTAAAGGACGATAGCTGTTTGCATTTTCCTTATCACACAATGCAAAAAGCAGAGCACATAAAATTATGCCACAAGACCATAAATTCAAGCTTGATCAACGGAAGTATGTCATTACGCTACGCAAAGCATAATGAACCACAGTTAACCTGTAGAACTAACTGTCACAGAACACAGATTGAGAACGTGAGGGGTTTTAATCCAGAAGAGACTTTATTGTCCAGTTCAATTTCCTGTGCAACACAGGCTCTAATCCTTCATCAAATAGGGCAGCTGTTATTAAAGGCCATCCAGTGTTGACTTAAGGACTTGACAAAAAGAACAACCTATTACTTCTCTGATATCTTGCTCTAGTGGCTGTAAATATGCACGTTAATCAGTCTCAGCCAGTCTATTTTTGAACTACCAGCTGTTGGTCCAAAGACAAAAGCTCTTAAAAAAAAACCCCACCAACACCCAGGACAGGGGCTGGAGTGGCTATGTTCTGTACAGGTCCCAGCAACAGATAGTCGTAACAACAGATGGGAATCTAAAAAGATGTCGGACCTTTCTGTGTCTTAATATAAACTGATCTCTGATTGCTGGAATTTAAGTGGAACTGCTACCTGGGTTTCTGGCACCTTCCTATTAAGTATTTAGCGCTGGAACACAGTACCTTGAGAAGCTGTGGAGTCTCCCACCTTGGAGACGTTCAAAATCTGCCTGGACGAGGTCCTGGGCATCCAGCTCTAGGTGGCCCTGCCTGACCAGGGGAGTTGGACAAAGTGACCTCCAGAGCTGCCTTCCAATCTCAAGCAATCTGTGATCCCATTACTGGTCATTATCGGCAAAGACACCGATCCACATCATTCCTGTTCCCACTGAATGTGGGAGAGGGAGAGTGATTATGCAAGGTTTAACCGTGCTCTTATCAAACACTTAATCTAGTCTCAGAGAGGTTACCAATGCACACGTACTTTCACTGTTTATGTCAAGGCTGATGGACTATTTGCCCGGTGCCTTGATTCAGTCCTACCCAGTTAAAAGCAGTGCAGTACAGTAAGGCTGAAGGAACGGTCTCTTACAGCAACTCTCCAGGCGAGCCAACCAGCAATGCAGTAACACACCTTAGTGCGGTCTCATTGGTAATCCCATCCCCTCGATAACGTGTAAGAACCCCCAGATTAGTCTAGAGAAGACAACCTGGGAACTCCTAGTGCCAAATTCAGGGGTGTGCAAAAGGAGGCAGACTCACCTAAAGCCCCTGACTCTGAGGCGACCATGAAAGATTGGGTGATTGCAGATCAATCCACATGTTAAGGCCAAGGACAGAAAAAGAATCACAAGCCACAACCCAATTCTCCCAAAGCATAACCGCAGACTAACTGGAGGATGTCTCTGTTGTCAGTCTGATCTCCTCACGCTGTAGAAACTGTAAGCTATTTGCCTTTTTTCTTTTTAATTTTGTAAATTTTATGGTTGATAATTAAAGATGAGAAAGTTCCTAATAAGATTCTCTTGATGCATTGCTCAAATTGGGGTGATATCTAAGGCAGCTGTCGACTGAAGTGAGCGCAGGTTTAATCCCAGGAATTCAATGACAGTAGAGTTCAGAGTGTGATAGAAAAATCTTCACAAATTATTTGCTCTCCTGCCTCTAAGAATATCCCTTGGATGCTCAAGGTTTAGAAAATCCAGTACACGGAAAAGATGAGAATCTCTCAGAAGGACAGAAATGCAGCACTCGGTTATGAGGTGCTGCAGATACAAGGCACGCTGAGCAAAAACCCCCAGTTTTGCCTGAGAGGGTAGAGGACCAGGCAGAAACCTTAGTGTTTTGGAAGAAATGCAATTTCCTTCTGCCAACAAGCCAATAGCCTGAAAGTAGGAAATTAAACTCACTTCACAAAACCAGGAAGAGAGACATTGTGACTGTATTCAGACTCTTTTAACCTAAAAACAGAGAACCTGGGAACAGATTGGTTCAGTTGAGGAACCACAACTGCACACAGGTCTGGAAAACTCAATGTCCCACACCAGTTCACTGTGAAAAAGTGACAGTCCCTGCATAACAGTCTCTGGTTTGGGTGAGACCAAGCTACTGTCTGTGGGGCCAAGGCTCAGAGTAGAAACCTTGCCCGTGGGACGGGTCTGGATGCTCTTCTTTCGGCCAGGCGACCTCCGACTCGAGCCTTGAGATGAAAATCATCTCAGTCTAAAAACTATATTTATGTCCACAAGTGACTAGTTATCCCAGACAGTGGAGAGAAACAGGAACATTTTAAAGCATGACTTACTCATATTCTTTTAAATATCTGCTTCCCCATGAGAATAACTGCCCTGAATTCCATTGCTTACACTAACTGAATCTCCTGACTATAAAGGGACCCAGAGCGATGAGCTTCCTTATATAAAGAAAAACAACGTAGGTGTCTATACTTAGCCAAATAAATCCCACTCCTGAAGTCCACCACAGACATAGATGTCCAGATTTTCGGTAATGCATTCTTATTTAATGACCTCTACTTGTCTGGAGTTGAGCCATATGGCTTTTGTTTCCTTCAGACCGTTGAGCTTGCTGTATCTGTACCTAGAGCCACAACGCAGTCAAACAGCTCTGTCCGCCTGACTCCCTCCTAAAAAGTCCTTCCCGGAATTCTGAGCAGGTGGGTCTGCCATGAAGTCAAGGCAAGGACTACTGCAACCACTGCCACGCAGCTGCTCTGTGGATATGGAATTCACAGACTCTCGAGACAGATGTATTCCAAGAATGTAGGACGGACAGAGGAGGAGAGAACACGCTAGTATCCAACAGGCAGAAAACAGACAAGGCAGCATCTGGACAGCTGAGAGGGGTTGCTGACAGTGATGGAGTGAGCTGGCAGGTGGTGAAGGATGCTTCATCCCCTTCGACTAACCTCATAAGTGTACAGTCTCCTTGCTTCCTGAGCAATCCCCATAGCTGCCGTCCGATTCAGCAGTGCAACTATTCAAAGTGTTTGACACACTTCCCCCTAAAATTTCTCCTGTAGAAATAGTCTTCAGACAGAAAAAAAACCAGCCTGAGCAACACCAGACCGTAAACCCGCAGTTCTGAAAGAGACTGTTTGTAGCTACAACTCAATCATTCTGACCAATATGATAACTGCAATTTCAGCTGACAACTCTGTCCTGTATATTCCTTCCCTATTATCACATAGTTCAGATTGATCTACATTTTTCCCAGGATTACAATTCCACTTTGAGATCTTCTATTTAAAAGCAAATATTTCAAAATTACAAGAGCTTTGGTAAGAGATGGAAATGCAGAGATAACTTTTATTGCTGTTACCAGTGGTCCAACTATCATAAAAGGAATATTCTTAACGTCAGAACAACCCAGATTCATCTAGGCTTAGCTCTATTTTGACAGGTCTTGAATTTCACAGCTGCTACAGGCTAAGTCTAGACAGTAATTTGAAAAACATCTGTTTGATCATTCTTTAGATGTTAACTAGATGAGTAACTGGTATTTAAAATGCGTCTGCTGAGCCCTAGATAGAAACACACAATTTTTGCCTCCTGTACACCTTCCCATTACAGGCCCTGAATATCAGCATTGCACAGCTTAGAGGTGGAAGCTCATGTACTGGTCAATTCCTTAGTTAAAGAATTTGCCACAGAACAAATATCTTCCTGCAGATTTATAAATGTGAGCCTAAGCCTTCCATTACTTTTAAACATAGCCAAGTTCCAGCTGGTTTAAAACAATGGTGTTCCACCCACATTAAGAAGCTAAGACAAATTAATCCTTCTGAGAGTCCAATCTACTACATGCAACATGTTCTGACTACAAACTTGTGAGTTACACCCCTTGCACTTTGGTTTCCTGTCTATAAAATGGGCATGTTCGTGTAACTTGATATATTTCAAATTTTCTTCTGTCTTTCCCCTGGAAAAACACCAGATATAAAAGCCTTCCACATCTTTTCAGATACCTGTACAGCGACAAAAAGAATGGAATCTGAGCCAATGGCTGATCCCCGTTACTGTGGTACAGAAAAGAATGACAGCTTTACTTCACAGTAGACGTACAGCTACAAAACTCTTCCTGATGTAGGATTTACTATATGAATAAGTACGAGCATTCAATACAGTCACAGTAACTTAAACAAGACATAAAAGGAATTTTTTCACAATGAGAGTGACCAAACATTTGAATGAATTGCCTGAAGAGGCTGTGAAACTTTCATCCTCGGAGATTTTCAACTCAACAAGGCTTGACAACCCTGTTATGAGCAGGAAGGTGAACCTGATGACGTACACCGTTTACTCCTCAGCATCTTGGTAGCCCTGCACTGGACCGTCTCTAGAAATTCCCTGTCCCTCTCAAGCTGGGGAGCACACAGCTGGACACAGTACTCCAGATGAGGCTTCACCAGGGCAGAGGAGAGGGGTAGAAGAACTTCCCTCAACTTGCTGCCCACACTCTGCTTGATGCCCCCAGGATGCCATTGGCTTCTTGGCCATGAGGGGACACTGCTGTCCATGTTTAGTTTATTATCAATCAGAACTCCCAGGTCACTCTGTGCAGAGTTGCCCTCCAGCAGGTCACCCCCAGCCTGGCAGGAGAGTCTCTGGTGAATCAGCCAGTCCTCCCAGTTTGGTGTCATCACTGAACTCGCTGAGGGTTGCTCTGGCCTGTGGTTGACTGGCCCCAGAACTGATCCCTGTGGAACCCCACTGTTTGCAGGCCTCCGACTTGTCTTGGCTCCATTGATCACCACCCTCTGGGCTCTGTCATTCAGTCAGCTCTAGAACCACTTCAACATCCACTCATCCAACCCATACTGCCTGAGCATGCTGCTCCCCATTTGCTTATTCTCAGGAGCTTTGTCTAACCTATCTCAAAATAACCCAACAGGACTTTTACTGCAATGACCATCCCATCGTTCAATGCAAGGATTATTTTTGCCCCCCTAGCTCAATCCACAAATGTTTGAAAACCTACCTTCATTGGCCTCTTGAGCGCCTCCTGAATATCCACACGCTTCCGCATAATGGTCTGGTCCAGTTTGCGTTCAAAGGCCAACAGATCCATGTAGGCCTGGGACTCAGGAACCAGCTCCCGGATCTGAGGAGGAAGCAAGGAACATCCAAGTACTGGAAGCAACAATCCACCACATTCCAGAGTGGTAACACTGACACCATCCCAGCCCTTAGACAGATGTGCCCAGGAGGAATCACTCAAAGACAGCAGTTGCAGGTTAGCAGGGCTGGTATCAGTGGTGTGGTACAGGCCTACAACTGAAACATCGGTGCACTGAACTAAAGCTAACCAGCTCTGGAAGACTCCAGATGGATCCACAGGGATCATCCACAGGGAATCATGGCTTCTTTTTTTTTCAAGTGAGGCTTAGCTACAAGCAGCCTGTGAGCCACCGCTCTTGGCAATGCAAAACGCAGCGCATTGTTCCTGTTTAAACTAAAAAAGTGTTGGGTCTCTCTAGGCTACAATTAAAGGGCCTGTGTTCATGCTGAATTTCTAAAAATCAGTATTACCCATTGTAAGCAAAAACTGCCATTTAGGAAGGCGACCTTTGTCAACACATCTCGGCTGAAATGAAATTGACTTTCACATTAAAGCTTCAACGTGACCAGCTATGAGGTATTAACTCAAAATCTTGCCAACTTTTATTGGTATTTTAACACATCAGCTAAACTACATTAGTTCTATTAACAAAATCTCTTTTATTTTCCCTTTTCCAGAGAAGTTAGCCGAGGCGGTGCTACGAAGTAGGCTGGGAGGAAGACCTAACGATATCAACTTCGAAATGGGCAAGTTTACCCTTACGTGAAAAAGCTGTGTTTTAGTTGGGAATAACTCACGATGGCAAACCATGAAAGAAAAGAACTGTAAGTAATTATAATAAATCTTTTGGACTGTCTTGTCCATTTCTATGATATTCACTCTAGCTTTCACTGATACAACTAAAATATTTCACTTTTTGAACACCTCTGTTCTACAGGAACAAAAAGCTAGCTGGTATTCCCGTTTTGCTTTAGAATCAGAAGTCTACAGTTTCAATCTGGTGCAAGACAGTTGCTGATGACACAAAACTGGGAGGGGTGGCTGACGCACCTGAAGGCTGTGCTGCCATTCAGTGAGAGCCGGACAGGCTGAGAGTTGGGCAGAGAGGAACCTCCTGAGGTTCACCTAGGGCGAGAGGAGAGTCCCGCAGCTGGGGAGGAACAATCCCCTGCCCCAGGTCAGGCTGGGGGAGACATGCTGGAGAGCAGCTCCAGGAGAGGGACCTGGCAGTGCTGATGGGCAGCAAAGAAACATGAGCAGCAGCAAGAAGCCAATGGCATCTTGGGGGCATCCAGCAGAGTGTGGGCAGCAGGTTGAGGGAGGTTCTCCTGCCCCTCTGCTCTGCCCTGCTGAGGCCTCATCTGGAGTCCTGTGTCCAGTTCTGGGCTCCCTGGCTCAAGAGAGAATAATGTCCTTGGAAACCAAAAGAAGAGGAAACAGAATCCGTGACGTAGACCTGAAATATCAGTAGGGTATCTGGGAGGAGCTGTTAAGAAAAAAGCTCCTTATGTGTACAGACACAGTTTTGCAAATAATGGAGGTGTGATAAAATTCAGGAATGGTGCGTAAGACGCGCAAGTTAATTTGAAGAGTTGTGAATTCTGTGAAGACACAAACACCTGTGTGAGAGAGAATGGGCAAACATCAGTTCCCAATGTCCTGCGAGGACATAAGAAGTATTGCGCTCGGTCATCCCAAAACTCATCTGTCCTAGTATTGTGTCTCTGACAACACTTGAAAGTTGTTGCCCTTTAGTACCTACAACAGCCTGAGGCAAGGCATTCCAGAGCCTCACTAGACAGGAATCTGGAAAAGGAACCTCCTTTTACTCACTTTGAACTGGCCATCTGTTAGTTTCATTTGATGCCGTCTTCTTGCATGGCTGGAGCAGCAGTGGGCAGGCATCCCCTACGCACCTTCTCCACGCTGCTCATACATTGCACAGTTTTTTGTCATCTCCTTCTTAATATTTCTCTTTTCCAGCCTGGAAAGGAGCCATTCCTCCCTTCCTTATTTAGATTGATCAAGACTATCAAATAAATGCCTCTTTCAACCGTATTTGTTTGTTTCCAGCCACAACAACACCTCCTCCATGTACAGCAGGACTAACACTTTGGAGAAGCAGAAACCGCAGAGTCAGACCCTCCGTTCAGCTTTAGCTGAACCACTGTATTTTTAACTGCTTGAATTCTTTCACAAAGGCTTAGCATCAGCAGAACAATAAAAGATGGTGAGCATTTTTAAGAGCGAAGCGTGAAGAGCAAGCATTGCCCTGGAAACATCAAGGAGTCACCAGACAGCTGCAGAATAAAGACAGCTAGGCAATACTTCCTCCCTACAGTGAATACGAATCTTTAGACCCAACAAAATACCCCAATGCTTTTATCCTGTCCCACACAGAAGAAAAGATTCCTCAGTTCCTTCCACACAGAGGAAATTAATCGTGCTCTACTGCAGTCAATTAAAAATTCCTTCACAAACCAAAAAACAATGAAGAAGAGTGTGCCCTTCAGATAGATGTTTCTTTCCAGGTGAAAGCTGCCTATCATTAAGGGTACCCCACAAAAAAACCACTGGAATTTGATCCATTTCAGGTAGGAAACAACAGTCGGAGCTGTATTCTTCACTATCTGAGCACGACAAGCAAAAACGGTTTCAGTAATTTGCTTCTAAGACAAAAATAATTTTCAGACACTAATTAAAAGAGATTTGGCAACTTCCTTAGAATTAGGCTGGTCTATAATTTCCATCTTTCAGAGAAGTAACAAAAGCTTCTTGCTCCCACCAAGTCTGACAAGCCTGGTAAGATCCTCAGCCAAGTTTTTTACTACCTACAGCAGATGCACAGTGCAAGTGCCTAAGCTCTACGCTGTTTATATTTGAATGCTTAATTACATAAAGGAGGATGATAGGTCACATCTCCAAATTAGGATTATGAGGAGTCATTATGAGTTACTCTCAAAGTTCTAGCGAAAGCAATTCAGTACCTCCTTTATGTTGAGTGGCCGGGCAGCACCTATGACCCGGCCAAACCTCTGAGGCATACAGTTCAAAGAAACAACTGAAGAGGAGACCACCAAGTCAATCAGCAAGGAAAAGCATCAGCTTTAGAGCAGGGAGACAGATAGCACAGAAAAGCAACATTTCTGCTGATTTCTGCCAGAGATGTTCTATGGAACAGCAGTTGGATCACAGGTACCAGCTCGAAGGGATGTAAGGAGGCCTCTGGAACAACTTCCTACTCAAAGTGGGGTCAATGATGAGGATATGTCAGGGTTTGAAAATCCCCAGGTATGGAAATCCCCAAATCTCCCTGAATTCCAATGCCTGACTGTCCTCTTGTGAAAAAGTTTCTCCTTACACATAACCAGTTCCTCTCCTGTTTCAGCTTATGTTTGCTGGCTCTCATTTTCCTGCCATGCTCCAATGGAAAGCCTGGCTCAATCTCGACCATCCTCTCCTGGGATCTGGCCAACTGCTGTTAGGTCCCCTCAGAGCCATCCTTCCTGCAGGCTGAACAAGGCAAGTTCTCTCAGTCTGTCCTGATGGGTTGATTCAGCCCTCTGATCAATCTGATAGCCCTCTGCTGAATTCAGTCCAGTTTGCCAATATTTTTCTTGAATTGAGGGTCATGAAACTGGAAGCAGTGCTCTAGCTGTGAGCTAATGAGTACTGAGCAAAGTATTGGTGACAAAGTGCCTCAATCTCTTGGCTGTGTTCCTGTTCACATGGCCCAGGACGCTGTTGATCATCTTTGCTGCCAGAGCACACGTTCATATTCAGCTCACTTGTCACAGGGGCCTCCAGGGCCTTTCCTGCAGTGCTGCTCCCCAGACAGGCAGCCCCAGCAAGAGCTTACTGCTCCCCACTTTCTCAACAAAGAACTTTGTGTTTAGCCTTGTTGAATGTCATTAAGTTCCTGTTGGCTCCTTCCCCATCTTGTCCTGCTCTCCCTAACCACCACCCTGTCCACAAGCATATTGACTGGTTCCCCCCGCCCCACGATTTGATATCACCTGCAAATTTTGCAAGCAAGCACACCACCGCCTCCTCTGTCATTGACAGAGATGCTAAACTGAACAGCTGCCAGGAGAGATCCCTGCAGCACTTTGCTTGTCACTGTCTTCTGGGTAGAGTGCAATCTATTGGCCACTACCCTCTAAGTCAAATCACCAAACCACATGGTTGTCCACTCACCTCAATCAAAGTGTCCCAAGGTACATTACATCCACTGCTATCTCTTTCTCACAGACCCAGCCATTTGATCAGAGGAGGCAATCAGGAGGGCCAGGCACGATTTACCCTTGCTAAATCCACAGCTACTGTTTCCTGTTACCTTTTCCTTCATGTGTTCGGAAATGTGTTTGGCAGAGCACTTGCCCTGTGATTTTCCCAGGGACCAAAGTGAGGCCTACTGGCTGCAGTTCATCGGATTCTTCTTTCGGCCTTTTACACAGATGGATGCACCAGGAACCTGCCCGAATTTCCAGGATATTTCAAAGAGAGTGGCCTTGCAAAGATGTTGGTCTGTTCCCTCAGCACCCTCAGATGAAGCCTGTCGAGCACCATGATGCTGAATGGGTCTAGTTTTTTCGAGTAATACCAGGCTCAATCCTTGTCCATTGCTGGCTGTTCGCTGATCACAGAGGTATGGGAGACAGCATTAGGGCAGACAAAGTGAGTACTTCAGACTTACGTGCCTCTGTTGTCAGGAGTCTGAGGCCCAGTGTGAAGAACAGTAGCCAGTATAAGAGACAAAAGTGCCACTGAAGGAGAAGCAGTTTTCTGTCTCAAAGTTGCACTCCTCTCAGCAAGTTAAGTAAGGAAAAGCAGAGAGACAGAGAGCTACAGAGTCAGATCAACTTTCAGCTGAGATTCTGCATCAGAATGGGTAGGCAAGGAAGATGAAGAAACAAAACAGTGAATCACAGTCATGGTGCCTGGGAAAAAAATGTAGTAACTCAGAACCAAGAGAAAATAAGAAAAAGACGCAATCTGACGTGCAGTCATGTTTCTCTATGGTTTGTGGCATGAGGTTGAGACTTGGGTGACAAAGGCCGCATCAGCTCCAGAGATTTAGGTCCCCAGCTGTGAATGAAGATGCCTATGAACTTTTCTGAAACTGAATGAGGGTTTTGGTGACTCAAGAACAAGGGAAGGACCCAGAGGTAAGGACATTGGGGTGAGGTGTAGCCTACTGCACAGAACTGGAATCGATGTTGAATATATCGTGAAAAATGCTAAGCCTTGTTACAGTGCAGTAGGGCAGCCTGGGCTTCTTTACATTAAAACTGCATTTCAGACAAAAGATATGCAGTAGATCCAACTGACTTGCACGTAAGGAAAGTATTTGACATTCAGTCATAAAGGGAACCTCTAGTTAAGTCTCAGAAATAGGGATTAGAACAAGAACAGTATGCGATAAAGAACTGGCACATAATGACCATATACTGTACCAATGTGGTAAGTCATAAGACGTGATCCCCATCTGCATGGTTAGCTATTTCCAGTACCGACAGAAATGCATTAGTGGTGTTCAAGCACTGGTGATACCGGTAATCTGCAAAACTATGCACGTATCTGAAACCGAAGAGGTAGGTTTGAAGAGGTTCAAGAGGTGAATTTAGCCTGGAATTAATGTAATGAAGGGCTGTGAGGATTAGAATTGTAAGGAGCAACTGTTGCTTGGCAAACTGAAAACACTTGCCTTGTCAAGCCCATCCAAAAAGAAAAAAAATACTGCCGGATCTAAAGTATCTCCTAGCTAAGGAAGCTGACTAGCCTTGAGGCAGCCGTTGTATCACAGCTTCCTTGACAGAAGAAATCAGACTGGATGTGCCAGGAGGTCCCCTGCAGCTCCATAATCCCATCTTCCTACATGTAATAGTTCACTAGGTTGAACTTTCTCGTACCATTACACCCATGCAAAATTAAATCCTTCTCAAAAAGGTGAAGTGTAGCAGCTGAGTAACCCTACCCATCCAGCAATACACTGCAGTGCTATAGCACAGGCTTGATCAGAGATCCTGAAGTCCAAGGGCAGGTTACCTGTGCCAACTGCCTGTCTCGCAGTGCAGCATGTAGCACTGAGAACCCCATCTCCTTTTCCACTGCTACATAAGACATATTTGAAGAGTAAAATGTATCTAATATCTTCTGTTCTCCCTTTCGCAGCCCCCCCAAAAACCACAAGCAAGAGTCTGCAAAAAATCTGTGGGTATCAGATGCTGGCTGGCTGGAAAATACTCCAGGAGTAGCTCCAGAAAGCTGGAAGTTTTGCCCTGTGTTTCACGTGCGTTCCACAACCACCCGTGCAAAGCCTCAACTTGACACCAGTGAACACAGCATTCTCTCATCCCATGAACCGTGAGCATAAGGAGGTTCTGACACACTGACTGCTGCCTAATGGAGCACCTCAATCCAGACACAATGTCCTACCATTGGTACCAGCACTCCAGCTGCACTGATAAAAACTCCATTGCAGACAGAACTCTCGGTGTTGTGTTCAGATTACTGGCTGACAGCAGCAGAGATACTGCAAGGCCAGAAGCCTTGGTGGGAGCACGGCTCTGCAAGGTGCTAGCAGCTGTACAGGTTTTGACATCCTTGAATAAGGCTGTACCTATTAAAGGATTAGCATGGATACAATATGGCTAAACTGAGGCACAAGTCTTCCATTGCCAAAAAAGTTTGGTTACCTCTGTTCTGAGACCTTTTCATCTTTCAAGAGATCAAAAAAAAAAAAAAAAAACCACAAAAAAACCTTGAAATAGATGTGATGTTTGAAGCGAGAGGTGGTGTTGCCTGTGACGACAATCTGTGTGGGACAGACGGGACTGACAGCACAGGAAACGTAGCTTTACGTTTAGGAAAGTACAGGCTCCAAGTAGAGCAGGAATGAGGCTTTAACACAAACACCATAGAGGCTGCAAGCAGTTCAAAGGTCTGGATTTAGCAGTAGCTTCATCCTTTCGATGCAGCAGTGTAAGAGAACTAGAGGTGACCCTATGAGAGGCTGTTCTTTCGGAGGGTGGCAGGAATTACAGAACTGGTGATAAAATGGCATCGGGAGTACCACAGTGGGCTCACCTCCTCGAGTGGCAGGCACTAGGAACTGTGGAATGTCGCAAAAGAGAATCTGGAGGCTGCCAGCTACTTTGGGTTTTACACTAGCAGTGGAGAGGTAGGCTCAGAAAAGATGAGATCTACACATCTGTCAAAGGGGCTCTGAGCCTGGAAAAAAGCACCAGAAGCCAGAACCCACCAGAAACTGGGACTAGAGTGTGACGAGGGTGTGTGCTTTGAAGACTATGGAAGCTTGCGTTTTGGGACCTAGAAGGTTTTGGGGGAACTGCACCGAAGAGGGCACACGAATGGAAAAGTCTGGGAATCACAAAAGAGAAGGGAAGCAGAGAGAAATTCTAACGTTTAAAACGGAATGTGGAGATTTAAGCATTGAGGACTGAGCACAGGCAGGCACTAAAAGCTAGATATATCCCCAGGGATAAGAGAATTAACAACTCTCCGGACAAGGCGGGCCTGTTGAACTCTGTTGTTTACACAGGCTCATTTCAGCCCTGCTGTAACACAGCTACAAACATCAGGAGCCATCAGCTCTGCTAGGCCAGAGAGACCCGAGGGCAAGCCCATCTCCTCCGGCACAGCTGCACTCCCAGACAGCTTTTGGCGAGCCTCAAACATTGATCAAAGCCACCCTGGTGAGGCAGCAGCCCCGGCGCCGCAGCACAGCGCAGCCCAGCACCGGCGTCCATCCAGCAAGCGGCAGTGCTGGCCCGGCTAACCCGGCGCCGGGGGCGCGCAGGCCGGGCGGCACTCGCGCTCCCTCCCAGCCCACAGCCCAGCCCAGCCTTGCTCCCCACGCTTGCACCCACTGACTACTTACTTTTTAATTAGATTTTTAAACAAAAAGTGAAAGTATTTTCTAAAATCCTACTCATTATACTGAGATGCTGAACTGATTGTGAAGGGAATAGGAAATGAAAGCGACTCACCCTCTGAGGGAGAATTTTGTCAGCCATCTTCCTCCTCTTGGCACTGTACATTTTTTAAAGAAAAAAACACGTTACCATGGTGACAGATCTAGGAGTAACGAGGCCACCTGCTAAATTATCCTGACATCTCCACATGCTGGTGCACAGCTGTGCATGCATCAGCAAAAGGGTCTCACCCATGCCCAGGACTTAGGACCCCTTCTCTCAGCAGCCTGGAAGGCAGTTAGCTAAGAACAGATCAGGGCTGTCTGTTATGCATCTTGGAAAGAAATCTGTAAGTTCTTTGATTGCAGCATCCTCTGTGCTGCAGGGCAGCAATATATGCAAGTGCATGTGCACATGCTGTCTGTGGATCCAGAGGAAGTGTGTGGGAAGACAGTCCGCACGTGTGGAGGTGTGCACGGATACACCTATGCATATGCACATCCCAGTGGCTCGGTGCCTCTAAACAGAATGTGAACTTCCCTAAACAGATGCCACGCATTCATTCATTCACACCCAGAATCAAGTGCTCATGAAAACACACACATATATGTGTATTTCACAAGATGTATGAAAACACAGATATATACACACACCCTTCCCTACATATACACTTGTTTTATTGCAATGCATTTGCAAGACATGCAACGACAAGCGGACTTACGGCTCCATATCTGCTCGTCTTTAGGAACGTACACGTGGGTGGGAGGTAAGTGTGCTCTTGCAGTGTACACAAGTAATGTGCCTCTACCCAAACACAAACATATTTATACACCTATGCTATAAAAACATACCTGTGTTTCATAGACTCATAGAATGGTAGGGGTTGGAAGCGACCTTTGGAGACCATCTAGTCCAAACCCCTTGCAGAAGGAGGTTCACCTAGATCAGGTCACGTAGGAACATGTCCAGGTGGGTCTTGAAGACCTCGAAGGAAGGAGACGCCACAACTCCTCTGGGCAGCCTGTGCCACTGCTCCGTCACCCTCACGGTGAAATAGTTTTTTCTTATGTTTAAGTGGAACTCTTTGTGTTCCAGCGTCATCCCATTACCCCTTGTCCTGTTACTATCTACCATAGAAAAAAGGGATGTCCCAACCTCCTGACACCCACCCTTTAGATATTTATAAATGTTAATAAGATCACCCCTCAATCTCCTCTTCTCCAGACTAAACAGCCCCAGTTCCCGCAGCCTTTCCTCATATGAAAGATGTTCCAGTCCCCTGATCATCTTGGTGGCCCTGCGCTGGACTCTCTCCAGCACTTCCCTGTCCCTCTTGAGCTGAGGAGCCCAGAACTGGACACAGGACTCCAGATGAGGCCTCATCAAAGCAGTGTAGAGGGGGAGAAGAACCTCCCTCGACCTGCTGGCCACACTCTTCTTGATGCATCCCAGGATGCCATTGGCCTTCTTGGCCACGATGGCACGTTGCTGGCTCATATTTAGTTTATTATCAATCAGGACTCCCAGGACTCTCTCTGCAGAGCTGCTCTTCAGCAGTTCGACCCCCAGCCTGTACTGGTGCATGGGGTTGTTCCCAGATGCAGGACCCTGCACTTATGTTTGTATACATACACACAAATATACATGTGCCTAAGCAACGGTACCCCTCAGAAAGACAGACAAATACACTGACTTTTGAATTCTTCAGATTCTAAGAACTGTTTGTGTCCACCAAACTTGTCACCTAGCTTTCTCCAACAAGAAATTCAGGCTTTATTCTTTACCTCTGTAATTTGTGAGGCCTTTATCTGAAGCAGGAGATTAATCACTTCATCTGTGACAGACAAATAGGAGAAAGCAAATTGCCTGCCACTGCTCTGTCATGTCACAAGGATGCTCCTCCTTACTGTTTTCATACGGGAACTCTGCCATCAGCCATGTCCACGTAAAAGCTGTTTCCACATGCATCAATGTGGCATACTCCCTCTTCCTAAGATTGCTAAGAATAAGCCTGGCCTGAAATATCAGGTTATTAGATTCTTCCCCATCCCTATACAAGCCAAGCCTGAGGAACTATTTGTGCTTGGAGATGCAAACCACATCCTTCCTCGGGAGCAGAAAATTCATCTACAGTCAGACCCAACTTCACAGGTGAACAATGTCCCCCTTTAAAAGCACCGGAATAATGGGAATAATGGGACTGAAGTGTTACATGCTGTAAAGCTCTACCACCTTCCACAGCTCACAATGTCAAACCTGCACTGAAACACAAAGGGAAATGGGATATGCACGCTCCCACAAAATCCCAAAGGCTTACAATTAAAAAGAGGGTAACAAACCAGCCAAAAATCCTCAACAGCTTGAGCCTCAACCAGCTCTCCAAGGGTCTATTACAGAAATGAGACTTTTGTCACAATCAAACCTGCCAAGAGAGGGACTACACCTTCTTGGCCCGCTTGTGCCAGAGGACTCAGTTACTCACAGAACTGGACACAGGGGGCCAGAAAAGCTTGTCTGAAAAAACAAAAACATTTCTAATGGGAAATGACAGGAAAGTGGAAATCAACGAGGGGAAAACATCCAGCACATTACCTGGAGGGAACGCATGACAGAAGAAACAGAGAAACTTTCCTGTGTACCGAGCAAGCACTGGTGTGAGCTGGACTCACTACAGGATGGACCGATGATGGGTTCCAAATTAGAAGCAACAAAGACAATAAGTGGGGACTGGGAACTTCTCCCTTCTGTGAGTTATAGGCCATCAACGTTTAGAAAATACTCTTCTTTAATGATCCCTGGCAACTGGTTAGGGACTAAAGTTTACCTTAATTATCCAGCAGAGGCAAATTTTCAGGTTCTATCACGTGTACTTGAAGGTTAGACATTATTTTGTGCGGTTTCCTCCTGGGTGGCACCTTCCAGGTGCTGTGGAATGTGCATTTTGAGTAGCGTTCGGCAAGGCCTCCAAGATGTACACACATCTCCCATGCTCATGTGCTGCACTCACACGCATTCCTTCTGCACTCAATTTTATTCAATCATCATGTATTAACACTCTCAGGATTGGTGTCTTTCCCAGATGCATCTCGGATACAAGCATTCCCCGCTCTGGCTTGCTGATCCAAGGCATACAACCTGGAGAGAGCAGGGGTCCTGAAGCGCTGAGCTTAGGGAGTCCTGTTCTACTCACAGCTAGGTAACAATGACCACCAGAACACTGTCTCAACCTGTTTATACACCTATCGTGATTTTGCAGAAGGCAGACAACCTAGATGACAGCATCCTATGTGTTTATCAGGAGCTGGCTCACACTTGGAACTCAAGACTGCTGGGATTTAATAAGTTGCAAAAGAAATCAGTGAACTGTTATTTAAGAGAGAAGGCATTCAGCACTGTGCAAAGTGAGCACAGTTTTAAAAGAGCTTTCCTTTTAGCAAATCCCTCTCATCCCATGATTTTTTTTTCCCATGCATCTCTGTTTACTTTACATGTAGGAACGCCCGTGACACTTGCAAGCTTTATGACCACCCTCCTGAGTGACCATAGCACAAGCATGCACGTGACTAACCAAAAAACATTTTCCACTTGTCTCGCTTACAAACCATTTTGTTAGCCAGACAGAAATCCGAGCAACTAAACAGAACAGATAACAAATAACACACTAATTGTACTGGATTGAAAAAGAAGTGCTCATTAACTTTAAAGGGTTACTGTAGCAGCTGGACTTTCGCGCTGATAAACCTGTGAGGGAACAGCATCCTAACTGTGAGACCAGACGTCAGTAAAGGTCAGCTTTTCCAAAACCATTCACAACCAAAGCAGACACTAAAATTTACCAACATTTTTTTCTGATTTAAGGAACTGAAAATATGTAACTTCTACTCCATCTCATTCGATCTTAAAATTCTTAACTATTGCTAAAAAGAGACAGGTTTTTCTTTCTCAAATTGTCCCCCCATGTTTCTCCCCAGAACACTCACCTCCTGGTTCGGTTCTGTGGGGCCTGCTGCTGCTGTTGCACTTGCTGCTGCACCTGCTGCTGCTGGACCTGCTGCGGTGCAGTGCGTTTGCGTGTCGTTTCCATCACAGCCTGGGGCATCCCAGGTCGCACTGAGGGGCTTCCAACATATGGGGGGCCTGGGGGACCCATGGGAGCCCCCTGATGGGGCATTCGAGCTCCTGATGGCATCCCAGGTCGCTAGAGAAGGAGTGAAACAGAAAGAAGAGCCAGTTTGGTCCCTGTTCCTTCAGCTGCAAAGACATTTATAAATAATCAGACACTGGCTCCAGCAAGTTCCCCATTTTGACCATCCTGACAAGCCCTGAGTAGTAATACAGAGCACATGAGCTCTGGACTGGTGTTTCCTGGATGTCCTAAAGAGGAATTCAGTGACAAAGTAGATAGGAAAGAGGAAGGAAAAATACTAGGCTTGGGAAAACCCTTGGTGATCAGTAGCATATCTGGGCCAGCTCACAGCAGAAAGCTCTGCCTTCAGACCGAAGAAAAAGCTCCACGGCAGCCACACACAGCCCAAACTGGTGCCGCTCATGCGTTAACCACAGCTACAAGCTCACATCCACGGTGCGTCAGATGTTGCACTGACTAGCAGGCTGTTGGGATCAGTAAGAAGACTGTAGCAACCCAGGGTGAGCCATGAAAACACCATGATAAAACACCTTCGGTTACGAGCCCTCTCTTTCACCTACACCAGAGAGCAGTGTAAGTTCACAAAGTGACAAGAATCCTTTCAGAAAAGGTCACGCCTCTGATCAGGCCTATACAATTAAAAAAAAAAAAAAAAAAGGTCTGTGGTAGTTTGTCAGCAGACCCTGTAGGCATTCTGGAGTCCTGACATTTACACTGACATCAGCATACTCTGGAGAGACACTCTGGGTCAAAGCACAAGCTTAGTGCTGTACAAGACACATAGTAAACTCATCTGTGTCCTGCTTCCTAGAGCCCAAAACAAGCCACTAAACAAAAGAAAGGACAGGAAAGAAACAGAGAACATCACTTTGCCACTGTCCGTGGCTTGAGCACATGTTGAATGCTACGTGCAGTTCTGGCTCCTGCCGTTCAGTAACGATAGACTAGGCCTGAAAAAGTTCAATGACTGGCACATAAATTACTAAGATATGGAACTGCATCCACATAAGTAAAAGCAAATACACTACAACTTTCCATCTGGAAAGAGGGGCTCTCAGGTAATATACGGAGTCATTTGCTAGAGCTCTGTACAATTTTAAATGTCCCGGAAAGGACAGTTGGTGATTGACTGTTCACTGCCCCTTCCAGAATACATTAACTGCAGTGGTCAGAGAAGGCCGGAAGAAGGCAAGCTCACAGACAACCAGAAGGGAGTAGGTTGCCACAGAGGGAGGAGTCAGCCTTTCCAAAGGGGTGCTGCTGACAGGGAAAACATACTTGTCTCAGAAACTTCTTCAAGCTAGCAAGAGTTGAAAATTGAGAAAGTACTTGGGGGAAGTGCACCAGTGGTCTCCAAAGTGAGGTGTGTGCACCCCAGAGGGTGTGCAGCACAGGGCTGGGAGGAAAGTGTGGTTTACACTGTTAAGAAATAAAAATAAATAATTTCTAAAAACTAGTTTATTTTGTCTTTATATTGTCCTTTAATACTTTCCAAAGATATGATTAAATATATATCACTCTAGATATAATTTGCAACTGCACCTCCGTATCAATTATCCAAATTCACTGTGGTACCCAAAGCCCCAGATCAGTGCCCCCCCCCGATCATCACAAGTCTTATATATTCCTTATGCTTGTATGCATGAATGGAACTGCAAGGATTTCTGTAGGAAACTGATTGTGGGCATGGCCACTGAGCAGAGAGGCAGTGAGAGAAGGCAAACTGACAAAACGGAGGCTTTGGGCAGAGCTGGAAACACCTTCTCCCATGAACAAGGAGCTATGAAAAATGCTGGAATAGTGCAACTCTCTCCATTCCCATGCACTCATCCCCACCTTCTGACCCAGGCAGAGTCAGCAAACAGCCTAGAAAATGCTTCTCATTTGAACTTGTATTTAAGATCTCTGTGGTGTTTGTTAATTCACACATTGTGGCCTTCTTCCAGCAAAGAGCAGCCCGTTGAGCCTGCTGTTGCCTGTCAGTCAACTGAGGAGCATTTGACAGTGATTCAGAAAAGACAAGATCCTGAGCACAGCAATGTCATGTTCTTCTGTCCTTGAGACTGCCTGGCCACAAGTGTCAGACTGCAGGCCCGCTTTTCTGCTTCCATAAAGGACACCTTAAGGCCTGGAGAACAAGGTCAGCAAGCCAAATCTACTATGAATCTAAGTCTGACATCTTTGAACTTCCTTTGTTAAGCATCAAATGAGAAAACAGCCACAACTCTAGCAGAAGCATATTCAATCTCGCTCCTTACCCCACCTCATTCCTTCCCCTCCCTCCTCACGTTCCTATCTCCAATATCATCCATAGATAAAACATTAGTCACCAGGCCACTGCCATCTCCCTGCTGCAAGCTCACCCAACTCCCAGTATAGAAATGCTTTATCTAAACTTTCCTAAAAGAACATGCAAGCGGTACTTTACCTTATCTAAAAGCTTATTTTGCTCTCAAACACACAGGCAGGACAAGTCAGTGACAGACAAGATACTGGATGATTCACAATACCAATGTTAAAATATTAAAAGCCTTGCTACTAAGAGTGTTACAAAACCACTACGTCTTTTGAAAGAGATGGTGAAGGTGGATCTGTCTGTGGGGCAGGATCTGTCTCTTCCCCCTTCCACACAGGGACGGAATCATTCCTGAATCCCTCTCACCCATGGGAAAGGCTGCAGTGCAAACCAACAGCAATGCACTCTCTGTCCTGGGAAACCATTGACCCTACACCACTCTACCCAACCCAACTTTGCTCTTACCCAAAGACCTGTCCCCTTTTGTCCTCCATCGACTCCATGTGCATATATTACTCTGAAACACTTCAAGCACTTAACAGGAAGAGGGCAAAACCACTGTGGGCCATGAGAAGTGAGGAAGACCATGTAATGTCCCCAGCTGAAGGGACCACTCCCATAGCTCTGAGAAGATGAAACAAAGAGTAGAACAGAACTGCCAGCAGAGCAGTGAGGCAAGGCCAAACAGTAGGGCAGACAGAGAAAGGCACACAACCAGTAGTTTGTGCACGCACACTGGTCCCTGAGAACTCTGCCGACTGCCAGCGTTCCTGTACACAGCACTTGACTGCCCTGACTTAACCCTTCCAAAGCTGAGCACACAGTCAGTGCCATGAGCACACCACCTCCCCAGCAACCACTGCCAAGTCCCTGTCACTATCTTCCCAGTCTCCCAAGTTAGGCATTTGGCTTTTCTACTTTCTCCTGTGTGAACCTCCTGTCAGATCAGAGGACTGCCTCTTTCCTCTTCCTCATTCTTCAAGTGAACTTCTCCTGTCTGATGGTAGGAATGAGATGACATGGGAGTGGTGCTTTCCTATGTATTTCTTCTGCAGAATCTCTTCTCAAGGGATGTTAACATCACAGTAGTCAAAAAGAGGGAGAAGAAAAAAAGAGGGTTCCTGTCTGAACACATCAGATAGAGGAAAATAACCTGGAGAACTGACAAGTAAAAGAAAGTGTCAAGAAAAGAAGAGCAAAACCACCTAGGAGTGCATCAGCAAGGGCCTGAGCAGAGAACCCCTGCAATGCAATGGAGCATTGAGCTGCACCCACAGCAATTCCTCTCCTGACAGACACAAACTGTCCATCTTGCCTGTACAGGATGACTCCGATGGCACAAAGGAGCTGCCGCAGGCTTCTCATTAACAAGGAAACTGACGGATTTGGAGAACAACAACAACAATTACTGAGTATAGACATTGCATATTTATTTAAACTAAAATCAGAAGCTACCTTGGGTAGGGAACAGAACATGTCAAGGCATTACAGTACCTACTGATTTCTATAAGGCATGAAGATAAGCAAGAGGAGATGCCACATGCTGTCTGGAGGTAAGAATGGGTCAACCAGAAGTATCTGGAACAGTAATGAAATTTAGACTAGAATGACACTGTCTGATGACAACAGGCTTCTGACTGCATAAACGGTCTCCCAGCTGAATGTGCCATTTCAAATTGGACTCTTAGAAATACAAGAAAAAAAGTTGTAGACGGCTTGTCTCCTCTCCTCTAACTACAGATGTTACCTCATACAGGTCCTGGAGGGGTTTTAACGTCTATGAATCTTTGAGAGATTTAGTAAGCAGAAACATCAGCACTGCAATTCTTCTTGCTTGTCTGCCATATTCACCTTCCTTCATTTCTCAACAGCTCTCACATCTTAGAATCAAGGTCCAAGCGATTCAGGTTCCACTTGTTTTTAAATAACGTTCACAACGATCCAAAAACCTTTAACTTAGAAAATATCCCATTTACAGAACTAGTAATTGCAACTTGAGACCTTCAGTGACCACCTTTCTGTTTCAGGCATGTCCATTCACAGCTCGGAATACTCAGACACCACACCTCAAAAGAAGCACTTGACAGACTCGGAGAATCACAGATGTCACTTGAATGCAACCAAGTGAAAAACTAAACTGGTTGTGAGACTGCAACTAATAAACCCCATACACCATCTTTGACTTACATCAGCTTGCCTGTTTTCATATATCTGATTATTGCTGTGATATAACATATGGAACAGATTTTGTGTGAAGAACTACCGGAATGCACCTCCTGACTCTCTAAAAAGGAGGGCTTTGGGAGAGGAGAGGTAGTAAGAGATGTCTGCAGCATTGTGGCTAGCATGGGGAGAGAGGAGGCTCACCAACAGTTTGCTATCTCGTCTCTTACAAGAATTAAGCAACAGGTGGCAGGACTGGATACTTCCATAGGTAAGATAAGCTGCAAAAATTCTTGACACAAAATATCCTAAACGCTAAAAGTTTATGTTACTTCAGGAAGGCACCAGTGAACTAACCTATGTAAATAACATCCACAGACAGGGCTCGAGTAGCCTCCTGCAAGTACCTTCCCAATCACATCTTGCCACTGCAGAAAGGTTCCTTGATTTCTCCAGGCTGCTCTACACTCACCCCAAAAGCTCCTTCTTTAACAAAATAGGGAACACGTATACAGCAAACCAAGGACTACATCCCAGGACCTGTTCCCCAACCAGTGTCCCAGCAGAGCCACTCAGGCAGTCCTGTGCTAGGGAAGTGGAATAAACTGCCCAAAACCAACAGCTCAGGAGGCTCTTTCCAGCCTTTCTCATGTTAGCTGAGACATGCTCTGAAAAAGCAGTATTTATACTCATGATAACATAAAAGGTACTGGGATATTCCTCAGGAGCAAAGTTCTACTTTTTTCAAACCCAATACTCTCCTCACCTCGCTACTTCTCACAGTTATCTCTACAAACTGATGACTGGCTGGTAGGAACAGTCACTTTTCTCCACTTAAAACAGATTGCTGTTCAATTTTGGGAGAACATCTTTATTTTTTCCCATTCTAATAAAGTACAATTTTTATGGTATAGTGAAACATGAATCCTTGAGGTGATCCAGTCCTTCCTCATCTCAAATAAATATCACCAGTACCTCCCTCACCTTTGGTAGGCACTGGCTACAGAAGTCTAAAAGCCTCCAGGAACAAAGATTTTACAACTTTCACAACCAGTCTCCGTCCTTAGATAACACCAATTTTACAAACCTCCCATTCTCTTACTGATAAAGTCTTCACAGGCCTCCCCCTGCTCCTGCCCTCTGAGCTACCCCTCATTTTGCTTGTAGTCACTCAGATGACCAAAATCAGAGAAACATTCTTATAAGCATCTGCCACGGATTTACAGTCCCTTCTGTATATTATTCTCTGCCCCATTTCTCAGCCAGGCTGACAGATGACTTGCTGTCTAAGCAGCACTGGTTGCTGCTACACCCTAGGCAGCACACAGTGCCATCCAAGCCTTCCTCCTGGATGATTACAGTTCACTTAAAACCCAGCAATACACGGGACGATGCAAAACTTGCTCGTCCCCTTTTCCAAATCCCTTACAAATGTACTAGCTACTCCATACACGTCCTTGGGGCACCATATTCATCTTTTTGCCTATTTTAACATTGGCAACAAGTTATTTGTCACTATATTGAATATTCGTTTAAGTGACGACATGACTTGAGACCCTTTTTCACTGCACTAAATGCCACTCTGTGTAACACAGTTTCTGCACTCATCATAAAATTCTGTGACCGGATTTGAGAGGTAGATAATTGGCAAAAAAAGAAGACCAAGGATAAGCAAAGGAGTCACATAAGTGATGTTCAGGTTTGTGGAGATTAGCAGTCTTGGTGTGTTAACTAATATTAAACTGTAGAGATCTGCAGGCACTATGAAAAAACACATATTAGCAGAAAATAAATATGGGTAAGGACTTTTATTAACAGAAGAGCTTCTTAAGCATGGCACAGAGGACAAAGAACAAGATCGCTATGGGAAAAAGAAGGTGATCTGAGCTGACAGCAAGTGTATTGTAAATACAGATACGACTTGATAGTTCAGAAGGGACATAGACCTTTATAGGTGTATCTTGTGTATAAAAGGCAAGAAGATTGGTTTTGGAAGGAAGATAAAGTGGGAACAGAGAAAGGACACAGAAGTAGATTAAAAAGGGACAAGAAAACGAACTTCTCAGCAGCTTGTGTGAAGATGACACGGGCAAGGTCAACGGTACAAGGCACCAAAGAGGAGACTGCTGCAGCTGAGTCACAGTCTGGACAAGAGCTTTGACCAAATCTGCACTGTGGGCTTTCTCAAGGCTATATGAGAAGAGATCCGTTAGAGTAAGAAAAAGAACGGAAAAAAAAGAAGAAGAAAAGAAGAGAGAAAAAATAAAAACAAAGGAGGCAAAGGTAACATCCACTGAAGAGATCCAGCCAGTGGGGAGGCCTATGATAGGGTCTGGGGAACAGATGAAACAGAAAAGGAATGGTCTGCAGGGAGATTAATAACTTGGTTCGGGTCAACAACATTTAAGGCAACAGCTGGACACCCAGAGGGAGATGTCATAAAGACAGCTGAAATGTATTATTGGACAGTAGAAAATGTATCAAAAAAGAGATAAATCAACATTAATGCAGTGATTAAGACCATATTTATCCATAAAAGTGATAGAAATACAGCAGAGAAAGAAAGAAACAAACAAAAGGACAACGTAAAGGATGAAGCCTTTGGGGAAGAAAAAAGCAATTTGTTCTTCTCACAGAAACAACATGCAAGACCCTGATGAAACAGAACAGGAGTAAAAGAAATGTAAAAATAAATATCTGAAAGAATTTTAACCTTTTAAAAAGAAGAGCTGCAAACCAGAGGTGTAACAAACTATCAAGAACTCAAGCGGGACAAGAATGAAGTATTACACTTGTGATTTTAAATCATTAAGAGATTTCACCTTCCAGAGGTATCCTATTTGACCAAGACTAACAAGGAAGAAGACACCTTCTAAGCTGGCAATACGGAAAAGAACAAAGGCAGGATCAGGCACACAAGAGCTAAGGGCAAAGTGACTTTAGCAAAGGAACATATGTTTCCAGAAAGACCAAGTGAATCCAAAAGCTGTCTACTCTTAGGAAACAATGCAAAATTACTGTGTTCATTTAAGTGTTCACAGGGCAAAAGACTTCTCACAACCTTCTACCTCTATTTGCCTCTCCCCACTTTGGGAAGAGGGGAAAAAAATAAAGCGACCTCCAATAACCAAATCACGTCATGTTATCATAGATAAAATAAACAGTAAGTAATTTGAAGAGGAGATTTTCCCCTGAAATTAAGATCAGAATCTGGCTCCGAGGAATCCCAGTAAAGTTTGCCAAGTAACTTGATTTTTCAAAGAATTAAATCAGATGCTGACACGCTGTAGATGGTAATAAAACTCGACAGCCAGCAACAGGTAAACTCAAGGTAAGGGCTGTGATGGTATTTGGGTTGGGATCTCTCATTTGGTAGGACACAGGATAAAAGAGATAAAAGAGATAAAATGAAGTCGTAACTTTCCCAATCTTCATTAGGTAATGGAAGACTGGTGACACCAACCTGCGTTTTGTTCAAAGTGAACCTGAGACAAGGAAGAAACTAAAGGAAAGAACAGACCAGGAAGCAAAAGCAGAACTAAAGGAGATCATCAAGGAGGAAAGGAGAGGACAGTACGTGAGGTGTTCAGGCAACAGAATAACAGAGAAGTCCCACAGCCTCACTTAGCAAAGTAGCGGGAAGATGACAAACGAATGCAGTTATTTCAGACAAATACAGACATTCAAATAACATGTCACCAGTGGCAAAACTCCCAGGGCAGAGAAGACAGACTTTGCTAGCATCCAAACAGGCCACGGAAATGCATTCTGCCATACTCATTCTGACATCAACTAAAAATTCCTGTGCTTCAGAGGCCAGCACGCTGCTTTCACATGAAGCCCATCAAGATGTGGAAGAAACAAGTTCACATAACTACTTTTGTCACTCTACCGCTAATGAAAGACTACTGATGTGCAAATGCCAACAGAAACCTTGGAAAATGCAAAAGCATCCCACATGCCCACCCCTCCCAGCTCGCCTATGGCTCTGCCCGGCCGCAGCCATCCTGAGCCAGGCCACCTCCATGAACACACAAGCCTCCAACAGCAGCGCTGCTTCAGACCTGCACACCTGCCCTGCAGCCATCCCTGTGCATCCACCACTCACAACAGACTGCTCCTGGATGCTGGCACCGCCCCACGTGGGTACCATCCTCACAAACACAGAAAGCAACCTCAGAGGCCTCAGCCCTGCCAGTCCCACCAGAACACACGCTGAATCCTGCTCATCTGGAGCCAGCCTGAATCACAGGGGCCACGCAGGAGTCTACCATGAGCTTCACAGATTCCTGTGATCTCTAACGTCTTCAAAAAGTTGTCACAGGAGGTGTCAGAAACCTCACGAGAGAAAACACTCAGGACCATCAGCATCCAAACAACATCTGCATTCCTTGGGGCTCTTTAACAGTGTCGTTTTTGTTAAATGTGTGTCAGTACAAGAAATCCAAATGTTACGAATGGTGACTGCTCTCAGTAACCAGAGAGTCCTTTAAAGAACATCATTCCCCATGGTAGCAAAACAGGGTTAGCGTTTCCCCTTAAATGGAGATCGAAGACCTGATTCTTAAACAAAAGCTGGAAAATTTTTAGAGACCTGGAGGACTGCCTTAATTAAGCATGGCACCCTGAAATTCTCTTGTGGGTGAGTTCCCATAGTCTGTTACAGATCTGCAGAGCTAATCTCTTCAAGCCCCAGAAAGTCACCTGTTAAGTAGCCAGAGGATACATAAGAGCCAAGACTGGAGAACCTGAGCCAGCACCACAAGGCTTCATCAGGCTTTCATCAGAATTGTTTTTCAAAACACAAGTTTGATTACAGAACAAAGTATCCTACAAGCCCATTTGGGTCAGATCCAGTACAGATTCTGCACCGTGACCAGCCTCAAAAGCACGCTATTCACCATTCATGGAGAATCAAAGCAAAAATCACAGCACACATCCCCCCAGACACAAGCCTAAATTATCAATGAATCCGTGCATATTCTGGGGGCTTTACAGACCCCGGTGCTCTCCTGGCAAGGCGGTCACCAGCGCCCCAGCAGCACGCTGCAGGAGCGGATCCAGCCCAGCACAGAGCCTCCAGTTTCCACTCATCCCTCTATTCAGAGCCAGCCAGCTCACTAACTTTCCCGACTCACCACCCCATGGACCAGAAACTCAAAAAGTTTGCTTTTCGTAGCTTTGCGAGCCCCTCCTGTAACTTCGTCTGTAGCCATCAGGGTCTGCTCAGCCTTTCTCACTCTCTCTCTTCCTCTTTCTTTCCCTTTTCTGCCTTTTTCTCCAACTCTCCCCTCTGAGTCCTGCTGGGCTCTCACACTTCTAATAGTGCGGAGTGGGGAGGGGGCCCCTTCAGGGCCTTCCTGACGGCCCACTCGCGCTAAGCCTCAGCTGCTGCATTCCTCCACTGATAAGCCAGAAATAGTTTGTGCTGCCGGGTTCTGTGTGTTTACTCTGCAGGGACAGAAAATCCAGCTTTTTAAACCTCTCTGTCCAAACAGCAGAGATAAGCAGGAGGCAAACTGAAAACACGTCTCAGATTTTTCGCAGCGGTGCTGCAGCCTCTCCTCCTCTGCACCAGGGGATGGCAAATTCTGGGGCAAGGAGGAAGGGGGGAGGGGGTAACTTCAGCAGTGACACAGAACTCAGTACCTCACAGGGAGTATTTTCCCATTAGAAATTGCAGCAGGCGAACAGTGAGAAACAATGGTTTTCCCTTGCTCCCACTGCTCCTCCTGCACTGCATTTCCAGGCCTTTTCCCCAGGGACCTGGCAGGCAGCACACAGAAACATTCACTGGCAGAATTTCCAGTATGCGAGGCTGAGAACTAAACCCCTTTGCACAAGAGAGAGAAACAGCAGGAGGCAGAGAGCTGGGAACAAGGAGGGACAGAGTGTGAGAGCGAGGGGAAAGAAAGAGTGTGAGAGCAGCGGGAGGAAGGGGGCGGGGGGCAGCATGGCGGACGGCACAACGCCTGCCTTGCTCCCAGCCACCCGTGGCCTCCCACACAGGCTGCCCGCCTGCAGGATGCCTCTGTACAGCTGAGGGAGCCATCAGACACCCCGGGTGATTGACAGACACAGGCAAATCATTAACACCGCAGCTGCCGCCAGCCATCAGCAGCTCCCTGCTCATCACACAAAGCCCTGCGCCACAACGCACGTCACCCTGGGAGGGGGCTGGAGCAGGGAGCCCTCTTCCCACCCGGGAGGAGAGGGCACAGACAGCGACCCAGTCCCCGCCAGCTGCCCCGGACAGAGGGTGGCCAGCAGAGTGTGAGGGGCTGGCAGCACAGACTCCGTTCCGCGGTGGCGGCAGCAGCAGCGCGGGCTCCTCCATCATGGCAGAGCAGGCAGCAGTGGCCCGGGGCACCAACCTGCTTACTGGTGTGTCTGCAGCTTGCAAGGGGCTGATGTTTCCCAGTCTGTCTAACACAGCAATAGGCGAGGTGTTGCCAGGTTACAAGAGAGGTTTATTCTATTCCTCTGCTTGAAATTCTTGTCTAAGGGATGTCAATTTCTTGGCAAGACAGCAATGGCAGAGAATCAGATCTGAAACAAGTAACCACATTTCTGCCCTCAACCAGTAATAAACACAAGCACTGAAGGGATACTGCACTAGTCTGCAGTGAACAGCCCACCATAAAGAGCATGAGGCCCTTTGCAGCTGGAGATGAAGGCAACAACCTCCACTGACTTTTAGGGACTGCTACTGTGTGGCAATAACCTTAGAAGTCAGAGTTTTTGGGAGGATGGGCATTGTTATGAGTTCCCCTTCCCTTCTGTCCCTCGGGAGCGTGCCAAACACCATGGTGTGGCCTTATTCAGTATGTACACTATTCCTGAGGTTGTAGCTGACTTGAACAAAAGCCACGTGCAACCTGCAACCAAACTGCGACGTGTCTGGTGGATGCGGCAGTGTTCGGTTAATGGCTGGACTCGAACTTGAATACTTCCACGTGTCAGCATGCCTGGCAAGGTAGCACTAGGCCTGCATCTGCAATCGTTTTTCAGATCCCAGAAGGGCACAGAAATGCCAGCTCCCATCTTTTAAGTCTCCTCCCTTGCTCCCAGCAAGACAACGTGCATTTGCTTTACAGGCAGCACTAACCATCGGCTCCTGCACTCGCCAGAGAAGCTGCGGCTTCTCCTGCAGTGCCGTTACCGACGCGAGCCCCTGCAAGTGTTGCTATTCCCGTTCCTTAAGGGGAACGTGCAGCCACCCTTGCCGCATGAAATTGCACCACCGAGACGCTGGCGGCAAGGCAGGGCCTGCGGTGGCTCCCCGCAGAAGGCTCGGTGCAAACCACCGCGGGCTGCCGGGTCGGCCCCGACCCCGGTCCGGACCCTACGCGCCCCGCTCGCCGAGCACACTGCGGGCAGGGCCTGGTGGCGGCGGGGCGCGGCTCCGGGCTGCAGCGCGGCGCGGAGTCCCCCCTCGCGTCCCCCTGCGCTGCTCCGCCAGCACCATCGGCACCGAATGGCAACGGCGCGCCCGGCACGGGCAGGGCGTGCGCGAGCGACAGCCTCGGGCGCGCCGCAGGCGGTCACAGGGAGGGAGGGAGGAAGGAAGATAAGCCCGTGCTGGGCGCCGTGCCGAGCTGAACCGAACCGAGGTGGTCGCCCCCAGGTCCCGCGTACCCCGAGCACGGCGGCGCGCATGCCCGGCGCGACCCCGTGAAGGTCAGCCGCGGTCTAGCGGGGACGCGCGGGCGGGGACGGCCGGACGCGAGCGCCCTTAACCCCTTCCGCGCCGCGCCCGGCCGCCGCTGAGCCCAAGCCCCGCGACGCGGCCCCGCCCGGCGCAGGCCGGTGTACGACGAGAGCTGCGGGGCTGCGGACGTCGGGCTGCCCGAGCTGGAAGTGGAACACAGAAAGCAGAATGGTCCCCGTGGCGGGGCTCTCCGCGTTTCCCGCGATAGCGGATTCACGCGTCGCGCTGCCCCGCTGCCTGCCGTGCCGGGGACGGGCGGGGGCGCAGTCGCCCCCGGGCCCTTGTGTCGTTGCGGTCAGCGGATAGCACTCATTAGGGTCGCAGGGTTTAGGTTTTTTAAAGTGCCTCTACTCAATTACAGCTAAAGCAACGAGCTGCGGTTGCTCTCCTCTCCCTTCGCAGCTGGCTGCTTTGCTACGGTCTGAAGCAAGAGGATGTCTTGCAAAGTGCTACTGAATTTCAGTCTCCTATAGTATGTATTATATTCTGCCAGGATACTCCTAGCAGGCATGGTATAAAGATATTTCCTCAAAAGAAAATCAAATCACAAGGACAAACACTTGAAAGTCAGGGAATGGTAGTCTCACTGTAGCCATAGAAAAAAGAACCCACAACCAACCAACCAACAACTCAGCTCTTAGATAGTATGCCTGTAGTTCCCTACACACTTTAGAAATCAGTAGAAGCAGCTCTTTTGTTTTGCCAATGGAAAACAAGGTACAAATGGATCAAAGTGACTTGCCCAGCATCACCCAGTTGAGAATTAAACCTATTTCCTGTGACTCTTCCACTCACTGTTAAGGAAAACTACCGTGCAATGCTTCTGCGCAAAAGGGAGGTTACAGTGCAAAAACATCTTAGAACCACAGAACCATTTAGGTTAGAAAAGACCTTTAAGATCATAAAGTCAACATCTGATTTGGAGGGCTAACAGCGATGCTACAAGAGATAATTAAAAGTGAACTCCTGAGAAGCTGGAGATGTGGTTTGAAAAAGCAGGGCATAATTCAGTCAGAAATACGGCAAGATTCCACATCAAGATACAAGTCAACAACTGTGTAAACAGAAGATGGAGAACAATTGAAGTGTATTTTTCTTCAGGAAAAAAATATTTGGGGACATAACTGATCATAAATGGAATGTGAGTTCTCAGTACTACACTGGCACAAAATCAGCAGATTAACCCCCCCCCCCCCCCCCCCCAGAAGAGCAGTGACTGGCTCCTGCCCCACTTCTCTCATCCCCTTGGTGGCAGCATAAGCAGTGACAACCATTCTCTAGATTCTTCTTTTTCTGCACATTTTGTCTCTGCTTCTTCCCCTGTCCCTTGTCCTCTCCAGGGCAAAAGCTATCCAAGCTAAACGTTTCCCTGTGGCTGCACTATGAAACGTCATCGGTACTGCTAAGGAACCCTTCCAAAGTAATCCTCCCAGCCAGATTGGCCTTTGCAGTTTGGGGTGCTCTGCATCAGAGAAAATCTGTGGGAGAAATCAAGATGGTTCAGGGGAGAACGGTGAGTGTGACATGAACTGTAAAGCCCAAGAACTGAAGGGAAAATCATGGTCTTCAGATATCCAAAAGGCTGCTGCAAATACAGAGAAAAGCTGCTCCTCATACACACAGTACAAGAAATAATAGACTGATATTTCTTCCAGGAAGACTTGCATTAGGTATTAGGGAAAAGTACAGCAGTAAAAGCAGAAATTATATGGGATACTTTGGACAGGAGGAGAATCTCCATCCCTGCAGGTCTTTCAAGAACAGGTTAGATGAGTATCTGCCCAGAGGGACGTACACCAGGCCATGCACCTCCTCACTTGGGGCAGCACATATGGAAGCTTTTCTAAGACAAAAGTAAGGATTTTTTTTTCCTGCAAGTGGACTAATGTACTGGGCTGCTTCTCCTTCTCAGTCATTGCCATTAGACAAGCTTGCAGCTTACAGTGAGGCTTCTTCTTAAAAGTCCTTAAGTGCATGATTATGCACTATCTTGTCATCAGCTACCACCTGATTTCTATTTGTGGAGTCTTCAGTCATTCAGGTCTTTCCATATAAGTTGCTCTGTTCTGCTTCAATGATACCTGTCTATTTTGTATCATCAACAAATTTATTTACTACGCTTCCTATTCTTGTGCTGTGGGCATTACTGAAAATATTAAATGACATCAAAACCAAGGCAAGTCCAGAAGAAACTGAAATGTCTTTTGTGTTTTCGTTACTGAGCTCCTTACTTCCCTTGCAATTCTGTTACCTTTCTTCTGAGTTGCAACTAAACTTTCAGCAAGCACTGTGTCAAAAGCTTCACTGAAGTCTAGATAAATAAGACAAATATTGTTTCTCTTGTATAGAGAATCAGCTATCTGAGAAAGAGTGGATTAGTAAACTTACACTGCTCTTTTACCTCATTGCTACCATCCATGTCCTCCTCATGCTTAATTATTTTCTCTTTCAAAATTCATTCTTGAGCCTTTTAGGATCAGACTAATGCAGCTGCCTAAAGTATTCTTACCCTTCTGTATTACAGGAAAACCAGCAGGATTTCCTGTTTCTTTTTCAGGAAGAAAATATGTTTTTAAAGCCCATTTTTATTAATAATGCTGGGAATTACATCCTGTTCTCACTGAAAACCATCTGAAAAGTATCTATAGCTTAGGCAAGCCAAAAACAAGTAAGCACAGAGTGAAGGATGTATTAAAATGCAAAACTACATAAGAACTAAAAAAGCAGTCTTAGAAAGTACTGGGAGACTGGAAAAAGCACATAACCAAAGAAGGAAAGCTTTTTGGAAATCTTGGCATAGAGTGTTGGATAAATACACCTCCCATTTCAACTAAAGCAACAGAACAATTCATAGCTGAAGACAACCACCTAAGAGCACAATGCATCTAAGAGCAACAAGTGATGTTGGTGATGATAAAAAAACTGCATTGACAGACAAGCCCCAGTGTCTTTTAAAATGGTTTCATTTGGCCGAATAATCACAACAGTTTTAAACAGATTACTTCCCAAAAAAACCTCAAAGTTAATCTGAAACGGTAAATAATTACAGAAGAAATCAGTGACTTTGGAAAATGGCAGCCAACGGGAAATGGCAAATGCAACTTCAATGCAATGTAGTAAACCATCATGGTATGCCTGAAATTCTTCACATGAATAAGACTCGTATGTAACCGCCAGGAAAAAGTGTTACTGAAAGGTTATAAACAAATGACAAAATCAAGAGGAAGGGAAGCGGCTACTAAGGACTCCAAGGATGGTTGTTATATCCAGATTGTTTTTCCATCTTCAAAGATCCAAAAAGGGGGAGTAAAAGGCATGTGGATTACATCCTCAAATGAGAAGACTTTGGATACGTTTCACAGTCAGTCAGGACAGATGATTGACAAAAAAAGAAAATCAGATGGGCCTAAAATGTAAGTCAGAAGATTTAAGCTGGGAAAACTCAAGCAGGTGGTGGGAGATAAATCCTGAGTTAAAAGAACTGTGCTATGTCTGTAGCAGCAGGTGGGATAGTTTTCTAAACTTTTCAGCATTCCATTCACTCAGTACATACAAATACACATATGGACCCACAGGAATGCAGCAATGCCAGGCACAGCAGCTCCTGACACACAGGTGCAATGACACACAGGCTTCAGCTAGGCAACAGGCTTCCAACTGAGGCTCTCTTTGAGCCTCCCTCCCCGCCCCCCCCTTTCCAGCAGAGCACAGGCACAGCAGGCTGGCAGATAACAGTTTAGAGTGACAAACTGTGCTTGGCCATGGGGTCACGCATTTGTAAAGTGTGTGCAGCAACACACTGAATGCTCCCAGGCAAAAGCTGAGTCTAAAGGACAGGGCTCAAAAACGGTGGCACAAGCTACTTGTTAAATGGATTTCAAACATATGTAGAAGCAGAGGCAGAAGAAACGTAAGTTGGATCATTACGGCATTCAGTGCTTCGCAAAATAAACAGAATTCACCATAGAAGGGCGTGTTTGTGTGTGGATGTGACCTCTCAGAGGGAGGAGAGTTACGTGTTCTACCTCATATCATCTGTCATATCTCACAGTTCTTCCTGTTCTTGCTACTCGGTTGTTTCTAGAAGCTGAGGGTACTAGGAGCTCCAGATAAAAACAATGGAGTTTCTGGCCTTTACAGACTAACAGATGGAAACAGAAAGAGCATGATGGAACAGAGAGAGCATGAGCCACTCTGACGGGCACTGTCGGCAGACCAGCTATCCAGCTGTGCTCATCTGGAATAGCCACCAAACTCCTACTTTGTGCATCCCATCCTGGCATCTGTTTTCTGGTCAATCTATATCCAGCCTGCAACTTGAAACTATAGCAACAACATACGGGGGAGGACTTTGATTACCCTCTTTTCTCTTGGGAAATAAGGGTGCTTCATTCTTCAAAGAGATTCCCCAGTGCTCAGATGCTACAGCCAAGGTGGTACATGTGCATATGATACAGCAACAATGAACCTTAGTTACAAATACTATGTCAAGTAATAAGAGTCAAATCTCTGCTAAGGTTATAGAACAAAAAGTTCTTTGAATCGTTACTTACAAGCCAGAGATACCAAGAATATCAGAAAATTATTTCTTTAAATTCTTTTAGTCCAGATCTTGGATATTAACCTGGAGTAGAACATTCACGTTGTCGATCTTCAAGTGCCACTTCCTCCAAGCCCAAGACCAGTGTGTCCCCACAAGCAGAAAATCAGAAAAAGAGGCAAGAGCCCTACATGGATGAAAAAAGAACTTCTGCAACTACTCAAGGAGAAGAAAGAAGGCTCTGTAAGGTGGAAAAAGGGCCAGGTTACTCTGAAAGAGTATAGGAACATCGCCAGAGTATGCAGGGACAAAACCAGGAAAGACAAAGCCTTTTTGGAATTAAAACCGGCAAAGGAAGTAAAGGAAAACAAGAAGGGCTTTTTCAAATACGTCAGCAGCAAAAGGAAGATTAGGGGGGATGTGAACCTGCTGATGAGCAAGGAGGGTGCCCTGGTGACACAGGATGCAGAAAAGGCAGAGCTGCCAAGGCCAGTCCTTGGGAAGCCCAGACCCTGGAGAGTAGTAGAATAGTCTGGAGAATGGAAGACTTTCCCTTGGTGGACGAGGACAAGGTTAGAGACCTGTTGCGCAAACTGGACACCCATAAACCTATGGGATGCACCCATGAGTGCTGATGGAGTTGCTGATGTTATGGCTAAGCCACTCTCCTTGTTATGGTCTTATTTTACGCCTTATCATTGTTCTTCCATATTTCCTCCTTTGTAAGTTTTTTGCTTTGGGATGGGATAAATAAAATCAATTTTCTTCCTAGTACCTGCCACGGGGCTACGGTCTGGATTTGTGTTGAAAAGGCTGTTAATAACACAGGGTGGTTTATTTACAGATGAGCAGCGCTTGCACAGGCTCAAGGCCTTTTCTGCCTCTCATCCCACCCTGCCAGCACACATGCTGGGGGTGCACAAGGAGCTGAGAGGGAGCATGGCCAGGAAAGCTGACCACAAGTAGACACAGAGCTATTCCTTACCACAGGACATCATGCCCAGTATCTGCGCCCAGAATGGGGCGGGGGGGTGTCTGGCGTGGAGGGGCAGTGGCTGCCAAGGCATCGCTCAGAGAGTGGAAGTGACTGCATTGGGCAGCACTTGGCTTTTCCGGTTTTATTTCTCTCTTTTCTTTGTTATATTTGTTTTCACCACTTATTATTACATTTTTTCAATTGTTATTATTGTTATTGCTATATTTTGTTTCACTTTAATTAGTAAACGGTTCTTATCTCAACCCAGTTGTTTTTTTTCCTCCCAGTTCTGCTCCCCAATCCACTGCAGAGGGGATTGAGCAAGTGGCTGTGAGGTGCTTAGTTGCTGGTTGGGGTTAAACCACAACAATATGCTCACTCCATCTACCTCCCAAAGGACCAGTTCTGTCAATGCTCTTGCATGCTTACAGGACACAGTTCTCTGACATTTCAAACCAGACTAAGCCCTGAAGAATACCCTCAGAAAATGACTTTTCTGTCTGGCATCTGGTGAAGAACGGACCACATATAACTCAAATAGTTAATAGTCCTGCAGCTTTTGATCCCGTTGCACTCTCTCCCCCCAAAAATGGTTAGGATGTTTCCTGCAGCAAAGCAGGCGAGAGAATGGGAATCAGTCAAATGCTCTTTCAGTCACTGGCTTTTGGCTGGAGGACAGAACACACTCTCTGAAGAATTACAAAGATGTGACGTATTCTCTTGATTGCTATAGCAACAGTGCAGTATCTGCTTCTAGACTGACAGGCCACCTTTCTCCTCACAGAGAGCTGTACCCATCATCTACACGCTGTTAGTGATGCTCTCTCTGCTTCCTTTCCCATCCTAAACCACACACTGGATTCTAAGGTAGCTGAGGACTTGCTCTGGAGTGCTGTGATGGATGGACATAGGCTCCTGAGGAATGGCAGGCTGGGGGCCGAGGAGGGGGGCTGCCTTTAAGCCCATGGAGCTCCACCTTGGGATGAAGAGTGAATCATCTGAGAGCTTGGGGGTCAAAACTGGCAGGCAGAGTAACACCGGTAGCATGGAGGTGGGGGGGGGGGGGGAGGGGGTCTGCTAAAGACCACCTGCTGAGGAAGAAGTAGATAAGACCTTAGTCATCAGGAAAAATCCTTTTCTTCACAGGCTGTGGTCCTTGTGGGAGACTTTAACCACCACAGTATCTGCTGAAAGGACAACGTTTCCAACAACAATCCAGGAGGTTGCTGGAGAACACTGAAGATGAACTCCTAACACAGGCAACTGAGAAGCAGACAAGGAGTGAGCCTCTGCTGGACCTGATTCTTATAAACAAGGAAGAACTAATCAGGAACGTGAAGGCCAGGCAGCCTTGACTGGAGTGTGGGATGGGGGATTTCAGGAAGAAGAGAGGATGAAGCAGGGCAGAAAAGGCAGAAGCAAGGACAAGTGACCCAGGAGGAATACAGAGACACCAAGCATATGTGAGTGTGATTAAAATAACAAAAGCCCACCTGGAGTTGAATCTGTCCAGACACAAAGGCTTTTAAAGTACATCAGCAGCAAAAGAAAGACATGGGGAAATGTGAGTTAGTGATGAATGGGGAAGGAGATTTGCTGAGAAGGAACACAGAAAAGGTTGAAGTACTGAATGCTTTCTTTGCCTCCTTCTTTACTGACAAGATCAGCCATCAGGAATCTCAGGCTTCGGAGAATAGCATGAAAGTCTGGAGCAAGGACGACTTCCTTGGTGGAAGAAGACAAGTTAGGGAACATTTAAGCCAACTGGACATATAGTAGTTGATGGTGCCTGACAGGATGCACCCACAAGTACAACAGCAGTGAGCTAATGTCACTGTGAGACATCTCCCAGTTATCTTTCAGAACTCATGGAGATTGAGAGAGCTCTTGAGGACTGGAAGAAAGCAAATGTCACTTGCATCTTCAAGATGAGGAAGAAGGAGGAACTGGGAAAAAATGGATCGTTCAGCCTCACCTCAGTCCTAGAGTGGATAATGAAGCATATCCTCCTGGAAACCATTCCTAACACATGAAGCACAAGAAGGTGACTGAGAGTAATCAGCATGAATCTGTGAAGGACAAAGTTGTGCTCCTGCATCAGGACAGGGGATCAGCTGGAAATCAGCTTTGCAGAAAAAGACACGAGGGGCCTGGCGAGCAACAAACTGAAGATCAGCCGGCAATGTTCCCTTGCAGCAAAGGCAGCCAACAACATCCTGAGCTGCATTAGGAAGAACAAGGTCAAGGGAGGTTATCCTTCTCTACTAGCCACTGGTGGAACAACATCTGGAGTGCTGTGTCCAGCTCTGTGCTACCCAGCACAAGAAATACAGGGACATACTGAAGCGAGTGCTCCCAAAGATGGTTAAGATTGAAGCATCCATTATAATGCTGCAATGCTGAGACAGCTGGAGTTCTTTTAGCATGGAGATGAGAAGGCTTAGGGGTATCTTACCCATGTCTGTAAATATCTGATGGCACTGTATTAAAGAAGACAGAGCCAGGCTATTCTCAGCAGCACCCACTGACAGCACCAGAGGCAAGCGGCAGAAAATAAAACACAGGAAAATATAATTTATACAAAAAAAAAGCTTATTTACAGTGAACAGGTGAATAGTTTGTTTCCTTAGAACCGAGAGCAGCTTGCCCAGAGAACAACTTAACTCCAGCCTTGAAGATACTCAAAACTTCACTGAACTTGGTATTCCACAAGTTGCTCTCACTGATCCAACACTAAGGAGAGAGGATGGATTCCTTGATCTCCAGAGGTCCCTTTCAACCTCAACCATTCTATGACTTTATGATTCTACTTAAGCATTACAAGTTAACTCAAATACATGCTCAGTCAACATGCAGTATATTCACATGAGGAACCACGTAATGGAGACTGACAGCAGAAACAAAGCAATGACAAAACCCCTGCAATGCCCTTACCTGGAAACACACATACAGACCTAGCTGCTGGCTCTTTGCAAGCACAACAAAACTACAGGGTGCAGAGATGCAGAGAAGAATCAGAGGTTGGAGAGGCCACTTCAGGAGCAGTGACTGAAAATGCTAGGGTTCTTTTTACCTTAGAAGGCAGGTAGTAAGGAGAAAAAACATGGGGAAGGTAAATAATGCACTTTTATTTACTGTTCCTTAATGCAGGACTGGGAAGAAGGTAGTGTAACGAAAAGCAGGTTGTTGATGAAAAGAACTTCACTTACAAGTATTTAAGAGTTGTTTGTTAAGAGGATGGGGCAACATCTTTTTCTGTAGTGTCCCATGACAGGACAAGAGGTAATGGACAAAAGCTGGAACATAAAAAGTTCCACTTAAAGAAAATCTTACATACTGTAAGGGTGAGGGAGCCCTGGCCCAGGTTGCCCAGAGAGGGTGTGGAGGCTCCTTCTCGGGAGGTTTCCAAACCCACCTGGACACGTTCCTGTGTCCCCTGATTGAGGGGAACCTGCTTTAGCAGGGGCTGGGCTGGAGCAGCTCTGCAGGGCCCTTCCAGCCCCCACTATTCCATGATTATGAGAACTTTAAAACAAAAGAATAAACACACTGCTTAGCAATGCCTGTACATATTACATACGAATGCATGCAAAATGCTGCTTCTACAATAATTTTCCCAGTTCATTGCTTTGCAATGACCACTGTTCCGCTAGTGCTCCTGTAGCCCACATCCCAGAGCAAACCCTGCTTGCATCCTACTTCTGGTCCCTGCTAAATATGTTTACTCCCTTAGAAGAGCATCACAATGGGTTTACAAGACAGGATGTCTATCCTACATAATTCGTTTACTGTATTAGCAGTTCTAGTGCAGGTAGCCCTCTCAATGCTTCTACACAGTTCTCCTTTTCGACATCAAGAAGGACTGCTGAGGAGTAGACTCTCTGCACACACCTTGTTCCTGTTTTTCGGATTTGTCTGTCCACTCCTTTGAAAGAATCGGTACCAGAGACTCCCTGATGCCTCTCTGGCTGGCAAGAATGCTTCTTTCCTGATGAAAAGATGCACAGAAGCCTTCAATGCTAGCAATTAGTGACTGAGGAAGGGATTCCTCAGATGGGAACAAGAGTGCACAAATTCATCTGTTTTACACAGGGAGCCAGGAACAGCACCACACCTTTTGCAGCTCACTCCTCCCTGTCAGCTGCAGGATTGGAGCACCTGAACCTGCTGACAGCCTCTGCTTCAGGTACCAGCAACAAAGAGCTGGGAGCCTGCGCTGTGGAGCTCTGAACAGAGTCCTCCCTGTGAAGCCTTCAGAGAACATTTCCATGGGAACAGACACATGCCTTTCTTGTTGCCGAGGAGACAGTCACTGCTTTTTGAGACTGGTGAACGTTGTGCCCCAAGCATTTCAGCATCTTTAAGATCATAAGGAGCTTTACAGAGCCATAATCACCCCCACCTCCCCCAGTTAAACATATCAATCATGCTCCCCATTCCTATTTTTCAGAATCTGCTTTAAGCATTTTGATATGTCAGATTATTCCCAATATCTGGGTTTGATATGAACATTTAAAATTACATTGTCAACCTAAATAGCTCTGCGTGCCTGCAAGTCTTCTCTACTATTGTTCTGTAACTCATTGGATTCACTCTCACTGACCTAACTTGCAGTAAAACTAACTCCTTCCTCTCCATACTTGTGGTACTGACCTGCACTTACGGAAAAGCTGATTGCCAAAAGCGGTGTCCATCTCATCCATCTTCTCCCACTTCCACTATTTTTTAACAGAAATAATCTCTCTCAGCTCAAAGTGCTCTGTACACTCGGGGCCTGGGAGCCACAGCAGTGCTGGACGTGTCACACACACAAAGGAGGCAGCAGTGTGTTCCTCCCACGTTTGGGAGCTTTGCTGTGGGTGCCTGGGCAGCTGAGCCCAGCTCAGGCCAGCACTGACCCTCCTCACAGTGTCCCACTGCCCCAGTGTGGCGGCAGCCACAGCCTTTCCCTCACCCACTAAGCAGGTCATCTTGTCATAGAAGGAGATCAGGTTGGTCAGGCAGGACTCGCCCTTCTTAAAGCCATGCTGGCTGGGCCTGAGCCCTGGGTTGTGCTGGGTAGTGCCTCAGGATGGCAGTCAGGGTGGTTCCATAACCTTCCCCCACACCAAGGTCCAGGTCTGTAGTCCCCACGATTATCCTTCCTGCCCTTCTTGCAGGTGGCTGTCACATTAGCCATTCTCCAGTCCTCTGGGACCTCCTCACCGAGTCAGAACTGTTGGTAGATGATTAAGAGTGGCTGTGAGACCTTCTGCCAGCTCCCTCAGCACCCTCAGGTGGATCCCATCCAGCTCCACAGACTTATGTGTGTGTAAGAGTTATAGCAGGTCACACATCATTTCCCCTTGGATTATATGGGCTTTATTCTGCTCCCCATGCCTGACTTTCAGCTCAGGGGGCCAGGTACCCCAAGAACAACTGGTCTTAATACTAAAGACTGAGGCAAAAAAAGGCACTGAATACCTCAGCCTGTTTCTCACCCTTTTCCACTGTGTTTCCCCATACATCCCATAAAGCATGGAGAAATCTTTGGCAAAATGGACAGTGGGATCGAGGACACACGTTGGAGGGAAGGGATGCCATCCAGAGAGACTGCAACAGCCCTGAGAGGTGGAGCTGGAGAATCTCACAAAGTTCAACAAGGCCAGGAGCAAGGTCCTGCACGTGGGTCAGGGCAATGCCAGGCACAGATGCAGGCTAGGGGATGAGTGAACTGAGGGCAGCATCGTGGAGAAGCACTCGGGGATACTGGTGGGCGATAAACTGAGTATGAGTTGGCAATGTGTGCTCACAGCCCAGAAAGCCAGCTGCATCCTGGGCTGCATCACAGGGAGCGTGGCCAGCAAGTTGAGAGAGGGGATGCTTCCCCCTCTACTCCATTCTGGTGAGATCCCTCTACAGTCTTTGAAGGTTTCATCAAAAAGCCAAAGGAGTTCTAATACAGAAATTCTCCTGATTCCTGCAGGAATATACATTAGCAGTTATAATCCACACAAACTTTAAAATCAATGGATTATTAACACGTTAGTCATTGTAGAGGAGATGGCACGTGACAGAAGAACAGAAAGAAAAGGAGTGGGGTGGCAGAGCAGAAAAGGAAACAAGCTTTCTGAGACTAGAAAAAGCTTTTTGCCACACTTGCAGCCTGGCATTCAGTGGCCATCTGGAACTCAACATCACCCAGACAAGAGTAAGACATCACAAGCATTTCCCATTGCCTTTACTCCAAAATTCATTTTGCCAAGCATCCATTGTCACCTCGTTGTTTTTGTCTGGTCTCTCCCTCTGCTAAACAGCTCTCATCCACACTTCAGTCTTCTATCATTTGGAACCTGAATGAGAAGAACTACCAAACTGAAAGACATGCCCTTACATAACAATAGCTGCAAGGTGGATACAGGTACCCACCACCTTCGGGAACCTGCAGTCCTCCCTGGACTCAGAATCCAAGAGATCATTCCATTGAACAGGAAAGGACAGAATAGTGATGGAAAACATAACTACAGGAAAGTCAGTGACAGAAAAGTGGAACAACTCCGTCCAATGAAGAAAACTGAACGGCAGGCCTAGGAATCTGGGGATTTCCTAATGTTGTTTATTCCAAACTCCATAATTAGATGACTCCACAAAAACCTTAAATGGTTCATAGAAGAAAAAAAAATATTCAGAATTTGTCTCATTTTCCTATTCCTTTTACATACATTCATTACTAGTCAGAGACAGGATACTTCGGTCTGACTCATCTCAACAGAGTTCTTAAATTCAAGTAAGTTCTGACTGGCAGACTAGTACTGGTATCCATCTCTAACAGATCTCCCCTGCCTCGGCCACTATCTAGAAGCCAGAGGCAGAAGGTGCTGGGCAGAGCTCCTAACTGTGTAGCAGCAGGCTAAGCCATATGGTTGTTAAAGGGCCAAAGAAGATGACAATAACAAGCCCAAGGTATCTTAAAAAACACCCCAAGTTCTAACCTAGGCGACATATTTCCAATGCAAACAGAATGCATTCTTCTACCAGACAACTCACGCTACCTGTGGAGTGACCTGTTCAGGCTATATCGATCCAGTTGTGGGAAAAACAAAGCCCCTTACAGACTGGAAAAAAAAGATGGATACAGGTGCATATTCACCAGTGGAAGCAACCAGAAGAATGGAACCAATGGTAGAAAATAAGTAGCAGATTTGAGCACCTTATCACAGAGATGATCAATGCATATCCAACAACAGCAGGTACTGGAGAAGTCTACCAGCTGGGAAGAGCTAACCATGCCGATTTAAACCTGTTGGGAGAAGCGTGGCAACTGTACAAATCAACAGCCATCTGACAGGACCTAATAACAATTCCTTGTGTGTAACGGAGTAATGAAATCCCACAAAGAATGCCTGATACTACTACTCCATTCTTCCCTGTCAGGCCTGCTCTTAGCAACTGCATTCTCTATCGTTACTCTGAACCCGTCCACTGTGCCTCAGCAGCACCCCCCTGCAGCACCAGCAGAAACTATCACAGAAGCAGCTGGCTAGCAACAGGACCAGCTCAGGTCAGCAGCAGCAAGCATGCGCGCTTCAGGATCTCTTTCACAAAATAACATTTCCCACGCATCCAAAACCATTTTCCAGTTCAAATACAAAGCACAGGCACATTCTTCCCACAGAGAGCAGGTCATTATTCAAAGGGCTAAAACCTACCTGTTCCACGCTGAGTAGTTGATGAACACCCAGAGTAACATGTGTGTGGACCTCGAGGAAGCAGGAAACTTATCCAACAGGACAGGGCAGGAAACTTGGTATTATGTCATGCTGAATTAGCAGTAGATATTCTCTCTGACATGAAGCAAGAACATCTCTAAGACAGTAGGCCAAGGATGCATTTGGATCCAGCTCTGAAAAGAGAAAGTATGTATCGAGTGAAAGGGAATTAATGTACACTATAAGATCTCCTAGAACAGCACAAACCCAGGTGACACTTCATAAACAGCACAACTGGGAGGAAAAACAAGAAAAGAAGGAAAAAGCAAGCAAGAGAAAAAGCAACTGACAGTGGTTAGGGACTTCCCTTCATACAAGTGCACACAGAAGCACATCCATGATGCTAGGACAGTACTTTTGCCCAGGCACTCGGCCCTCCTTACAGGCTCTTCAACTTACAGACAGAAGCCCCTGTATTTGGGGAGATGGGAAACCACAGCGCAGTTAAGACTGGAAGGGATACCCAAGAAGCAAGGACACCTTCTTATACAGGTGTTCTCAGTTATGTTTCTGCTACCAGACACCTCTGGTAGCCCCTGGGAAAGCAGGCCAGCTCAAGAACTTTAACCAGAACAACAGCTTGCTTTGATTCTTAAAAAAAATCCAATCCTTAAAGTTTATCAGAACACTCCAGCATTTCAGCAGGCACTGTAAGCTGCCCTGGAAGGATGGTGAGAGTGCTGCAGCCTGGGAGAACTAATGTTCCCACAGATCTAGGGTACAGTCAGGCAGCTTCAGTATCTGCATATGTGTGACGGGCCCCAGAGAAGATGAGCCTGGGTAAGAAGGAAAAGGGAGCTGCTCCTTGGGAAGAGCTGAGGCAGCTGCACCTATGTACACAAAGCACTGCTTCCTCTGACAGCTCTCTACTGTAGCTGATGAAGCAGCACTACAACAGATGTGAACACCAGCACTTACAGCATTCACGGGAGCAAGCTCATACCTAGTCATGCAGTTAGAAACAACTGCTCAAGGAATGTACAGGCAAGAGAGAGAAACACATGTCATTGTTAGCCTAGGCAATGCTGGTCAGCACAAGAGCAGACAAACCGCATTAAGAGCCATTAACGAGGCTCTGGATCCAGCAGCGTCAAAACAAGGAAAGAACAAAGGGCAACAAGAAGATTGTGGTGACTTTTGTTAAAATAGAGTTGAAGTCAAGGAAGAATAGAGTCCAGGAAAGCAGTGGCTGAGGCAGAACACAGCAATGGATGCAGGGGAAGTCAGGACAAGGCCAGGAGAGTGCATGAGGTACACTGCAGAAAAGAAGGCAACCGAAAGCTGACAATGTAAGAATCTCACCCTCTCGCTGCCTTAAGGACAAGGCCAGACTGGGAGTTTCTTCCTCACAGATCCCTGCCTGTGCTCTGCCAGGGAAGAAGGGCTGGTTTCTCATAGTGGTGTCCCCATGGTAAACAGCTGGTTGTTGATTGCTCCACAGGCAGCACCGAGGAACTGGTTATTTTCAGAAGCTGCAGGGCTCCCCTGGATGGGCACCAGTATGAAGCCAATCTCTCCAAGAAGGACAGTGCTGAGAGTGCTAGGCAAGGACACTGCACAAACACACCCCCAGATCACACTAACTGATGAATGACACTGTTTTCTCCTCAGTTCCCCACTAAATTTCAACCTCAGTCTTTACCAGCTGCAACTTGCACACGGGGTCCCTCCACAGGCCATGCTAGCCAGGGAGCAGGAGGGATGGAGGGATCAGCCATCTCCAGCAGTAAGCCTGTAATGCCAAAGCAAGACAGTTTGCCTGTGTGGGAACTCAAGATCTTCTGGAAGGCCATGTAGAGTATTAGTCTCCTACAGGATCAGTTTGTCCTAAGGTAGTACCTGGGACTAAGTATTTCACTTTGAAAACAGAGCTGATGGGCAGCTCAGAGGCAGCAAAAGAAAATGCTGTTTCTCTCAAAAGGTGCTGTCTCCTGCATGAAGGGTAGCTGTTCCTGGAGCACTGATGACAACTGTCTGTCAGTCACAAGACAGACTGGAGTGTGGAGTATTGCCAGGGACAGGGTGTTATGAAGACCCTTGTCTCCAGAGGACCACACCTGAGCAGGGCAGGCTGGGCAATTCCAGACAAGCGCTGCTGTATCGCCCGGGAAAGTCAGTCCTCGCTGAGGGAAAACCTTCCGAGGGGGCCTGCAGTGCACATTTGGCAGCGGCAAATGAGTACTGGGCTCCCCCGCTCCGCCCTTCTCTCCGAGCCGACCGCGTCCCTGCGAGGCAGCGAAGCCACCGGAACACGGCCGAGGGACGGGCGCTGACGGCCGGCGGGACCGGGCGGGCGGCCGCACCGGCGCCACGCCGAGTCCGGAGGGAAGAACGGCGGGAGCAACGTCAGGGTGCTCCAGCCCGCGCCTCCGCGGGCAGCCGAACGCGTACGATCCGAGCCCGGCGCGGCGGTGCCGCTGGCGGGAGACAGTGCCCGGGCGACGGCGTCCCGCAGCCGGAGCTCCCGCAGGTGCCCGGGGCAGAGCCAAGGCAAGTCCCGCCGCGGGGTCGAGCCAGACGGAAGCTCGGGCCAGGGGGCCGGCGGGACGCGAGGCGAGGCTCACCGTCCCGTCCATGCTCCTCCCCGCCGCGCCGTTCTCCCGCTCTTACCGGGGCCGCCGTCCCAGCGCCGGGCGCCTGCGCGGCGCTGCGGAGAGCGGCGCAGGGACCGTCTGCAAAGTGTACACCGCCCGCGCACGGGCGTCAGCGCGGGGCCGGGCACGGCTCCCGCAGCGCCATCGCCGCCGGGCCAGGCGGTCCCGGCGCGGGACCCGCGGCTGCTGCGGCTCGGCCGCGCTCCCACCTCCGGCGCTTTATGCCTCTCCGGCGGCCGGAGGACGGCGCGGCCGCGGCCCCTGCGCCCGCTTCCCGGCCCCGGCGGGGGCGGCGCGGCGCGGAGCTCCTCCCGTGGACGGGCGGGGGCAGCGCCCGCACCCTTCCAGCCCCTCGGGCTGCCCCGGCAAGCCGTCGCTCGGAGACAGAGGGTCCCTGAGGAGTCGGACCGCCTGCGGGGCCGCCGCTGCAGCCCGCTCCCGCCGCCACGGCCCCCGGCCCCCACCGAGCCCCGGCGTCGCTCGCCGCCGCAGCCCCCTCAGTCGCCAGGGTCCCCCTCACCTACCGCAGCGCCCCACTCACCGCCGCAGCCCGCCCGCCCCTCACCCGCCTCGCCACCGCACCTCTCCCTGCACCGCCGGCGCCCCTCGACGCCCCTCAGCCTCCGCCGGAGCACCCGTCGCTGCCACGGCCCACGGCCCCCGCCCGCCGCAGTCCCGCCGATCCTCACCCGCCGCAGCGCCCGCGCTGCCCGCAGCCCCCCGCGCTCAGCAGCGCCCGCTGCCGCCGCCGCTCTGCCCGCCGCGGGCCGGGCTCGGCCGCAGCCCCACGCGCCCGCGGACCCGCCGGGGGGGGGGGGGGGGGTGGGTGCCGTGGGGCTCGGGGTCGCCGGCCCGGTGCTCGGTGCGGGGCCGGCGCGGCGCGCGCTGCCGCAGGACTCGGTCTCATCGGGACGCGACGCGAACTCGGGCGGTGATGCGAGCGGCGCTCACCTGCGTGTCGGCGGCGAGCCGGGCACGGCGGGGCTGAGGAGCACGTTCGGTATTTCAGAGCTGGTCCTTACCCAGAGTAGCGACTTCACGTTGGCACCGATTCCTAACGTCCTTCCCGCACAGACACAGCAGCTGCTGGGACGGTGGGGACACCGGGTGTGGGAGCCCACGGCTCAGCTGCACCGTGCCAGTTGTGACGGGAAAAGGAAAATTATTCCGTCAATATCCAGCAGAAGATTGTTACAAAGTACACTGAGGAGAGTCTGACCCAAGAGGGAGAAGTTCCAGTCAGACACAAGTTGGAACTCCTTTGGTGCTGAAGTGAGGGAGCCCTGGCCCAAGCCACCCAGGGAAGGGGTGGAGGCTCCTTCTTTTGAGGTTTCCAAACCCACACAAAACTACATACACCTGGAGCAGGACAGGGTGAGCACAGCTGGAGGCACGACAGACACCTAATGAATCATCACTCCTCTGAATCTACCCTCTTTTAGTTTAAAACCATTAAAAGTAGTTTAAAGCCATTACCCCTTGTCTTATCTCTACAGGAGTTCTGCATTTCTCGTTGCACAATGTAGGTTTTCTGAACCTCTTGTACATTCTTTCTCTCCTCCCCTCTGTAGTGGTTTAGCCCCGGCTGGGCGCCAAGTGCTCACCAAATCATTCTATCACTCCCCTTTCTCAACTGGAGAGGGGAGACAGAAGCTTAACAAAAAGTTTGTGAGTTAAGGACAGGGAGATCACTCAGCAGTTGTTGTCACAGGCAAAATAGACTCAACTTGGGAAGAACTGGTTTGATATATTAACAATCAATTAAAATTGAAATAAAACTCAAATCTTCCCATCCCTTCCTTCTGCCTGGGTCTGTCTCTGCCCCTTCAATGGCGCAGGGGGATGGGGGTTATGCTCAGCCCATCCCAGATGGGCTCTGCTGCTGCTGCCTCTCAAGGGGAGGCCTCCTCACACTTCCCCTGCTTCAGTGTGGGGTCCCTCCCACAGGAGACAGTTCTCCAGGAACTTCTCCAGCATGGGTCCCTCCCAGGGGCTGCAGTTGCTCACACCCTGCCCCACCGTGGGTCTCAGCCCCAGAGAAACAGTACCTCAGGAAGGAACCACTGCAGCCTGGGTCCCCCGTGGGCTAACAACCGCTGCCAGCAAAGCTGCTCCAGCCTGGGCTCCCACGGGTTCCCAGGCCCTGCCAGGAACTGCTCCAGCGTGAGCTTCCCTGGGGGTCACAGCCTCCCTCTGGCACTCCTTCAAGATTTGATTTTCTCCTTTGCTTTGTATCTTTGTTTTGTTTAAGTGACAGTCCAGCAAACCTCACTATCCTGTTTCCCACGATTCTTCCTCTTCTCCAGTGAGGGCTCACTAAGAATTATAGCCTGCCCTATGTCATATTAAAGCCTTCTCTGCAGAAGCTTGTTTTACATCACAGGTGTCTCCAACTGCTACAACCCCTACAGCTTTCAGTTTCATTGCCACAGAGATTTCCTGACAGTTACCTTACTGCATCTTTTGCGGCATTTTACTCTCTCAACTTGGTTACATGACACCTGTTTCAGCCCCACGCAGCAGATGAGAATGCTTGCTCTGCTTGCCTGCTGTTCTCCAGCATCTAAAGCCCACTGATGGTCCTTCCAGAGTGTGATCTAGAACAGGGATTCAGGGAATTCCCATTTAGGTATTACACCATGTCGACACTTGCATTTAAAAAGCCATACATCCTCCCTGGCACCATGTGGCTGTATTTCATGCATCAGAATCTCTTGTTCACCTGTGTGGCCTTGCCTCCATCTAAAAGCGAGGCAAGAAATTCTCACACAAACATCCTTTGTCTGATGGTAGAGGTGATGAACATGGTTTTTGTCTTGTGATCCTACGGTAGGTCTAATGGCCAAAATGGGAGAGTCTGCTCTATAGCTGGGGTCTGCACGGCATGCTGTGTGTGGATCAGAGGCCCATTCCCTGCTGCACCACTTGGGGTTCCTTGCACCTAGAGGATGTAGGATTATCTGCACTGCTCTCTCTGTATAGTGTTAGCCCCAATACATCATCTTTTAAATGACACCTGACAGTCTGAGTGCCTTTCCTACTGGAATCACAATGCATCAGCACCCCTTCATGCAGATGCAGAGCAAGCCTCCCCGTGAGCTTCTCCTGTTCTCCCTCTTTGCAGGTTTACCTGGCAGCACACGTGCATCCTACTCACACACTCAGCAGACATCCGACTTCTTCCCACCTAAATGTAATCAAGATATCTCTCACTTTTTAAATAAATAAATTTGAGATTTCTGTTCCATTTGAAGCAACATTCCAGACTTTGAATACTTCTTTTGAAGATTTTTCTAGTTTTTCAGCATCTCTTTTGATGCCTACACCAGACCTCCACCTCATCCTCTTCAGGAGCATGGCACATACAATTTCTCTCCTTAAGCAGTGCTTATGTGGCCATGAACAGGGTTAGTCACACTCACTGGCTCCTAACACTCATAACTGTTTTAACTGTAGAAGTCATACACTGGAAGATCTTGTGAGGAGAGACTGTCCTCGAGAAACTTAAAATGCCACTGGATAACAGCTGACCCTTTGTGCAGGAGAGGGGCTGAACCAGGTGAACCCCAGAGGTCCCTTCTGAGATACAGGATAGGGGAATCAAAATCATTACCTGTTTGCTTAATTTCTAGACAAATGATTTTGCAGTCACCTGTCTTATAGAAAAGTACAACTTACATCTGAATCACTGTGTAACAGCCCTGTCCTCATCTTCTCCCACCTGGTTAACCTTTGTTTCCACTCAAATAATCAAGTACAATGACTGACACGTGGCCAAAAACCTGTTCCCATAGAAGTGCACTGAAAACCCCACCTGGTCACTAAGGCAGCTTCCCATCTGTTTAACAACCATATTGATGAAAACACAGACATCAATGAGGAGTAACGGCCCTTCTGAGTGAGCAAGCAGCTGCCTGCTTCCACCAAGCTGCACATCGCAAGTAGGTGGGTGCAAATGGTGGGAACCAGGCCCCAAAACTGCCTGACCTTGTGGAGTCAGAAGCACAACCAAAAAGTTTTGGTGTTAACTGAGGCATTTTTCTGTCCCTCAGAACAGCTGCAGACAGGCAGGCTCACAGGCAATCGATGCAGGGACTCACTGGGGCATCACACTGACCCGTTAGTCTGCCAGCCCTGCTCCTCTGGGACAGGACGTGACCCAGCTCTGCATTTGCAGGGACAACACTTTGCTGACCCTGCAGAACTGACAGGCGGTTGCTGGGGACTTTGACAGTCCCTAGTTGCCTGCTAGGGACAGCAACCCCGTATCATACCACCCATGGTGCCCAGCCCAACGAAGCAACCTAGCACATGTCAAAGGGAATCTTCATCTCCTTCACCTTCCCAGATGACACAACAGTGGAGGAGCCAAATGCATCACATAGCTCTGTGCAGCACCACACCAGACAAGCTGTGTTTCTGCCTCCTTTAAAAATGAATGCAAAAAGACAGAAACACACAGAGTGTGCAACAGCAGCACCGAGGGCAACACAGTTGAGGTACCCTTGCTCCAGTATCCAGCTCACATTCACCCTCTCTGCACTGCTCAGCAGAATTAGATGCTGTAAAGCCTGTTCCACATCCCTCACTCCAGATACTGTAAAGTTTACAAGAAACCAGGTGAGTCTGCCTGGAAAGAAACTTTTATTTCTTTAAAAAAAACCCAAACAACCAACAACAACAAAGGAGGACAAAATCCCACCAGAAGCAGCCTCTGTCCGCAGCCCATGCCTGCACCTCGGGACAGGGCTGGGAAAACCTCCCTCCTCCTTTGACTTCACCTCGCATGCCCTTCACCCACGGCAGAGGCTGGGAAGGGGATGGAAAGTGCCAAGTGTTAAGGTGCCGAGAAGCTCCTGATGTGTTGAGCCTCTCAAGTGCTGTTGGCCTGCTCCTGCTCAAAGAGGGCCATGGCCAAGTGCGAGCGGGACGCAAGTCCCTCCAGGTTGCTGAGCAGGCAGCGGTGGTACAGCTCCTCACTGAGCCGCGGGTTGCAGCTCCTCAGGGCGTATTTCTGCACCAGCCCCGGCTCCACCGCTCTGAAGAGGTGCAGGCCAGAGTAGTGGAGGAAGACATCAAACACCTCCATGCTCTCCAGCACCTCATCCTGGTCTAGGATATCAGCTGCCAGTTTGGTACGCGCTGTCATGTAGTCAGAGTTGTAAAAGCAGGCCTCGGCAAAGGAGTGCCTGTCGAAGTGTCCGTCCCGCAGGAAGTCGGTGCCCGAGGAAGCCGTTTGCTCGCTGCGGTACACCAGTGCAGGGTTGAACTCCTGGAAGTGCACTGGGAAGAACACCTGCCAGTTACTGATAGTGTTCATGCGGCAGCGGTTCAGGAACTCCATGTTGATTTCTGTCCAGACGCTGGCCAAGAAGAACAGCGTATCTACAGGGTGCTTCTTTGAGACTATGTCCATGAGCTTCACTTGTGAGGGCACCTCGGTTTTTACGCTGATCCAGGGGATTTTAACCTCTGCATAGCGTTTCTCCAGCTCTCCCACCATGGCTTTGACTCCAGCAAAGACATCCACCTGACCGACTCGCTGGGCATCGTAGGGGTGGTAGACAAAAAGCAAAGTCAGCAAGGCATTGTCGTGTGTGTCCAGGGTGTTCATAGCAAACATATCCAGGAAGTTTGCCACAAAATCCAGATCCTGCACCGTCAGAGGAAGCACCAGTTGCACCCGTGTGGCCTCGGTCACATATGGCATGGGGATGATTTCCACCTTACTCAGGGGCCGCACCAAGCTCACCCGCTTGGCCAGCAAGTGGCTGTGGCCTTTCTGCGTGACGGCCTCCAGCAACAGGTCCAGCGTGTACTCCATGCCACGCGTGGGGTCGAAGCGCCGGTAGCCGTTGAGCAGCTGCCGCTTGCTGAAGCGCAGCAGCGGCTGGTAGCGGCCGTTCAGCTCCTCCAGAGCCCACTCGATGATCTCGCTGATGTCGGCTTTGCTGGCTCCGGACAGCTCGCACTTGGGGGAGCCGTCAGGACAGGAGAAGAGGTGCTGCTCAGTGAAGTAGTCCCAGCTGATGACCTCGAAACGCGACTTTGGGAGGAAGGGGGCGTTGATGCCCACGGGCCACGTCAGGCCTGCCTCACCCGCAGGCGTCAGTGACGTCAGGTTCCTAATCTGCATCTGTGCAGAGACAGAACGCATGCTCACCCCACCGCTTCCTCACAGAGCTCCAGCCTGTCCCCCTAACCAGGCCTGCCTCATCCCCTACAAATGTATCTCAGCAGCACCACACCATTTTCTTTTGGATATCACGGTGCCAAAAATGCCACTTACAGTCACCCACAAAGAGAAGCAAGTGTCTTCTTCCAATACACTGCAAGAACAGGAAACCCGTTTGGTCATGAAGCTTTTGCAGGTATCTCTCAGCACATACCTGGAGGTCCTGGATCTCCTGGTAGGCTCTCTCCAGCTGGATCCTGCTGAAGTGCTTGTGCAGTCGGTACATGAGGGTCACATCAGAGACTGGGTGCACAGCAAGAGCTGCTTGGAACTCCTCCTCTTCCTCCTTCTCCGGCTCCACGTTTTTGGCCAATTCATAGGTGTGATAATGCTGGCCCTGAAGTGGAAGAGAGCCAGAGAGACTGGCATGGAACTTGAGCTCCCAGAGAAACCTTCCCTCATCCCAGACGCAGGTCTGGCCCATGTTCCATGCTGACTGCAGTACCCAGAGATGAAAGCATGAGCTGTTTGACGCTACCCACCATAACACATGCCTGTGTGCTTCTGGGTACCACCATACCCTTCAGCTGACCTCCAAAACCCCCTGGATCAGCATCTGCTAGTAGGCTGAAAATTAAACACTGTATGCACTCTCTCTCCCAACATCTTGGCTCCGATTATCACAAAATGGTAGGCCTATCACCTAGGTCAGGTGAGCCTCTCCTCGCTGCTGCCACAGCTCATGGTCCTTTCTGCCTCTGTAAGCCACAGCAGAGGCTCAGGGGAAAGACCTTTTGCTGTGCAGCAAGCCCCAGAGAGGCTGAGCCAGCACAGCCCCCAGGAAGGAAGCGAGTACCTGGAGCTGGGACACACAGGCGACACCGAGAAAGTCGATGATGCAGCGGCCCAGCCACTCGTCCGGGCGCACGCTGAGGATCTCGTTGCGGCAGCTGTCCAGGTGTGGCTGCAGGTGCAGCAGCAGGCTGCGGGACAGCACGTAGCCGAAGCCACCGTGGCAGTAGCGCGCCTGCTCATCACCCCCGATGAACTCCTCCGCTCGGCCCAGGTACACATCCTGGTTAATGCTCAGGTGCGTCACCAGAGCCTTCACCTGCTCAGCCTGTGCGTAGGTGTCATCCTGCATGATGTAGAACCAGTCATAGTCGGAGCCAAAATGCTGGTAGATATAGTGCATGGTCTGGTACATGAGCCAGATGGGCCGCTCATCGCCATGGGCCACCAGCACCATGCCATGCGGCACCTTGGCGCTGCGCAGCCCGCTGAAGTACAGCAGCCGTGGGAAGTGGTGCGCCACTGTCTTGTTCACTGCCACTGCCAACGTGTTCAGGGTAGCCCTGGAGGTCAGCACAGCCACAAACAATCTCTCGTGGAAACCCAGTTCTGTCTGGATGTAGCGAGTTCTGCAAAAGAAGAGCACGTTTGCGTGACAGACAGTTGGCAGACAAAAAACAAAGGATTATCGTAACCTGGGGTAAGTCTTTATCTGCTGTACACATAAAGGATAGACGTTACCTGAGCACTTTTTTGTAAGGCTTGTTAGGGTCCCTGTAGTAGGGAACAATCCGAGGTCTGAAGTCCTCGTGGCCAGGGCCCGGCCTCCCTTCGGCGGCCTCCAGATGCGGCCCACTGGCGGGAGCCCCGGGTCGGCCCGCGGCGCCTAGGCACTGCTCCTCGCCGCCGCTGTGGCTCCAGGAGGCGCGCAGCAGGCTCAGGCTGCAGCCGAGCGACAAGCCCAAGACGAGCGGCAACACGGGCCGCAGCGCAGCTAGAAGCGCGGCCAGGCGCATGGTGGGACCGGGCCCGGCGGGGAAGCGCCAAGCCGCGGGGCAGCCAGGCCGCGGGGCAGCCCCCTCCGCGACGCGCCGCTCCGGGGCGGCGGCCTTGCTACGGCCAGGCCGGGCTCCCCGCGCCGCTGCGGCGCTCAGGGGGCCGGTGGCCGCGGGGCATCGCCGGCGCGGGCGCTCGGGCGGCGGCGGAACCTGCAAGGCGGCGCAGAGCGCGGCGGCCTCCGCGCTGCCACACCCCCCCCCCCCCCCCCAGCAGCGGCCCCGCGGGGCTCAGCGGCGCCGCGGCGCTGTGAGGCGCGGGCGGGCAGCAGGGGTGGGCGCAGGCCGGCGCTCGGTGCGGGGGACACGGAGAGATGCGGGGGCTCCCGCCCGCCCGCGCCGCCGCCGCTGCCACCTCAGCCGCCGCATCGCCGCCCAGCGCGCTTCCGCTTCCGCTTCCGGCGCGGCGCACCGCCCCGCGGCCGCTCTGCCCCACTGGCGCCGCCCCCGCCTCGCGCCCGGCGCGGGCGGTGTTTGGGGGGCGGGGCCGCGGGCGGCGCGGTGCACGCCGGGAGCCGCAGTGCCCCGACCCGGCCAATGGCAGCGCGCGCTCGGGCCCCCAGCGCCGCCGCGCGGCCGCCCGGCGCACATGACGGCGCGCGCTGCCACTGGTCGGCGGCCCGGCGGGGGCGGGGCCTGTGCACGCGGTAGCGGCGGCGCCGTTGCGACAGAGGGAAAGCGCCGAGACAGCGGTGCGAGCGTGCGGCGGGCGGGGCCCGGCCCGGCGGCGGTGACGGCGGCGGCGGCGGCGGGCGGGGGGCTGGGGGCGCCGGGCCGGGCCGGGCCGGCGCGGGTGGATAAGCGGGTGGATAAGCGGGTGGGTGGGTGGACAGGCAGCTCTCGGCCGAGCCTGGCGGCGCCGCGTGCTCCGGGCCCGGGCAGGCGGTTGCGGGGCGGGGCGGGCCGGATCTGATCCGCGCGGCCTAACGGCCCCTGTCGCTCCCCCGCCGCAGCCTGTCCGCCGCGCCATGCCCTCGGACCTGGCCAAGAAGAAGGCAGCCAAGAAGAAGGAGGCGGCCAAGGCCCGGCAGCGGCCGCGCCGGGCTGCCGAGGAGAACGGCGATGCCGGGACGGAACCGCAGGAGGCCCGGTCTCCCGAGGCCAACGGATCTCTGCTGCCGGGTGAGAGACGGCGCCGCCGTAATGCCAGTCCCGCCGCGCCGGCGGCTGCCGCCAGTGCCGACACACAGTGCCCTCGGCGAGGTTTGGCCGGCAGCCTCAGGCGTTCCGGCGCTGGGAGCTTGCAGCCAGCGCTACTCGTGGGTAGGGTGGTTGTGCCCGCGGCTTAGCGAACAGGGACATTTGCTCTTTAGAGGCTATGCCCCGTGGGCACGGGCTGGCGCTGAGCGCTGAACGAGCGGGGCCAACCGTCTCGGGGCCTCTGCCATCGCGGCCGCTCTGCTCCGAGCCGGCGGGACCTGTGTGGTAGCTCTCCCGAGCCAATGCAGGTGAAGGATTCGCTAGCCCTTCTCCCGAGGCTTGAAGGATAAAGAGAGAGGATGCTTTTTCCATCTCAAACAGACGCTGTCCTGATCTTCCAGTACTTGATGCACAGACCTATTTGGTTTTGGGTTTGTTCTGTTGTGGTTTTTGCCTGCTGTTAGAGCCGCTGTAGTGTCTGAAATCTTACAGATACTGCTGTGATCCTCTCATTATCTGTTTCTCCGGGGCATATCTGGTTCGTGTAAACTAAGAGTCTGACTGTCTTAATGGAAGAGCCGTTTGCTGACCTCCCCAAAGGTAACGCTTGCGGAGAGACAGTTTATTTCTTCTCGTCCTTTCCGTTGCCCGCCAGGGCCCGCAGGCTGTTGGGCGCGAGAGTTACTTTCAGCGCGCGGGTCAGTGCAGGCGAGGCGGAGCGCCCAGCCGGTGCCTCGGGGCGGTCCCCCGGCGCGCTGATGGGCGCGGGCAGCCGCGGCCGTGCCGGTGCCGATCGCGACCTTGTGTGGTCACGGCACCGCCGACCCGAGCCCCGGCCCGCACCGGCGCCGCCGACCCGCGCTGCCCAATGGCCGCGCGCTGCCGCCGCTCGTTTGCATACGGCGCTGCGATTGGCGGGGCCGGCGCGCGCGGCCCGGCCCACGGTCTCACGCGCGTTTCGCGGCGGCGGCTCCCGGCGGTGTGGCGGCAGCGCCTCCCCCTCCCCGCACGCTCTGCCCGCGCTGCTCCCACCGCAGGGCCCGGTCGTTACAGAGTCACCGAATCTGTAGGGCTGGAAAGGACCTATCACTGAGCACAGCCTGGCTCCAGTCTCCTCGCACCCACTCTTTATGTATTTGTAAACATTAATGAGGTCACCCCTCAGTCTCCTCCAAGCTCAAGAGCCCCAGCTCCCTCAGCCTTTCTTCACATGGGAGATGATCCACTCCATCATCTTGGTGGCCCCGTGCCAAGTTCTCTCCAGCAGCTCCCTGTCCTTCTGGAACTGAGGGACCTAGAACTGGACACAATATTGCAGATGCGTTCCTCTGCGGCTTTAGGCACGTTTGCTGGAGTGGTGACAGCAGCTTTGCTAGGTGGGTGATTTTGGTGGGAATGCTGACTGTTGATGGCCAGGGTGCAATCCCTCGTTGGCCTGAGGCATGAGCAGCCTCGAGGCTGGGTTTCTGCTCTGAGCAGCTGGAGTGTTGCTGAGGTCTTCAGTGACTTTTCTTCTTCAGATGGTAGTGTCTCACCCAGAGGTGAAAACTGGGCTGTAACTCAGGGCTGCAACAGAAGATCTGCCTGGCAGGAAAGCTTTGGTTATACTGTAGGAGGAAAGGAGGAGGGAGTCAGGCACAGGGACATTCTGGCTTCTCATAAGATTGGTATGGTCTGTTCCAATGCTGATGCTTCTTTCCACGTCTCAGCTTTCCCTTCATTTGTTTTCTAGCCAAGCTTTCTTTTGGCCAGCCCTTTCCTTAAGCTTGCAAGCATTACTTTATAAGTTCTCTTCCCACCTTGCAGCAGTGAAGGTTTGTCCCATCATACCTGGATAACAGGTTAGCTGTTCTGGCTGCTCACTTAGTTCTGATGGTCATATTTTATTGAGAGAGCAGGTGGAAGTTCTTGTCAAACCACATGTATATCCATCTGAAAAGCTGTATGTCGTTGTGTGTGTGCCTCCTCAACGTCTGGGTCGAAATGGGCACATGGGAATTGTTTTGTGATCCTGGGCCTGGTTGTATAGGTGCTCACGTCTTCCCTCATATTTGTGAATAGGTAACACTTATGGTCTGTCTCTGCATACAGAGGTGGACGCCCTTACCAAGGAGATGGAGGACTTTGAACTCAAGAAAGCTGCTGCCCGTGCCGTGACGGGAGTGCTGGCCTCCCATCCCAACAGCACTGATGTGCACATCATCAACCTCTCACTGACCTTCCATGGGCAGGAGCTATTGAGCGACACCAAGCTGGAGCTGAACTCTGGCAGGCGATACGGGCTCATCGGGCTCAACGGGATCGGTGAGTGGTGGGGCACAGGGACATGGGGCACAGGCATGTGGGCTTCCTGGAGCCACCATGTGGATTCCAGGCTGCTGCTCAAAAGCTGGATGATGGTAGATGCTGTAAAGCAGAAGGAAAGCTGTTAGACAGATGTGGCTGGGACACAGCAGTTTCCATTCTCCCATCTCTCCACCCAGGAGGCGAGTTGGTAGCATTGCTGGTAGAAGGATGAGGCTGCTTTCTGGCTTTGGACTGTGCATTTGAACTTGTTTCTGTGGGAGTTCAGTGAGATGTCTGGGATCTGGGAATCTGCCTACTTCCTGTTTGCAGGATTTGTTTAGCAGTGTCAATAAAACTGGTGCTGATGCTACTGGCCAAAGGACTTTGAGGTGTAGGGAGAGTGTGGCTTGGCCTGGATGGGGAAACAACTGTGCAGTCACTGGAGAAGGTGATGCTCTACATGGAAAAATGCAGAATATGGGTGTAAGGGAAGGAGAGCTAGTAAGAGGGACCAGCTGATTTAATTTTCAGGAAAACACTTAACTTCTCTAGCGATGAGTACATTACTTTCCTCTCCGTTAGAAATCTCGTAGAGTCTGGAGTCCTGGTGAGAGGTGTCAGACGTGCTTAGACAGCAGAAAGTACATGGCAGAGATCAAGTGTCCTAAGTCCAGGCAAGAGCTGAACTGCAGTGGTTTCCAAAGAGCTTCTTCACCCTGTCTCTGGGGTGGTGAGCCCTAGCTGGGAGAGCAGCCTGTCACAGTGAGGCATTGGGCTCTGCTGTGTCTCTAATTCTTCTGTCCTCTTGGGTGAGAAGTTCCCAAGGATTGTCTGGGGTTGGGAAGGGAGGAGACTCAGTGGAATCTGACTGCATCTTGCCTGTTTTTCTGTGACACGGTGTTTCACTGGATCCAACAATTAATTGTGGAGTGTCTGTCTGCACACAGGGAAATCTATGCTTCTGTCAGCGATTGGGAAACGAGAGGTGCCCATCCCAGAGCATATTGACATCTATCACCTGACCAGAGAGATGCCTCCCAGTGACAAGACCCCTCTGCAGTGTGTGATGGAGGTGGACACAGAGAGGGCCATGTTGGAACGAGAGGCGGAGCGTCTGGCTCATGAAGATGGTAAAAGCTCCTCGGAGTCTCCGTGACAGGGCACATTTCCTCCATTTCCCTCCCCACCGAAGGAAAGGTCTCATTTGTGTTCCTTGGCGCAGTTACATTATGTCACCCGTTCGTCTCACCTGCCCTGTGCAGTTATACCGGGGTTACGCTTCTTTGGATGAAATTATTCCATGCAGCTTCTTAAGCAGTGTCTCAGTCTTGGGAGTGAGGGGGGCTGAATAGCAATAAGGCAGGTGGACTGTGAGCTTTGTGCAGGTGAGAGCCCTTTGTTGGCAGAGGTGCTGACAGACAGTCTCTCTTTCAGCGGAGTGTGAGAAGCTGTTGGAGCTGTACGAGCGCCTGGAGGAGCTGGATGCTGACAAGGCGGAGGCGCGGGCCTCGCGGATCCTGCACGGCTTGGGCTTCACACCAGCCATGCAGAGGAAGAAGCTGAAGGACTTCAGTGGCGGCTGGCGAATGAGGGTGGCTCTTGCTAGGTGAGTGGTGTGCTGCCTGCTGCCTCCTGGGAAGATGTCTGCCTGCTTCTGACTCTGCAGAGCCACGTGCACAGTTCTGAGACCTCGGAGCAGAGAAGCTCTGTGTAACCTGCGTTTTCCCCACACTGTTATTTCCCCTCTCCTTTCAGAGCCCTCTTCATTCGGCCTTTCATGCTGCTGCTAGACGAGCCCACAAACCACCTCGACTTGGATGCCTGTGTGTGGTTGGAGGAAGAGCTGAAAACGTAAGCATGAAGGAGTTTGCTGCTTCCGTGGGTTTTGCTTTTCTGATGGAACATCTTGTCAGCATGTGAGCAAGTGCTACAGGAACACCATCTCTAGTTCTTGTGGCTACGCAACTACACTGCAGCACAGTGACAGCTCCTTGTGCTGGCTGCTACACGTGTCTACAGAAGGGCTCTTGATACAAGGGCAGTGAATTCAAGACATGCCTCATGGCAGAAATGAGAGATGCTGGTTTGTACTCCCTGGTTAAAGCTACTTCCTTTTGAGAGGCAGGAGCAGCCCTGGCAGCCTGTGAACCGGCACCTTGTGCTGTACCAACAGTGTGAGCTTTGCATTGGCTTATCCTTTTGCATGTTGTTTCTCTGTTTCCACAGAACTGTAGTGTCTCAGTTTCATCTTGTTCTAGGATGTGAGTGACCATTTTTTATGAACAAAGATAAGATGTTAAGGCTTAAGACAGAAAGCTTAGGAATGGTTGTGAAGTTCAGGTTGTCTGGGTTTTCCACCACCTTTGTCAGATGAACCTTTTGCATGCTTGCTTTAGCAGTCAGATGTTTTGGGAAAGTAGTTTGAACCTTTCTTGAAGCAGTCACTTGACAGGCATGGAGGGGACCAGGCACAGGGTACCTGGCTAGATTCACTCTGTGCTGAGCTGAGAGCAAGCAGCAAGGATCAAACTTCTTAGAAGTGTGATGCCAGTGGAGTCAATTGCATCAGTGGCACTGGTCATCTGCAATGTGGGTAGCCAGCTTCTAAGTCCTTGAGAAGACTCTTGTGGTGAAGAGTGTTTCAGTGAGATGAAAAGTTTGTTTCCTGCAGCTGGTTATAACTGTTTTACTCCATGTTTCCCAAAGCATCTCCAAGGCTTTTTCTTCTTAGTCCTACTGTTATGCAAGACAAATCTGGTGCATGTAAGTCCTGTCACCATCAGAGCCGAGAAGCAAGGATTGTTTCCCTTGCTTAGTCTCTAGTAAGATATGTGGTGCCACAGGTTCAAGCGGATCCTTGTGCTGATATCCCACTCCCAGGACTTCCTGAATGGTGTCTGCACCAACATCATCCACATGCACAACCGCAAGCTGAAGTACTACACGGTGAGTAAATGGTGATGTGCAACCAGCAAAACCAGAGGAGCTGCTCCCTGGGTCTTGTCTGATGTGCTGTGCTCCCTTTTTAGGGAAACTACGATCAGTATGTAAAGACTCGCTTGGAACTAGAAGAAAATCAAATGAAGCGATTCCACTGGGAGCAAGACCAGATTGCCCATATGAAGGTACCTGCCCAGCTGCATCAACATCCTTCTGCCCAAGTGCACCCCCTCAGCCTTGTTGTTGTGCTCTTGGCTAACTGTGCTTTGTTGCAGAACTACATTGCACGGTTTGGCCACGGCAGTGCGAAGCTGGCCAGGCAAGCGCAGAGCAAGGAGAAGACCCTGCAGAAAATGATGGCTTCTGGCTTGACAGAGAGGGTCGTGAATGATAAGGTAGGATCAGGTGTGGGATTGTATCTAGAGATCAGTATTGGAAACGTGGGCTGGAAAATCTGTAGCTGGCAGCAGGCACGGCAGACACAGCTGGGAGCAAGAATGGTACGCCCTTCCTGATGCCAAGGATGACTGTACTGAAAGTAGTGTAATTCTGAGGAGTGGAAAGAAGAGTAATTTTCTAGGGGAGAGAAGGGGATTTGTCATATCAATAAGGCTGTTCTGCAGACACAGAAATGAGAAATGATTCTCTTAAGGGCTGGAGAAGCTGGGGGAGGATGGTCAGAGCAACTCCTACTTGTTTGAAAAGTATAAGCCCACATTTGCTTCAAGGGAAAAGAAATAAGGACTCATCAGCCAGCAGATGAGCTTATAAGCAACTGATCAGAATAAATCTGTGAGTGAGTTGCTAGAGGGGCTCAAAAATTTGCAGTCTGGTGCTTTGGTCTGGAGATGTAATTTGCAGTGAGGCATGGTGATACCAGAATAACTGGGTTGTCTTGTGCCACCTCCTGCCAGGGTCTCACCAATGGGTGTTCTATGTTAACAGACTTTGTCATTCTATTTCCCACCCTGTGGGAAAATCCCTCCTCCTGTCATCATGGTGCAGAATGTCAGCTTCAGATACACCAAGGATGGGGTGAGTCTGGGGAGTGTGCATGGGTTGTGTGGAGATGACCTGTATCCATGCCTTGTCTGGGGCTTTTGGCTGCAGCTGTTTAGTGGATCACGCTTCTTGGCAGTGTTGCTGCTGAGTCTGCTGTGGATACAGCATTACAGATGCAGCGTGGAGGTTCTGGGTGGTGGTGGAGATGCTTAATATGTGTTGTGCCTTTTGTGGTCTGCAGCCATGGATCTATAATAACCTGGAGTTTGGGATTGACCTGGACACCCGTGTAGCTCTTGTTGGACCCAATGGAGCTGGCAAGTCTACACTGCTGAAACTACTCACAGGAGAGGTATGCTCCCTATGTTGTCTTCCCTGTTCTGGACCTTTATTCTTGGAGTAGTCTTCAATGCAAATGCACTTATTTGCACCTCAGTCAGGCCTTGTAAATCCAAAGGTCTTGCTGCAGTGTGGGGCTTTTTCTCTCATATAATCTGTTTGGGCTGCTTCCTCCGCCAGAATGGGGATGGCCAGATTCTGTGAGTTTGGCATACAGCAAAAAGAGGGATTTCCTGATGAAATGTTTTTATCTTCCCTTTCCAGCTGCTGCCCACAGATGGGATGATTCGCAAGCACTCCCATGTGAAGATTGGCAGATACCACCAGGTACTCCCTGCAGCAGCCCTCAGGGGTGTGAAACTGAGGACAAAGCTCATGGGAAGGGGGAACTTCAGCCAGTCTCTTTCTGCTTCTAAAGCCCCTCCCATTGCTGCCCTTGTGTGCCTGGAGGAGAGGGAAGGAACTGTTCTGTTGGCTGAATGGGCTCCAGCAAATGTTCTTAACCTGAAGAGAGGCTGGCTGTGGTTAGCCCCTCACCTTTTGTGGGAGAGGTGGTTGCCTGGTGCTTGGTGATGGCCAAGGCTGCTGTTCTGCAGCAGCCCTCCTTCCGTAGCAGTTCAGCACTGGCTGTGCTGTGAGTGGGGTTATTGCTGCTTGCATTCTGCTGCTCAGCTGCTGCCTGAGGGTTGGAAGGGGGAAAGTGCTATTGGCCATGAAGTGGGTGGCCTGCACAGCCTGAAGCTGACTTTTCTTCCCTGTCAGCACTTGCAAGAGCAGTTGGACTTAGACCTCTCACCACTGGAGTACATGCTGAAGTGCTACCCAGAGATCAAGGAGAAGGAGGAGATGAGAAAAATCATTGGCAGATATGGTCTGACGGGGAAGCAGCAGGTGAGTGTGAGCTGCTGAGGTTTGCTTTTTGCTCACTGGGCAAGTAGAGCTGCTACATTTTCTGTTGCTCTACTGATCTCTGACAGTATGATGCAGTATGCAGTGTAGCACGCCACAGCATCAAAATGCTTTTTCCATCTTTGCCTTTGAAATTGGAGGAAAAACTCCAGCTCATGGCCATAGGAACTTCCTTTGCATTGCAGCAATATGTGGGTTGGACTGGGTGACCTCCTTAGAATCCAGGTGAAGAGAAGGCAAGTTGTGGCATAGTGCTAGACTCACATTTCAGTTGTAACTTAGTTTGCTTATCTGTTACTTCTGAGATGAACACCTGGCAGAAATGCTAGAACACTGTGAGATCTGAATATTTGGTGTTCAGGGTGGCAGGAGCTTCCCCACAGAGCTGCAAACAGTGTCTGTGTTTGTCAGGTGAGCCCCATTAGGAACCTCTCTGATGGGCAGAAGTGCCGTGTGTGCTTTGCCTGGCTAGCCTGGCAGAATCCTCACATGCTTTTCCTGGATGAGCCCACCAACCACTTGGACATAGAAACAATAGATGCTCTGGCAGATGCCATCAATGAATTTGAAGGAGGAATGATGCTCGTCAGCCATGACTTCAGACTCATCCAACAGGTAAGAAAAGTAGTGAGTTTTGTCAAAGCACCTTTCTAACACTATGTAATTAAAACGAGCTGTTTTCAACTGACTTGCTCTTACTCATCCCTGAATGATGTGTGAGTAAAAAAAATTAGTGGACAGGATTCTCTTGCCATGTTCACGTGAAACAATTACTGAGCTGGCCCAGGAAAACATGAGGTGTGTGAAAGGAAAGAAAAACCAAATCCAGAAACAAACCACCAAACCAAACTCCTAGAACTGAAGAATAAGTTAAATGGAAACCCTGACACATTGTGGAGCCTTAAGTGGATTTTTCTGAATGATACAGGAGTAGGTCTAGCACAGTTTTTTCTTGCTCAATCTGCACGAGGGAAGGAAGTTGCACCGTACACACACAGAAATGCTAAGTGCTGGTTTATCAGCTGTAGCTTTGTCTGCAAGTTCAGGTATAATTTTATTTTCAGTGTGTTATATCCAAGTAGTTCAGGTCAAGAACCCTTTATGGATTTTTCTGGATTCCCAGTTTAGAAGGAAAGGCTTTCCTCCTTAGTGCATGAACAGAAAAAGAAACACGAAGGGGTCAAGGATTTGTAGTTCTAACATCTCGTATAAATTAAACAAAAACCACTCAGTAGGATGTTTCACTGCAGGTATTTTTCTTTGGTGACTGAAGTGTGAAAGTTATACCAGACTTCAGAGAGTAGATTTCGGTTACTTTTGGTAAAGTGGTGAAATGCTGTACTGTAATCCTCCCCTCTGGTGTGCTTCTGTCAGGTTGCGCAGGAAATCTGGGTCTGTGAGAAGCAGACAATCACCAAGTGGCAAGGAGACATCCTCGCCTACAAGGAGCATCTCAAGTCCAAGCTGGTGGATGAGGACCCACAGCTCACCAAAAAGACCCACAACGTGTGAGCTGTGGGGCAGTGGGTCAGGTGCCCTCCCTGGAGACCGACAGGGGCCAGCACGGCTCAGCCTGCCACCGGGGACGGGACGGGACGCCGCTGCTGTCTCTGGCTGTGTTCTAGGATTGCTGCAATACTGCTTCCCCTTGACTTGCCTTGCACCTCTGCGTCTGGACAGAGCTCTTCTCTCCTGATCTGGCTGCGTTTGGGCAACCATTTCCATATTTAGGCGACGTCCCACCTGAGCCAGGCCCCTGGGGTCACGGCGGTGGCAGTTGGGATGTCTGAGCTGCAGCGCTGCACACGTGGAGACCCCAGCCCAGCTTCTGACGCCTTGTCCTTCCCAACTTCTGCTTTGGTTTAGATACTTCACTTTAAAACTCCTCTGGCCTTGATTTGTTTTTAACTATTATTTATCAGTGTAATTAACAGATCTGCCTGAGAATCTACCAGTCAATAAAGAGGGAAGAACAGTCTTGTTTTGTTTTGTGGGACATACTGGGGCAAATGAGCTAGGGCTGAGCCCTTTCATGGCTTCCTGAAGGGCCAGCCTCTAGCACATGCAAACTAGGAAGGCAGATGGTAGTTCCCCAAGTCTGGGAGTTTGAATGTGACTGTGCTGCTCAGTGGATGAGCCTCTGCCCTCACTGTGAAACACATCCCTGTGCTTCATGCTGGGTGACCAGTCCCGGCCCCGTGCCCACCAAAGGCCTTCCTCCTAACTAAACGTTTTGTCAGAAAAGCAAGTTCTCTGTGTGTCCACCAGTGCCAGATGCAGCTGCAGCTGTGCAGAGCTACCATAGCCGACAGGGCCTTTAGCATCAGAGAGCCTTTGTAGGCTCTGGACGGTGGGAAATGTAGAACTGTGCTAGTCAGAGTGAACCGTCTGCCCTAGCACAAGGATCTGAGTGACACACAGCTCTGTAGATGGGGGGTGGGAGAGATGCACATCAGAGGGGGAGGCCCTGTGCTGTTCCTTGTCGACGCATGGCCTCTTACACAACCAGAAGTGATGTTGCCTGCTCCTTACTCCGAGTATGAATCTTCCACTGACATGTCTCAGTGCTGTTAGATAGCCCTCTTGTTCCCAGGAGGACCCCACTGCCCCATATCTTCAGTGCCCAAGCCTAGTCCCCTTCACGAATGCGCTGACATCACCGTTCCAGCCTGTCCCACCCAGACACGAAACTTTTGGTTGTTGGGTGCAAAAAGCATTTCTGTGACACTCAGGTGCTCTTTGTCACTGTGACACTTATTTGGACGAGGGGTGGCTGATGAGGTGCCTCCCCACAAGGACAGGCCTAAGACCAAACTGAATCCAGTGAAGCCTGTTGGCTGTACGAGCACTGGCAGTGACTAAGGAGCAAGTCTCCCAAACTCCATCCTTGGAAGATGTGATTTGCTAAGGATGTGCCAATTAACTTGTGTCCCCAAGCAGGAGACAGGACACAGAGGTGCCAGCATTCCCTCACACAAAGGTACATACCAGCATTGCCCTGTTACCAAATATCTGCCAGATATCAAATATCTGCTGAGAAAGGCTTCCTTTTCCATCTAAAGGACAGAAAACTTTGTTTTGTTTACTTCTGTGTCACTGCACCTTTTTTTTTTCCTGGCTCAGCTTCATTCCTGCATCATAATTACCATCACTCCTGTGATCCCTGGTTTCAAAAATAGATCAGTAGCTATTGAACTTAGGGAAATTGGCTAGTGGTTGATAGGGCTGGGACAAAGGCTGGACCTGATAAGCTTAAAGGTCAAAGCAATTCTATGATTCTACAAGGTGTGAGGTCCCCCCTCCACTGCCTTCCTTCCCTCCTTTGAGGCCCCATTGTGTGCATCAGACAGGAATCCCAAGAGCAGGCCAGCTGAGACAGCAGGAGGAGTCCTTGCTGTTGGGATGTTTAGAATGCCATCATTCAGCCACTAGACCCACCTTGCCCTCACTTACTGAATCTCCAATGACTGCAGCATCTGTGTCATAGCAGCCCCTAATGGTCCTACACCTTTGATTCTGGAGAAAATTCTTTGAGTACTTCAGTTTAGACCCTTCCACCAAAGCAAGAACCCTCCCTTTGCCAAAGCCCTGAATGGATCTGGGAACAGCTCTCCCCTGGCATTTCTGAACCATGTGCTGCTGCTCTTGCCCACCTCTTTGCCCATGTTGCTCTCAAACTTTTTCTTGGGCCTGAAAGTTTAACTAAATGAGTTACTTCCAAGCTCCTCTCAGGCCAACTGTCCTTCACCTTGCAAAGTGGAATCATCAGTCACAGATGTGTATTTGCCCTGCTCCTTGAGGGCTGCACCTGAGGCAGGTAAGGTGCTGCTGTCTTTGCTACATAACCAGACCCATGGCAGCTGCAGGTTGCTCTGCTGGAGCTCACTCGGTTAGAGGCTGAGATGAGTGCAGAAGCTGGGAAGAAGCGTGGTCATGCTCCTTCCTCTGGGGACAGGAAGGCCAAGAGGAAGCCTAAGAGAAAGGAAACCTATTCAGTCTACATCTACAAAGTACTGAAGCAGGTGAGTAAATGTTTCCTTTCTGAGAGAAACTGCTTTGTATATAAGGTTGCCTCTGCTCATTGCACGTTAACCTTATGAAGAGGAAAATCTGCTTTTCAATGAAATTAAAAAATTGAAAGCAGTAAGTGGGTAGAGGAGAGCCCCAGATGAGTCTCAAAAGTCTGTCTGTGGGAGGTAGATCCTTCGGGTAGGAGGTGAGAGATGGATGACAATCAGGAAGGGTTCCTTAGAATAAGCTCCAAAGAAGTAATTGGACAGAAGTCACAAGGATAGGAACAGCTGCTGGTAGCCCTATGAGTAACTGTTAAAATATTTCTGGTAATCTGTGGGGGAGATGAGACAATGAATATTGTGAGGTGGCCGTGAGCTGTCTGTGTCTGTTGCCTGCATGAGCCCGAAGGCAGGACGTAGAGCGTGCGAGGGTTTCCCTTACAGGCCTGTTTTCCATCAGAGGTCACGTGAATGCTCCTGCCAGTGCAGCCCCAAAGGTGCTGCAGTATCAGGGGCTTCTCCTCGGGCTCTGACAGGAACGACACGCAACTTGAGACCCTCGAGCTGGCAACTGTGGGTTCTTGTGGGGTCAGTGCCCTGCCTGGGGCCCTCTGCAGGGTGATGGGGGTGTGAGGTGGTGCTTGGTTGTCACCCCGCAGGTGCACCCTGACACCAGCATCTCCTCGAAGGCCATGAGCATCATGAACTCCTTCGTCAACGACATCTTCGAGCGCCTGGCGTCGGAGGCGTCGCGCCTGGCGCACTACAACCAGCGCTCCACCATCACCAGCCGCGAGGTGCAGACGGCCGTGCGCCTGCTGCTGCCCGGCGAGCTGGCCAAGCACGCCGTCTCCGAGGGCACTAAGGCCGTCACCAAGTACACCAGCAGCAAGTGAGCGGCCGCGCCACAATAAAAGCCTCCGCACCGACCGCCCCGTCTGTCCTGGCGCCGGGGGTCGGGGGTCGGTCCGGGGAGTGGCGGCGGCTCGTGGGCGCGGGGTGGGCGCGTGAGTGCGCAGCTCCGGCGGCAGCGAGCGGGGGTCGCGGGGATGGGGGGGTCAGACCCCGGGCGGACGGGGCTGCGCGGGGAGCGGCAGCGGTGACCCCGAGCCGGGCCCGAGCCTCCAGCCGCGGCGGGGCGGGCGTCGGGAGGTTGAGCAGTCTCTGTCCTTGCCTCGCCTGCTCCATCGCTCCCCGGGCCACGGGGTTCGCGCTCACTCTCCCTTCCCAGCGGCACCCCGAATTCCCAGGCTGCAGGATGTTCGGTCATGGCTTTTGCGGGACGGAGAGCGCTCGTGAGCAGCCCGGGAACTGCAGTTCTGTTTCTGCCCTGGAGATGGTTCTCTCCGACTACCTGACGTCGAGTACATTTCTGCTGCATGGGTAGGAGCCTGGTGCTGCCCGACTCTAAGCAGGATGCCTGTGAGCTATGCAGCTGCCCTCTGATACCTTGGCGCTCTTAGTAGATAACTGTCTGTCTGTGTAGGTAAGGTGCTGATTTATGGTGGGTCGAGCTTCTGTCTCCTGGAAGTGTCTGGCAGAGCATCCAGCCCTGGGTGAGCCCAGGAGGAGTAAGACTGTAGTGATGTGGGTGCTTGACTCTCCAATAATGCAAATACTGCTTCACGTCTCCCCACTGCTCCTTTTTTCTTTTCTTTCCTCCTAAAAGCTGGAAGAATGAAGTTGGTGATTTGCCTCATGTCCCTCTTACACATTCCTGCATTTCCTCACAGATCTGGAAGGGCAGCCTGCAGCCCAGATGCACCAAGCTCAAGAGGCAGGAGGAGGAGGCTGCCCTTGGAATGGCAAGTTCTCCACTGAACCTGCCCAGATGGTCTTTTTTGCATTTCCCATGTAGGGGTGGGTTCATTTGTCACTGTGCAAGGGTTGTGCTGCTTGTTTCCCACTTGCCCAGGATGTCACACACAGCCTTCCTTCCTGAGGGGTAACTCTGCATGTGGAGCACAGATCAGCTTTGTGAGGACTATCCACAGCTCGGCTTCTTCCAGACTGGGCCCCTGGCTCTGTGCTCTGTTGGTGCTGTGATCAGGTAAAGCTGCTTTGGGAGGAAGGGGCAGGCTCCAGGCAGCCAGCAGGGATTCACAGGAGACTGAACACTGCAAGAATGACCCAGAAGCACTCAGATAACCGTAGAGACCAAACCTGAACTCAGAGCCCACTCAGGCACTCTTCCAGAGCATCTTGGGACCACGTTGGTCCATGTGAGCCTGTCTTTACAGGTCTGTCTGTGTCCTTGCAAGTCTTGCAGTGAGTTCTTAATGCTGCAATGTTGCAGCACTGTCATGTTGCATGTCCCTGGCCCTGTGTCTGTGTCCCACCTGATTTGCTCTTGACGACCTTTCCATGCCCATGCTATAGAAGCAATCTCTCTGCTTTTTGCCCTGGTCCACTCTTCAACCCTCTCGAAGAACACTTTAGTGTGACAAAATGAATCAAAGTGTTCACAAAAAATAGTAATGCCTGTGTTGTCTGTTTTCCTTTTTGGAAGAGAACAATGCCTTGAGTGTGTTCTTTTCTCTTGTAGCATGGGGGCTGAGAGGAAAAGCATCTCTCTGGTATACAGGGAGGGAGCCTTTTGGGCTGGCAGCAGTGTGCAGAGGTGTGTGTTTCTCTCTTGCTGCATCCCTTGGTAGCAGTGCTGCCAGGTGCCTGCTCTGGTGCGTCATTAGACACTGTTCTAAATAGCATAGACAGGGATGGTTCAGCACTCAGAGGAAAATGAGCTGGTGATGGATAGCTCTGGTGATGCCAAAGCTGTTAAAATATAAATCTCTGAAGTGCAGCCAGGATTCCAGCAAGGGACTCACCTCTGTGCTCAGCTGCTGGTGTGCAGGGACAGTGCTGGTCCACATCCATGCTCTTTGCTGGCCAGGTCTGAGGCAAGCTCTTGTCTGTGAGTAATGGCAACTCTGAGTCAGTGATTTGGGGCAGCCTGAAATCGCTGCCTGGAGAACAAGAGATGAGTGGTGATCAAAGGTCAGTCAGACACTACCCACGGCCTACACACTGCTGTCAGAGGCTGTTATCTCTCATGCTGCCAACACTGCCAGGACTGAGGGTCCATGGCATCCTTGGAGCTATCTCCATCTATGTTTTCCCCAGGAAGGGTTGGTGTAAATAGTTTGTTTCCTCATTTGTTCTCACTATGCTTTGCTCACTCTGGAGTCTTGGATGTAGCCAACAATAATGCTTCTTCCTTCATCTCCCCTGCTTGGGATGGCAGTGGGGGTGGGAGAGGTATTCAGAAGCTAATTATGGGGTAAAAAAGACTGATTTGCTGTCTATAATTTCCAGGGCCATATAATGATGAGGGTCAGGAGTCATCCTGGTTCTAATGTCCTCTTTGTGTACAGGTCTGTGTTATCTTTTGCCAGACGCGGGGGACACTGCAGGACACACTGTTTGGTGAGGCTGGGCTCAGGAGTTGCCTCGTGGCACCCTGCATGGTCTCCAGGCTTGCACACAGCCCCACACCAGGGCTGGGGCTGGAGAGGAGGCTGCCATGGGCAGAGTGGCCCCGTGAGGAACGGCTGCTGCAGGCCACACGCCGGGTCTGGGGCTGGAGAGGAGGCTGCCATGGGCAGAGTGGCCCTGTGAGGAATGGCTGCTGCAGGCCACACGCCGGGTCTGGGGCTGGAGAGGAGGCTGCCATGGGCAGAGTGGCCCCGTGAGGAACGGCTGCTGCAGGCCACACGCCGCTTTCCCATTAGCGAGTGTTTAGTTCAGCGTTTTAAATAATTGTGTCCTCGGAATGATATTTAAAATCCATTTGGGAGGCAATGAGGCGGGAAAGTGCCTGTGCCATTGTGATGACGCTGCGCCCGCGCCACACATGCATATTACAAACTCGTTACGGGCTCGTTTACACGCGCACTGCTCGCTCCACACACAACCCCTTTCTGATGCTCCTAATGTTTCTTCCCCACCATGGCTGCTTCTGCTTGGCACTAGGGAGACCTTTACTTGATAAGGCAGGCCTGGTGACATCTGCAGGAAGAGGAGCAAGGGGCACAGCTGCAGCAGTTGGGTGCAGGCCTTGGGGATGGGGATGAGGAGGGAACGTCCTGTCCTTCACCCGTGCTCCGTGCTCAGGGCAGCACTGCTTGCTGTCCTCTCTGCTGCATGAGCACCCTCTGCTGTCCTCGCAGCCTGTGCAAAATAGAAATCCTGTGTGGTAGCACAAGGCTCCTGGGACCACTCTACCCTTGTCTTATTGGCTTTGGTGGCAGCAGCAGTAGCCTTCTCCCCTTGTTCTCTCCTTCCTGATCATGATCAGCCCCTTCTAGTCAAGGCTCCAGCTGTGATTTTGCTTAGTGCCACCTTTATGACCAGGCAGTGGGGTGAGGATGTGCCCTGGCTCAGAGAGGGCCAGGATATGCCCTGTCTTGTGGGGAGCTGGGGCTGCTGAAAGTGCAATGGAGACCAAAGAACCAGAAGCTGATGCTTAATGGCTGGAACTTGGCAGGGTTTATATGCCTGAGTTTGTAGATGGTTTTATGTGGTGTATTGCCTTGATTGCTCCCTCCCTCTGCACATGCCTGTGCCGCATCTTCAGGCACCTAGTTGACAGAGATGGCTTTGCCAGTAACAAGGTACCCTCCTCAAATGTGTCTTTTGGGGGCAGACATGCTTTTTCAGGCATGTGAGCATGTGTAAATGGATCATTTGCATTACTGTGGAGCTAAAGATTCCAGTTCCCATACGTGTGCTGTGTCCCCACAGCATAGGCAGTTTCCCACCTTGTCCCTTCATACTAATTGGGACAGCTAGTGCGGGGACTGCACACCTCAGTTTTGGTTTAACATTTCTCTCTTATGGGGGAGATAGAGTTTTCCACTCAACTTTCTCCTTGCTTTGTCCTTAACTCCTGATGCTTGTGGGAAGATGTGATGTCTGGAGATGCACCAACAGTGAGTGGTCCTTGCTCATGGCAGGGCTGGGTGGATGGGGGGTGGCTGTTTCTGCACACTCCAAGGACTGCCTTCCAAAAGGCAATCACTGCCACCCTGTGACCTGTGCAAACGTGCAGATAGGACTTACTCCTCTGAGCCCTTCTAATGACTCTGAGACATCCCAGCATGTCTCATGCTCTCTTGTGTCATACCAGAAATATGCTGTAAAGACTAAAGGGCCTCAGATGTAGGAAAAACAAACCAACCGACAGCAACCCGACAAAACCCAAACAGCTGCTCTCCTCCATCAAGAGAAAAAAACCCATCAATATTGCCTCCCCCCCCAAAAAAAACCCACCCAAACCCCGAAACACATCTAGTCACAGAGACAAATATATACCACATTAATAAGTGCTACAACTTGCCTGTTTTGCAGGAAAGGTCGTGTAGTCCAGGAGACAAGTCAGGTGGGCCACTGTACTGGCTTCTAACAAAACCTCCTTGTCCAGGAGACAGTCAGAGGGTCAGTGTAGCAGTTCTAGGCAGAGGTAGGTGGTCTGGGTGCATGGTGGGCCCCGTCAGCCCTCAGTCCTGCAGGTCTCTGCTACATCACCACAGCAACCCGAGCTGCTCAGTGGTAGGGTTGGGTAGGGAGCATCAGCTGAAGTTCCCACAGCAGCTAAAGCATCACTGCTGCCACTGCCTGCCCAGCTGGGAGGTTTTTCTGTTGACAGGGACACAGCAATTAACAGGTTAGTTACAGGAGAGTAATGTGAGAGTAAACAAAGCTTAAGAGGGCCTAAACCTACTTCAAGCTACCCCAGCATCCTAGCTAACAGGATCCACTCTGTGTCTGGCAGAGTGAGCTGCGAGAGCTGGGGCAGGTCAAGGGGCTTCAGCATCTTTCACCTCTCCAAATGTGACCTGCTATGGCTGGAGAGGCAGGTGGCAGAGCTGAGCATCTCCCCTCAGAAGCCTGAAGCCATTTGCCAGCCTGTTGGGGTTTGCATGAGACGCTGTTCCCTTCTTGCCAGGAAACTTGGTTTGTGTCCTATGAGCCCTGTCCCAGCGCTTGCCTAGCTGCCCTCCATCACTCTGCTCAGCCCATGTGTGGGCAGCCAGCCTTGCTGGGGTGCTGCATTTGCAAGAGCAGTATGTGGGGTTTGTGAGGGTTTGGGGTGTTTCAGTGCCTGTGGGGATGGTCTTTAGTCAGTCCCTTATGGCTTCTGACACTGCCTGGGGCTCGGGCATTTCCCCAGCTCCTCCCCAACATGCTGTTTTCTTCGAGCAGGATCACAGTGCAGAGCAGAGACTTTGTAGAGCAAACAAGCAAGTACACAGTGTTTCAAAGCTGCCTGCTGCCCCTCTTCTGTGCCTAATCTGTGCTAGTGATTGCATCCAGCAGCTGAAAATAAGCTCTTGGGCTAAAGGGACGTGGAGAGGGGGAACTGCCAAGCAGGACTATTTATATTGGGTGAGTCAGGCCTGAGTTCAGCCAGACATGGGAGCTGGAAGCCAGAGGCAACCTGTGAAGGGCAAAGCCTTGGTGAAGACATTCTTGCTTACAGCAGCTCGTTTACTGTAAGGTTCAGCCTTGTCCTTTGCTGCCTGTGATGGACTGCACCTTCTCCTTCAGCTCTGCCACGCAGCACTTGCCACAGCGGGATGAGGAGCAGCTGCAGCAGTGGAAGTGCTCTCGGCCCTGGTACCATGGTGCTGAGCACAGCCCGAGCCCAGGGGACCAGGGGAGAACAAGGAGCCCAGCTGGGCAGGGGAGTCTGAGCAGGCGCTTGGAGCCGCTGGAGTGCCGGGATCTGCTTGTGCAGAACGCCCTCTTCACTGGGGACCTGGAGATGCTGCAGAAGTACTTCACCAGGGATTCAGCCATCAATCTCATCATTGAGGCCAGGGGTGCTGAGCTGCGCTGGACTAGCAGGAAACGTGGTGGGTGTGCAAAGCTGGGACATGGGGGAAGTGCCCAGGATGGGCAACAGAGCACAGGCACCTGAGAGGAGTCCCCAGTGGTGGAGACAAGGTGGTAGAAGAGGGACTTGGGAAGAAAGGCTTTTGGATGAGGAAGGAGGGTGCCAATGCTGTAGAACAAATGGTAGAAGGCTGGTTGAAGGTGGCCAGAGGCAGATCTACTGGGAAGTGATGAGAACAGGGCCCTTAGAAGGGCTGCTGGAGAGAAACAATATCAGGACTTTTGAGACTGAGGAAATAGCTGTGACATATGTGTGAGCTGGAGAGAGTGCTTGGGTAAGAAGGTATCAGGTGGCATAAGGATGCTCTTCCTGCCTTGTATCTTAAGTTGGGTCTGTTACTCTGGTCCACAAGGAACCAGAGGCTACGACGTACTTTGGGAACAGCAGAGAGTTCTTAGTAGTGCCCTTTGGGCAGCCCTTAGCCCATATCCTGAGGAAGAGGCATGGCTGTGCTTCAGCCTTGTAGGCAGTTGCTTGGGAACCAAGCTACAATTGCTCCCTATCTCCCTGCTGCTTCCTGCTGCTGTGGTGAAATACAGGTGTGCAGCAGAGCCCTGGGGGATCCTGCTCTGAACATCGGCTTGGAGCAGCTGCAGGGGATGATGAGTGAGGGCCAACAGGAACCAGCAGGGAACAAAAATCTTTGGTGTTTCCCTTTCTTTGACATGTGGAATTTGCACCCTACAAGCTGATGTGCTGAAGCATTGTGGAAGAGCACTTGTCCTTGCTGTTGTCTGTTAATGACATGGTGCAGGCAGACTCCTAGAACTGAGGACAGGGAGTGTCAGGGGTGGAGGGGCCACAGTTGCACCATTCTTTTCCACAGAGGTTTGTGGCAAAAGCCTCCCTTGTGCTGGAATGGAAGAACTGTTGCTGGGCACTTTCCAGAGATGTGGGTTCTTCTCAAGCATCGTGGCACAAAGCTGTAGAGCACATGAGGAGAGCTTGACTGTGCCAAGCATTTTGTGGGGATCCACGCTGGCAAGAGGCAAACAGGGTGGGCTTGAAGGTGCAAGTGCTGCTACTTGCGGGTGGGGAAGATTATTTACTGAGATCCTGGATCTGCACAAGCAAGCTTTTGAATTGCTACAGTTTACTTAGGAATAAATACGCAAAAGGTGTTAACCCTTTGTGTAGCTGAGACCACTTGTCAGAGAAATGAGTGTGTTTTAACTGCTGCCTTTTGCTGGGCTGGCAGGCACTTGGACAGCATTCTGTTTGTAAAGATTGTGCCCTGAAGAGAAGAGCTGATGTAAAATGACATCACAAAGAAAAGTTCTCACCAACAAAATTTCAAGACGTGAAAAACTCAAACAAGATCATTCCTCAAGCAGAGACCAAAACTGTACTGCCAAATTTGTCAGATAAGGGTATAGAACAAAGACCAAAGCAGACTTTCAGGCTACCTCAGGCTTTGGTTGTGTCTCACTGGCTTGCAGGGACTGTTTCTTAAAACCTTAAAAATACCTTCTGGTGACTTGGTCTTTCCCAAGTGTGTTGTTACTGTGTGGTGTTACTGACAGTCATGCAGCCCTTTGCCTCCCTGGAGATGCTTTTGTGGCTGGGCACCTCAGGCTCTCGTGGGATGCCTGCATATATCTTTGGGGGAATCAGGGATCCCATCAGGTGAGACAGTGTGCCAGGAGCCTCCCTCATTTTACCCTTTCATGCACTACTTTTTAGCTAGACAAGGTGGTGGATTCTGCACAGAGAGAGATTGCTGGAGACTACCAGGATGGAACTTGGGTCATTAATTTTCATTACCAAGAAGGGTCAAGTTCCCCATCTCACACCCTTCTCTGGTACCCCAGGTAATTGTTGTTTGGTGAGCTGCTCGTGTCACTTGTTTTCAGTTGCGTGATCTGAATATTTCCATGACACAAATTTAAACTAAACACTGGGAGTGTTCCATAGGTTTTGATGAGGTCTTTAGAACACGTGGCCTGAACAAAATGCCTACAGTGCTGATGAGCTGTGAGCAAAGTGTGCAGCTCTGTCACCAAAGTAGGGGCAGGATGCGTTAATACAATTGAGTGGGGACAGTGGCATCTCACATGAAAGGCATCTCACATCCCTGGGGACAGGGAAAAGTGGCATCTCACATGAAAGGACAGCAGTGAAGAACCCCAAGTGAGGGGACTGCCAGAGGATGGGAAAGGGAGCACTAGAACCACACACAGGAGCTCTCTGCAAGGCTGAATTTCAAGGAAAAGTAGGAAGGGGTCTAAAGGATAATTACCTTCTATATTTTTACTTGTAATGCACTGTTTCCCATCCTTGTACCTGATTTCTACCTGTCCTTTGGCTTTAAGCTTTGATTCAACAGAACTTTCCTGTGGTTTGTGTAGAAACCTGTGTAGTGCCAAGGGCTCAAGTGGAACTAGCAAATGGGTGTGCAGTGCTGGAGATGTGCAAGGAGCTGGGAAAAAGTGGGCTGCTGGTGTTGGGGGGCAGCAGGGTTGTGCTGCTGTGGTCTGGGCAGCACTGGGGTGACAGCGGGCAAGCTGGGCGCAACGCTCCTTCCCTCACTGCTTACTTCAAGGTGTCCTGTCTCTGTTCCTACCCTTGGGGCTGCTTTGCACCCCTGCCCTGCCCAGGGTCTTCCCCTTCACAGCCAGTGCCTGCAGACACTGCTGCCTGAGAGGAGTAACCTTTCAGCCCCTTGGCTCAAACTCTTGGTCACAAGGTTTCCCAGAATAGAGCAGCTGAGAACTGAGCCACAGGCAGCCAAGGCCAAGCCGTGCTGGGCTGTGTCCCCCCACCCCACACAGCCCTTCTGCCAGAGCACCGGGCACTGCTGGGGCTGCATCCACAGTGCAGGCTCGGGGAGGCAGCGGCAGGTCCTGCCCTGGTTCCTGGAGAGCATCTGACTGCTGCATCATGGGCAGTGTCACGGGCAGAGGAGAGGAGAGTCGGGAGCCCATCTACACACGGAGGGTGGATGGCCCTGCCCTGGCCTACTGGCAGGCTCTGCTCACGGGGCAGCAGGGCACTGTGGCCGAGATCCTCAGCAATCCCCAGAACAACCTGGGTCCCAACACTGTGTTTGACACCAGTGACCTGGAAGAGTGGAAAAACTACCGCTTCAACATCCGCCGGCTGAGTACGCAGGGGCAGGGCAGGGGCAGACAACGGGGCTGGGCTGAGCAGAGGCTCGGAGCCCCTTGCTCCTGCTGCAGGGCATTGCTGTTTCCAGGATGCTGTGTCACGGGTGCTGTTTGGGTTACAGAGTGGGGTGGGAGTGAGAGCACTGGGATGTGGTTGGGTTCCTCTGTGCTGCTTGTGGGAGAAGTGTGCATGTTGTGCCTGGGAGCATGAGTTGCGACCAGAGCACCTGCACCTTCTAGCAGGGGCTGGGCAAATGCTCAGAAGCTGCTTGGATTCCTTCACTGGGCAAATAAGATTCAGTCTGCAGGTTGTGCTCTTGTGACCAGCCCTGTAGCTTGGCTCTATGTGCTTGTTCTGTCTGTGTGCAGCCTGCGCTGGGCTGCTGGTTCTCTCTGTGAGTTGTGCTGGGCAAAGAATTGCCACAGCCCTGTGGCAATTGCGATGGTCCTTGGGATGGGTCAGTTTGAACCTGGCCTTGGAAAACACAGTTGAGCATATGCTGCTTCCACAAGAAAGCGGTGAGAAGGAAGTAGTGTTGAACGTGTCACATGGTCTGGGACGTGGTCCTCCAGCCCAGGCTGGATGAGCAGCAAGAAGCATGATTTAAGAAGACACCTTTTCCTGTAACAGCCACAGCCTGTGTGTCAGCAGACTGCACCAGCTCAGCAATGGTTCCTGCGGGGTCAGCATCCTGGAGTGTTGGCAGGTTTCAGTCCCTTGCTCTCTCTGAAGCCCTAGATGTCCATCTCTGCTGGAGCTTGATTGTCTGCGTGGTCCTCGGGGCTTGTGTGAGTCTCCTGTGCTGCTCCAGCACCTCTTTGTTTTACTGCTTGGTTTCTCACACCTGTGGTGCTCCATGCATGGTGCTCTTCCTAGGCACCTTTCAGTCCTGTGCCACCAGCCTGCCATCTGCTCTGCTCCCATCCATAGAAGCCCTGTGCTGCTCGTCTGAGCTGCAGGTGAAACAACACCCCTTCCAGGAACAGTGTCTGCCCCAAGCCTGCCTCATGAGCTCCCTGTCAGCATGGCTGTGCAGGCTGGGAGACATCCCCAGACCTGTCCCTTTGGCAGGCCACTTAAAAGGCAGAGACAGGCAGGTCCTCGAGAGAAAAGCTGAGTTTCTTGAGGGAGGGTGTCCATCGGACGCCCCAGCAAAGGGGCAGGTCAGGGCCCAGGGCTTTTGTGCACTGAGCCAGGATGTGGCTCCCTGACCTCTCCTTCCCTGCAGGACTCTGGTCTCTGAGCTATGAGCAGGAGCTGACCACGCCGCTGCACATCACGGCCAGCCGTGGCTACACGGGCTGTCTGCGGCTGCTACTGCTCAGGGGAGCCACCGTCAACTTCGCCCCGGGTGGCACAACCGCGCTGCACGAGGCCTGTGCAGCTGCCAGCGCCGCCTGTGCCCGCCTGCTGCTCGCCTTTGGCGCTGACCCCGAGGCCGTCTCACAGGATGGCCACAGGCCCCTACATCTCTGCAAGAGCCCGGACTCCATTGAGTGAGTTCTGCCGAGGGCACGGTGGGCCTCTCTCCCCCTTGGCCCTACCCCGTCTAGAAGAGGTCCCAGCCCATGGCTGCTGGTGGCTGCAGCGACGGCCGCTGCGTGGGGCAGCCTCGCGGCCTGTGCCTGGAGCAGGGTCCCCTCTGAAGCCCAGCCCTGAGGGCTGCAAGCTCTGCTCCCCAGCTGCTGCAGCTGGGCTTGGTGAGGAGGCCAGGCAGGCGCAGGGCAGGTGGGGCTGTGGGAGCAGGCCCTGGGCGTGCTGACACTATTAAAGATCTGGGAGGAGTTAGCCAGAATTAGGATGAGCTCTGATCACCAGTCATCCTGGCTTAAAACCACCCCTCTGGGGCATGGGCAGCCGGGATTTTGGGAATCTTGGGCAAAGTGAAAGCTGTGGGATGGTACAGACACGGTGGGGGGTGGGAGGCAGGGTAGGAGCTGGAGCATAGCGCCCATCAGTGAGTCCTCTTGGCCCACCTAGGTGTGTGCAGGAGCTGCTGCAGCACGGTGCCAGTGTGAAGAGTCGGACAGAGGAGGAAGGCGACACGGCGCTGCATGTAGCAGCACGACATGGCCTGACAGACCACGTCCAGCTGCTGCTGCGCCATGGGGCAGAGCTGGAAGCCGAGAACGAGGAGGGGCAGACACCACTGAACGCTGCCTGTGCACAGCCCCATCAGCCCCAGGACATGGACCGCTACTACCGAGTGTGCCAGATGCTGGTGGAGAGTGGTGCCAGTGTCAACACTGCGGACAGGGACCGGCAGCGCCCGCTCCACCTGGCCTGCAAGAATGCCAACGCTCGCGTGGCAGAGTTATTACTGACCCAGGGTGCAAACGTCAACATCATGAGCTACAGTGGCAACACGGCGCTGCACAACATCCTGCAAGCAGCTGCCTACAAGCTGGAGCACCAGCCAGAGCTTGTGGTGCAAGTCCTGCTCAACCACGGCGCCATACGCATCTGGCCCGGCTCCCTCCTCAAGGTGAGGGGCTCTCAGCTGGACTGGAGTGTGGCAGGAAGGGAAAAGTCTGTGAACATCAGGGCCTCAGGGAGAGACAGCAAGGTTATTCCTGTCACAGCAGGGCTTGTTCTGTGCCAGCCAGCTTGCTGTCCTGCCCATCTCTTCCCAGGGGCTGGGGGAGGGGGGAACTGGCACTACTGGTAAGGGACTCCCTGAAGTTTTCTCCTGGGGTGTACTCTATAGGACTCTCCTGCTTCTGTCTGCTGAGCTGTGTGGACACTACTTACCTAGTTTCCATAATCACTTGCCCCGGGAAGCATTGGCTCTTTTCCTCTCAGGGGATGTGTCTCGTCTTTGGGGCATCACCCCCCAGCTTGTGCTGTCTCTGCAAGATGCCAGCAAACAAAGGGTTAATCTCCCATCTTAATTCCTGAGCAATGCAATAATTACCCAGCCCGGAGATCAGCAGATTGCTCTCCCCTTTGGGAAAATACAGGAAAATCAACAATTAACACTAATTAATCTCTTATTAACGCCAGATAATGAGGATCACTGGTAGAGCCTGAATAGGCTCTGACAGCTTCTGCTGTCCCAGGCCACGGGGAGTGGGACAGGGGGTCTCCTCTGTGCAGCTCTGGGAGGGCTGGGGGAGCGCTGGGGGGCTGCACTATGGGGGAGATGCAGGGCACCAGTGTGGCACCCCCATGGACATGGGCATGGCAAACGGGGCAGCTTCCTGCAGCTCTGCCTGGCAGTCACCTTGGGCACGGGGCTGAAGCACGAGGACAGTGTGTCTCTGCAGCCCTGTGCCCAATGGGCACAGGACACCCCTGAGAGCCCTACTGCTGCTCAGTGGAGTCATGGTGGGCCTTAGTCCTGCTGCACCCAAAATGAGCAGCCCTATCAGAGTGTTGGTTACTTATGAGCTCCTTCCAGCAGTGAGGCCGAGGGAAGTCTCAGTCCCAGCTGTGCCCATTGTCCCCCGTGCCCAGGCAAAGGCTGCATGGGTCCAGCTGTGCTGGGTGCAGCCCTCTTGGGGCTCGGCTTGGGGCCCTTCTTTGTGGGAGCATTGCACTGGCATTGCCCACCGTGAGGCTCATCCCCTGGGGCAGCGCTGGGAAGGACAGCAGCTCCCAGGGCTCAGGAGGGCTGCACTCAGCAGCTCTGCAGGAGGTGGAGGTGGGGCTGGCAATTGTCACAGCTCTCTCCCTGGCACAGGTGCTGCGGCACTGCCACAGCTGCCCACGCGCCATCGAGGCCCTGATCAACAGCTACGACCGTGTGCATGTCTCTGAGGACTGGGCAGAAGCGGTGCCCACGGAGGTGGTGCAGGTGAGGGGAGCATGCTGCTGGGTGACTGCAGAGGGGTGCAGGGGAGGGGAGCACACTGCTGCGTGCTGAGTTTGCTGCTGGGTGACTGCAGAGGGGTGCAGGGGAGGTGTGGGGCTGAAGGAGGCTGAGGCAGGGAGATTTGCCAGGCAGAGGGGCAGTGCTGTTGGGGGACAGGAGGGATGCACCACATGACTAACATAAAGGGATGTCTACCTCTGCTGCTGGGGTGGTATCTTCAGCTCTATCTGCCTCTGGTCCTCTCTCCTCTCTCTGTAGAAATACCCACGTTTCTACCAGTCACTCTTCTCTCTGGGGCAAAGACCTCGCTCCTTGCAGCACCTGGCTCGCTGCACTCTCAGGACCTTCCTGGAGGGCCGGTTGCTGACGGTTCTGTCTGAGCTGCACCTGCCAAAGGCCTTGCACCATTTCCTGCTGCTCAGCTTTGAGGACGTTCTCTACTGAGGGCTGTGGTTCCAGTCCTGCTGTGCCCTCCTGTGCCACCCCTGCTGCTGCAGTCTGTGCCTTCCCAGCTACCACCTTCCCTCGCACACTCCTCCAGGCCACAGCAGCCCCATGTGCCCATCCCAGCCACCCTTGTGCTCTGCCTCATTCATCTACTGTGGAGTGTTCTGTTTACCCATACTAACCAGGATTCACTAAGAAAAGCAAGATACGGGGATTAGGGCATTCTGTGAGTCAAGGAGCAAATACATGGTAGCGATCACGTGAGTTGTAGGACATCAGCGTCCCTGTGCCAGCTCCACAAACTCTAACCTGAGTGGGGCAGCTCTGGGGCCCCAGGCATTTGTTGGGATCCTGTCTATAGTCAAGTTGTTTACAGTTTGTACCCAAAGGCATTTGGAATAAAGCCTGGTCTTTCTCTATACTTACCAGGGTACAGCAGGAATGTGTTTACATGTCACATGCTGTCAGGAATCCACTGTGGCAGCCTGTGTGGGGGTACTCCTATTGCAGTACAGGGAAGGTGTAGCTCCATAAGGCTTAACAATGGGCAGAGAGGTGAGGTGGTGGCCTGAGGTGACGTGCCAGGACTATCTGCAAAAGAGGGATGATGAGAGGAGAGGAGTCAGAGCTGTTAAAACACCTGGATAATGGCTGTGTTCTTAGAGCAGATCAGCAGTGCATCTCCCTTATCCCAGTGCAGGAGCCCAGTCTGGAGTCACCGCTGCCTGCTGCTCATGTCTGACCAGGGGGATCTGCTTATGGCATCATATCCTGTTGTTTCATTCACAAACTCTAATCACCATTTTAGAATGATCATTTTTAGCCAGATCGTGTTTGATAGAGGAGGAGCAGAAGAAGGAGGGTCTGTCCCTTTTGGTGGCAGCACAGGCTGGGATTACCTCAGCCTGAGCAGAGCTTTCCTATGATGCCAGCCTGCAGAGCAGCACATGTGGGGCTAATCTACCAGTCCTCCTTCTTTCCAGCACTGTATGGCTGCAATAACATATGTTCAGTAACTCAGCCACTAAGATAATAGTACCTTAAGGACAGGGAGGGATTGAATTTAATGGTTTGCCTTCATTTGTAAATGTTTCTTGCAGCTGTGAACTCGATGCCTCAGGTCTTCCTGGTTACTTCTGCAGGTTCTGAAGTCTGCTATGTGTTTGGGTGATGAGGGCAGCTCAGGTTAGAAGAGGTGAAGCTTCTGTCTTGCCTCTGCTTACAGCAGCACATGGTGCCACTGCACACACCGTGCCACTGCACCATGTGCTGCTCCTCTTGGGAAAAGGTGCCTTGGCACAGGCAGGCACTTGTTCTGGGTGAATGTCCAGGGCTCCTTTCAGAGCTGCCAGGGGTGCAGGCAGGGCATCCCAGCCTAAGTGGGAGGGCTGGGGTCAGGCAGGTGGCTGAGAGGGGTGAGCCAGACCAGGGCACAAATCTTCACAGACTGGATTTCATCTCTGTTCCCACTTAAATGGAAAGGGCAGGATTCCATTGTGTGTAAGGATATTGCCTGAGTAACCATTTTCAAGGACTATGGGGCTAGTAGGAAAGGAGATCGTTTACAGGTTGACTGATTTAACTGGTGGGGAGGGAACCAACCCAACCCACCAGAAAAGCTTTTGGGCACTCAAGGCCTTTTTCAGAACTGAAACAATCAGAAAAGTTCAAGCTAAGTGCAGGCTGAGAACAGATGCTCTGAGATTAACTCAGTTATGCTAATAGATTAGCAATTGATTTTTAAAAGCAGTTACAAGGCTGGGTGTTCCAGAGCACATTTTGGCAGCATAACGAGCCATGCTGCTTTTTCTCAGGTTTCTAAATGAGAAATTTCTAATGCAGCATTGAATATACTTGCTGGGACAGGAGAGGTGCAGCTTCCCTGGATGTGAGGGCTATGGGCTATGAGGAAGCATGTGAGACTGTTAGCACAGGGGCGCATGGTTCCGAGGTGTTTTTATCAACTGTCAGGGGCAGCTGCTGATTGCCACCATGTCCCAGCTTCACTGGGAATGTCTCGTGGGCTGTCCAGATTATGTGCTCAGCAAAAAACAATACATCTCCCTTTTACACACAAGTTTCCATCCTAGCTGCAGCCACTGGCCCTTGCTCTGATGCTCTCTGTGCAGTCAGAGCATTGCCTGTTCCTAGTATCCCTTTTCTTTCACTAAAAGATCAGCTGCACCAGTGTCTCCCTGGAGGCTTCCCGGCCTCCAGTGCCTGTGACTGATGTTGCCTGTTCCTCATTGAAAAGCATGACATGCCACAATGGCTGGACTGGCAGCTCCCAGTGGTAGTAAGAGAAGGGTACAAAGACAAAGCAAGCATAGGAGACCCCTTCCCTAGGATGTCCATCCCCACCTCTGAGCCCTGTAAGTTGCATTTTAGGTGGTTTTGAGTCAAAAGGGCATCTTAGTACTTAACACTCGTAGAACTTTTCCTTTCCACAAACGTGACCAGTCACTTTTGGGAACTGTATGTGTTTGAGCTGGCAAGCACTGCTCAGAAATAACCAGGACATCCCTGTGTTAAGCAGCATTCTCTTCAGCATAAATGCAAAATACAGCCCTGAAGCAGCTACTAGGAAGAAAATTAACTCTAACCCAGCTGAAACCAGGACACTTACTTGGGCTGGAATTCCATTCATCTGTGTCATTCCCTGCAGGGAAGCTGTGAGCAGCCCTCAGCCACAGCACAGGCCTTCCCTGTCCCTTTGCTGGTCCTAGTGCATCACTGGGAGATGGACTACAGCTGTGCACGATATTCAAACCATGGCCGTGCCATGGTTGTGTAAGAGTTATCCTTAGCTGTGTAGCTGAGACCCACACAAATGCCCCACATGTTTGACTTAGCTTGGTTATTGATGCAGTCGAGGAGGAGAGCCTTGGTAGCAATGCCCTCCCAGTCAGCATCCACCCCAGTCATTTCAGCAGCAGTTGGGTTTTCTCCCTAATAGCATTTAACATTGATATGTGAATAGAGTACAACTAGGAAGCCATCTGTCCAGTGGCTTTATAGAATGTCTTCTCAGTTACCCAGCTCTTTCAGCTCTGTTAATACTGATCACACTGACTGCAGCATACAGGTCATTCTTATTAGAACGTTGTGTAGAACTAAGTCAAATGACTTACAGGACTCTAAGCAAGCCCCATCTATCTAGTTAAGGTCCTATCAAACTTGTAGGCTTACCAAAAAATCCCCAATAAAATCATTTGAAAGTACCTCTTTCAAACACTAATAATTTGAATAGCATTAATTTAGGTTTTTAGTTTTCACTAATTTACCCAGGATATCCTTTGGCTGCCTGTTTGTGATTGCTTGGGATGCATGCTGCACTAACTGCTCTGGAGCTTCTTGGATATCCATGTGAACACATTTAAATACTGCCAAGACATTGGACTTTTTTTCCCTCTCCCCAGTCATCTGAAGTTCCCCAGTGTGCCATGATTTGTTAGAAATAAAAAACCCTGCAATGGTTCAGTGAACTCATTAGCCAATTAAATACCCCTGGACATAAGTCATGCTCCTGCAGACTATAAAAGTTGTTACTTAGCTTGTTTTCAGCATCTTCGTTAATTACTGATGGAACAGAAAATATTTAATCATCGCTGTAAAAATATTTATGTTTCAATGTTTCTGTCTGAAATATTTGTATTTATCCGTTCTTGTTTCAAATAGCAGAAATATTTATGGAGTTCTCAGTTTTGTGATGTATGTTTCCACCCTGAAACCTGGGGCGGGAGCTCAGCGACTGCAGATCTTTGGATTCTGTGCTGCTGGAGCATCCTGCTCTGTGGGCTGACAGAGTGAGATGCTGGAGAGGGCTCAGAGAAGAGCCAGGAGTGAGCTTTGGATTGCCAGTGATTGCTGGCAGTGGAAACTTCAGAGGCGTGGTGGTTGGACACACACCATAGTTGATCCTTGAAGCCCTGGCTGCAGTTGTAGGCACCTGTTCTTCAGTCCTGGATGTACAGGGCAGGAAGGGTTGGCTGCACTCCTCCATGGAGCACCCTGAGCTAAACACACCCTCCATCACCATGCTGGCACGCAGTGCTGGTCCTCAGCTGCTCCTCCTCTGCAGGCTGCAGAGTTTTGTTCAGCATTGCCACTTCTGAGTGGCACTTGGAGGTAAAACTAGATCTAATGGCAGCAAATTGAAGATGGGCAAACACGTTGGAAATGAGACACATTGTTAATAGCTCAGGTGATTAATCTATTGGTTAATTGCATCTTAGAATAGCTTTTCCTGGTGGATGAAGATTTCTCATCTCTGTCTCTTTTAAAAATCACCAGAAGATCTGCCCTAGCCCAAACCACAATTCATCCTGCATGGTTCTTAACCCAAGTCCCATCTGCTTACTTACAGCTCTGTGATCCACCCTTCCGCACTGCTCTCTGCCTGTCCCTTGCCACCTCTGAAACTGTGTTTGGCTCCAGGGTAAGGAAGCAGTTCCCTATTTCCCTCAACAGTGCTGCTCACTCCTTTGAAATGTCACTGTTGTCTCTCACTCCCCCTTAGTTGCCTTCACTTTGTAACTACTGGTTGGTACTGGCTCCATCAGCTTCCTCCCTGCTGCCTGTGCTGATTTCTGAAAAAGACGTTCTGAAATAAATGGTGACGCTCTTTATAACTGTACTTAAGTATTTGCTCTTACTCTGTTTCTCTCACAAGTCTCAGCTTTGAGCCTTCAGCCATTTGGAAGCACTGAGCAGGTTTCACGCTGTGGCTGGCAGAAAGCCCTTCGTGTCAGCCTGGGAGAGTGAGCTGTCTTCAGATCAGGGACACCCACCTTGGGACCTGCTTCCAGGCACTCCCTAGACTGCAGAGGGCACAGAGGAGTGCACAGGGTGTACAAAGGTAATGCTGGCTTTGTGTAAGGCTCATGAAAAAGGTAGGTATGTGGGGCTGCTCTCGAATGCCAGTGCTGCCCGTAAACCCTAAGATGGACCACTCTCAGTTTTCCGCTCTTTAAGATACAGTCTTTCCCTATTTTGGAAACCCTGGCTTGGGACAGGTCCTTGGAAGTAGCCTTTTTCTGCTCCGAGATCTCATCAGCAGCAAAACCATGCACCTGGGAATGCTCTTTCTGCTCTTCACCAGCAGCCTGGATTCTTATTACTCCTAGCTATGGCTCTGCCAGGGCTAGTTCTACAATATGTTCCCCAGGCATGAGAAGCTGGTATCCTCAGCTGCTGCAGACTGCTTTTGCTGTAGGAAGCTGAAGACAGAATCCTGTGGGGCAACTCAGCAGCTGGGTGAAAGCCTGGGAGGCTGTGTTTGCAGGGGCCGGCTGGAGCCCTGGTGCCCATTGCAGCTGGGTTGTGACAGGGCTGGCACACCAGGCTGAATATGCCACAGAGCCTGGTGGCTCAGGACAGGTTTGTTCTGTTTGCACCCCTTCATGGGCAGCATCCGTGCCTGAGAGGAGCCAGCTGCTACCAGCACAATGGCACAGCCACAGACAGCCCCTTCCAAACTTTGTGTAAATAATTTTGCAACATTACCCTTGCTTTTAGGATGTTCAGGAGCTGTATTGCAGGGATGCCCAGAGGCTGTGACTAGCTGTAGTCCTGTTGTGCTAGAATCTGTGTAGAGATTGTAAGTGGAGCAGGTAGAGGCATAAAGTTAAGGTTGCATAGCAGTTTCCATTAGAAAGATCTGCTTTCATTTGCCAGCCTGGTATTAAACTTTAACTGTTGCAGTTGTGATTTGCCATGCTGTGTGCCCATCTCAGGCTGAACTTCTCCTTTTAGAGCTACAGCAAAAATTAATTGGCCTCTGCAACAGCCCGTGTCCCAGGAACAGGCTCCCGACTCTCCAGCTTGGAGGAGCAGCTCACAGTGTGGGAAGGAGAGCCGACATGGATGCTGCTTCTTCTGCCCGGTAGCACGGGATCCACTTTCCCTAAATTACCAGCTTCTCAGGATCTCATTCTGCATGTACCAAGCAAGGGCATTTTTAGAGGCTTTTTCCCCCAGGAAGCCTCTGTCTATGCCGAGCAGTGTGAAGTTCTGCCAGATCCTCTGTGCTGACCAGACAGGTCAGGTACCACCACCAGCATAGACACTGTGTCCAAAGTGCCAAGCATTGAGAGGGCCACTGTCCAGTCTTGGCTACTAACAGCATTGCAGGCAAAATGACTCTTCCATGCTCACGTGGCTGCAGCAAGGAACGGAGGAGAAGAGGAGGAAGAAGCTTCAGCAGTTCTATTGTGGAAAATGGACAAAAAGAGGGATGGGAAGCAAAAGCAGACTGAGGCAGGAGGGCCAACTCCAGCAGTGATGCAATGGAGGAGATGGGGCAGGATGGTTTGTAACTGCTCAGGGCACTGCTTGCAATTGCACTTTGAATTCAGAGCTTGGGGCTCAGCCTGATGAGACCCAGGACTGAGTGCTGAGGCTGGAAAACATGGAGCCATGACCTAGTTGCCCTAAAACAGAAGAGAGGGAGCAGGTCCTCTCCTTTTTTAGCTCAGTGTCTGATGATGTGTCCAGCAAGGTCTTGAGAGGTCTCTGTCAACAGCTGAGAGTGCAGTGAGACCAGAGACTCTACAAATTGCCCAGGCATTTAGTATTTGTCCTGTACCTGGTGTGTCAGACTGCGCATCTGCAGCAAGGAAACACACCAGCGGCTGGTCCGTGGGGAATGGAGCCCGGGAAGAGGAAACAGAGTGGCTCCCTGCAGAGAGGGTGTGTGGGGAGGGAGGAACGAGCACCCAGGGAGCTGCAGAGCAGAGAGGTCTAAGCCTCAAGTGGAAGCCATGGAAACTGCATTGCCACCAGACGGAAACCGTGGAAGATGAGATGCAGGATACAGAAGCTGCGAAAGCCCCTGGAGGTCTAAAGGGCAGCAGAGTTACCACATGCAGTCCGGACCCTCACCCTTGCAGTCTGGCTCACACTGCAAGGGAGCTCTCAACCTACATCTTGTTCAATGTACACCCAGAGTAGAGCAGTACAGTATTTGCTTTATTCCCCCCCCCCCCCCCCCCCCCGCACCAGTCCTTTGACATTTTCTTCTCTGGATCTTTGCTTTACAATTTGCCAAGCTAATTTCTTGCCTTACTTCATTGCAAAGTCTCATGAGACAAAGTAAACCAGAGTGCAGTAAGTTGTCTGTCGGGGCCCTGAGTACATTCCTCTCCTCCTGGGGCTTTGGCTCTCGGGGGTCAGGGCCAATTCAGGTGATACACCTGTCTGTCCTTGGGGAACCTCAGCAAGAGCTTGTCCTTCTTTGGCTGAGGAGCTGCTTTTAAGTTCGGGCTCTCACAGGTAGTCTCTGCTTGACCTAATCTGGGGCTACACCTGATCTTTAACCTCCCTTATCCTGACTGACTGATTTGACCTTCAGGGTTGGCCTCAGACCCACCTTGGAGAGTGGGACTTGCTAGCTGATCATTCGACTATTGATCACTTTGCAAACTGTCACCAGATCCGCTCTGCTGACTGTCCTTGAGTCCTGTGCGACTGCACCCTGAAACTCCTGTTTCCTGGCTTTCCTTCCCTATCCTGCCCTTGCTGGTATCAAACTGAGATCCAATGTTTGAAGAGAGACAGAGGCTGCAAGTAACACAGGTGTATGATCCAGTGAGAACCTCAATCCTGGAAACACACAGTGGGACATAGGTAGGGACCTGCAGGGTGCAGGCTGTTAATTTACAGAGAGCTTGTGTTCCTGGCTTCAGGAAGAACCTGCTGCTTTGGGCACAGGTAGACATCCTTACTTGTGGGAGCTGTTGTGCCTTCCCCAGCTTCCTCAGTTTCCCCAGCAAGGTCACTGAAGACAGCGTTCCCTGTTGTTCTCAGATATCTTGCCAACTTGTATGAGGGTGTGAGGTGTGGGTTGAATGTTACATATAAAAGAAATATTCACTGAATAAGTGATGAAATTGCAATCGCTCAGGGACCCTCCGTGTGTCTTCCCACCCTCACCATATGAGCAGGCACACAGTACCTCTGGAAGGCTAGCGTGGAGCTGCACCACTGAAAGTGCCATCAAAGCAAGTTCAGACACGACTAGAGCTCTGGCATCTGTCAGCTTCCGAGTGCTTTACCTGGTAATCCCGACGCTGATGCTTTCCTGAAGCAGGGCTTTAGTTTGCTCGATGTTCAGCATATTACAGGCCTGGCAAGCATCTCCCTGTAGACAGAAGCACAACGTAAGTGCCGAGATAGAGAGGACAAGTGCTCCATTTTATCACAGGGACACTTCACACGAGGCCAGGCCATGCTCTCTAGGATGCACACTGGACAACGCAGAGCTGTAGGGCTCTCGCCGAGAATTTGGCTTGCGCTGCTTTCACTTGCTCTGTAGATCGAGTGATGTGTAAACGGCTCCTCAGCAGCCAGTCCGGGTTATGTCTGACACCCAGCAGCGGGTGGGAGGGCAGAGCTCACGGGCTTTGTGCAGCTCAGGCAGGTGAGTGGAAACCGCGGCCGCGGGAGCCCAGGGGCAGGCGGGTCCGGGCAGGCTGCAGCCGCCTGGGTGGGCTCCCCGGCCGCCTGGGCATTCACCGGACCCCTCAGCGCCCCGGGCTGCGGCCGCTCTCGGCCGGGGCTCGGCAGCGCCCGCCCAGTCCTGCCCCGACGGAGCCCGGCACCGGCAGCCCCCCACCTTGCGCAGCGTCGGAGCCGCGGGGAAGCAGCACGGCGGGGGGTGGGGGGGGTGGGGCGGGGCTGGAGGAGCCGGGGCTCGGGCTGCAGCCCCCACGTTCCCCCTCAGACTCTACCGCGTCTCCTGGCAGCCCCTCAGCCTACCCCGGCTCCGCCGGCCTCACAGAGACCCCGCTCCCCGCCGAGACTCCGGCCATAGGCTACGGGGCTGGGCAGGGCGTAAGCTGCACTCTGCCCGGCAGCCTCCCCCGCGCCCGAGACGGGTGGTCGTCCGGCGCCGCACGGTAGCCCCGGAGCGGCGGGACCGCGCCCAGCCGCCGGGGCCGGGCGAGGCCCGGTCCGTCGGGGCGACAGAGCTCGGCCGTCGCCGACAGCCTCGGGCCGCTCCTGCCCGGGCTCGGCCGTTAGGAGCGTCGGCCCAAGCCAGCCCTAAGAGACAGTACAGCAAGGGCGGAACGGAACAGACTAGACTCCGCTCACCCCATCCATCGTCCCAACCCCGGGTGCGGCCCGAGGAAAGATATGCCGAGCGCCGCAGCCCCGTCCCGGCCCCACAAAAGCGCCCTTGTGCTAGCCCCGTAATTGCTAATCATCAATCACCATTAATAACAGCTGATGAGGCGGGAGGGGGAGGTGCCTTCCCAGGGGCCGGTCGCGCCGGGGGGGAGCGAGGAGCCGTGCCCCGGCGGAGCGGGCGCTGAAGGAGGAACTCGACCGTGATGTGCGGAAGATGGATGAGAGCAGAGGGCGACACCCCCTCCCCTCCTCTCCCCTCCCCTCCGCGGCCCGGCCCGGCCCCCCCGCGGCGGGGCGGGCGGGCGGCTCCGAGCGCGCCTCCACTCCGCCGCGCCGAGCCAGCGAGCGAGCGGGCGGGCGGGCGGGCGGCAGCTCTCGCCGGGCGCCGGAGACCACGGGAGGCGGCGGGCGCAGGCCGGGGCCGCGGCGGGGCCCGGCGAGTTGGCGGCGGCCCGAGCTCGCCGGAAAGTTGGTGCCGGCTGAGCCGGCGGCGCCCGCTCGCCATGCAGAGACCCAGCGGCCAGGGGACCGCTTTCTCCATCGACTCGCTCATCGGGACGCCGCCGCCGCGCTCCGGGCACCTGCTTTACACCGGGTACCCGATGTTCATGCCGTACCGGCCGCTGGTGCTGCCGCAGGCGCTGTCCCACGCGCCCCTGCAGTCGGGGCTGCCGCCGCTGGCGCCGCTGGCCTCCTTCGCCGGCCGCCTCACCAACACCTTCTGCGCCAGCCTGGGCCAGGCCGTGCCCTCCATGGTGGCGCTCACCACGGCCCTGCCCAGCTTCTCCGAGCCCCCCGACGGCTTCTACCCCCCGCAGGAGCTGCCCCCGCCGCGCGCCAACCCCGACGCCGGCTGCCGGCGGGGCGCCGAGGGCCTGGAGGCGGAGGAGCTGCCGCCGGGGCGCGACAAGGGGCCGCCCGAGCCGCCGCTGCACTTCCCAGACCCCTTCCCCGGCCTGGCAGGTAAGAGCGGCGCGGGCCAGCCCCGCCCGGCGGAGAGCGACTCGTCTGCGGCGAGCGCCAGCCCGCCTCGCCCGCAACTCCCGCAGCTCCGAGGGGCCCCGCGGCGGGCAGCACCGCCCGGCCGGCCCCGATCTAGGCTCTTCCCGCCGCCCCGGCGGCGATCTGCGGCCAGGAGGCACCGCCGGCCCCTCGAGCACGACAGGACAGGAGCCGCGGAACCAGGGCGCGGCGGGCAGGACGGCGGGACCGCGACTGGCCGTGGGGACGAGGCCTGCCCGCAACCGCCCTCCCGGTCTGTCCCGTCGGGCCGAGACTGAGGGCCGGTTCCCCTTGGTTCCCGGCCGGCTCCGCAGCGGCCGCAACTTCCGCGGGTGGGAGACAAACTCCACTGGCCGCTCGCGGGCGGTGGGGCGGGAGGGCTGCGGAAGGGCTGCGGGAGAGCTGCCGGTCGCGGCGGGGCACCCGGCGCGGAGCTCTCCGAGGTCCTGGCACCCGGCCCGGGGCAGAGGCGGCGGGCGCCGCACGGCCCCGCACGCAGCCCGCCCCGCGGGCCGGGCGCTCCCTCGCCTGCCCGTAGCTCTCCCCGTGCCGGGCTCCGCCGCCTCCTCGGCGGCGTCGTGCTGCGGCTACCGGCAGTCCGAGCTCCCCGCTCTGAGCCCGCGACGCGCGGGGTAGGTCCAGCGTTCGGGCGGCCGCCCTGCTCCCTTCGCAGCCACGGTCCCCTTCGTCTCGCACCGCTGCCCCGCGCTGCTGTGCCCGTGGCCTCGGCACCAGCTTGGCCCGACGGCGCGGACAGGTGGCAGCTCCGCTCTGGAGACCCCGCTCAGTGCTGGCCACGGGCGGCTGCCACGGCGGGGCCGTGGAGTCCTCTCCTTTGCGAACCATGGACTGAGCAGGCATCAGCCTCAGTGACTTGTTGCTCTGTATTTCTCAGCCAGCCCCAGCTCTCCCTCTCTTGCACCTCAGCTCCTGCGGCACAGGGCTTGAGGTGTCTCTTCTGCAGTGAGGCTGAGACAAACCCGCTGCTGGCTTCTTTCTCTGACATAGCTTGCTCTGAGAGTAGTCTTCCCTGGTCACCCTTCAGATCCACCTTTGTCTCACAGGCTTCCTGGCATGGATGTGTGCTGAGAAATCTCTGCTGCTTCTTGCAGTGCTTGGCTGTTTGTTCTCGATCCTCCCTTTAGTCTCTCCTGGGTTCTTTGCCCTGCCTTGTTCTTCCCTCACTCAAGTACCCCTTTCCCCCGCAGCAGGACAACTGAGGCATTTTGCCTCTCCATTGCCTTTGTTATTTACTGGGCTTTTGGTGCTCCTCTGGTGCTTGCAGGCCTCTGTGCTGAGCCAAAAGCCCAGTGTAATCTCCCTTCTGTTGTGAAATTCTCCTCAGGGACAGAACTGCCCTGACCAAACCCAACCATCTGTATGACCATCTCTTCCCAGTATGTGGGGAAATGAACTGCACTGTGCTTCACCTTCCTCCATGGTTCCTCTATTGCTAAGGCCAAGATGTACTCTCCTCCTGAGGGACTCAGATGAACTGTCCCAGACAGGGGCCATTCCCCATGATGGGAAATCATCTCTCTCAGACTTGCCCCGTGGTGCCTGGTTCCTATGAAGGAAGGGATGATGTTTTGCTACTGCTGTTCATTTGCTGCTGCGTTTTAGCTGTCTCTGGAGTCATGAAGGATGCTTGTCCTTCTGTACAAGCACATGCCCGTGGGGACCCGATTCTGTGGACTGCTCTGCCCAGGCCAAATGTGCCCATCCTTTAGCTAATGTTTCTCTTGACTGTACCAGCCAAAGCCCTTGGGGATGAACAGTAGGGTTTGTTTTACCAACTCCCTTAGATGGAAGCCAGAATGGTTGCTGTGGGCTTTTTCTACAACTAAGAAAGGGAAAGATGTCAAAAGGAGGCATCAAAAACTAGCTATAATGCCGTTTGTAGTATCCTCTCTGTGGCTCTGGCCAAAAGCAATTGTTCAGGGCAGAGTAAGAGGCCACAACCTGTGCAAGGCTTTCTAAAAGCACTTCCCTAGCATCCAACCACCTGCACTTCAGGGGCTTCCTGAGCCAGGTGCTGTTTCTGTATATTTAGTAACCTTTGACCAATTCCTTTTCTCTGACCTTATCTAGTCTCCCCTGGAGTCTGCCAGAAAGGAGAGATAAACCTGGCATCAGCCACATCCTGGGACACAATGTTCCACAGATCTCTCTTCTGTAGAGGAACCATGTGAAGAAGAAATGCCTCGTTTGGTCTGTTTTGCTGACATCAAGTGAATTATACCCTAAAGTGACTATTTCTGTCCCTGGGCTCCCTTCATATCTCCATCGTGCAGGTGTCTATGGAGACGAGCTCAGTTGCTGGCTGGATCAGCCACAGGAGTCAATGCTCTGGTTTAGGGCTTCTCTCTGCATCTGCTAGGTCTCAAACTTGCTGCCAGCTGTTGTCACACTTCTTCAGAGAGCTGTGTAGGGAAACTGGTGGAGTCTGGTTTGTTACTATGGCTGCAACAAAGACTGTGACCCCAAGGATAAAAGTACTCAACACCTCCAGCTGCCCACACCTCTCCTGACTGAGATCATGTTTGTTCCTGAGCTGTAGAGGTTTTCAGTGAGATCCAAACAGTGGTCTGAGACCTCCTCTTGGGTTGATGTACTAACTGCATGTTCAGGCAGGGACAGGTGAAGTTTTGTTCCCTGTGAACATGACAAAGAGCTCTCATGTGCTTACCAACACAAGGCTCCTCTGGGTGTCACAATGGTCATTCTTGATCCAAGGTCTGCATGATCCTGGTTAAATAACTTTGTCATCTGTGGCACCCAACTGACCTCACCATGCTTACTGTATCTATAATCATACAATCCTAGAATGGTTTGGGTTGGAAGAGACCTTTAAAAGTCACCTAGCCGAACCCCTCTGCAATGGGCAGGGACACCTTCAACTAGATTAGGTTGCCATGTTCCCAGAAATGGGGCATCTCCCACCTCTCTGTGTAACCTGTGCCAGTGTTTCACCACCCTCATTGTAAAAAACCCTCTTCTTTGTATCTAGTATAAATGTACCCTTTTTTAGTTTAAACCCATCACCTCTTGGTCTATGGCAACAGGCCCTGCTAAAAAGTCTCTCTCCATCTGTCTTATCTGCCCCCTTCAAGTACACAAGGGCTGCAGTAAGGTCTCTCTGGAGCTGTCTGCTCTCCAGGCTGAACAACCCTGACTTTCTCAGCCTTGCTTCATAGGGCAGGTATTCCAGCCCTCTGATCATTTTTGTGGCCTCCTTAGGACCTGCTCCAACAGGCCTTTCCTAAGATCAATGAACAGCTGGGAGTTTGTGAAGAACAAAGCAATGAGTCAACCCTATCTTGTTGATTTTTCAAAGTCACACAGCTTCACAACAGCTTTGCTTCCTGTCGAAAGACCTTGAAAGTCTCAGTATACCCTCCCCTGCCTCCATCTCTTCCTCAGTGGGGGCAATGCTAGATGTCTAACAGGCCAACATGCCTATATTCTTTGTGAAAACCTGTAGTTTAGACTCTATCATCACATAGGTCCATGTTCCCTACTGCAAACCCAGCCCTTTCATAAGACACAAATGTTAGTTTGCTAGAGACCATTTGGCCTCTGGTTTAAAAAAGGATGTCCAGAGACAGTACCTGTACAGAGTGACAGGTTGGTAGCTCAGCCTTCTTCCAGTCACCTGGGGCATAGTCTGGGCCCACAGAGCAAGCTACCCAGTGAGCACAGTTTGGTGATGTGGCTGCTGGGATCCTCCATGCCCAGGGAAGGGCAGAGTCGGCGCAGGACCTGCAAGAGTACTCTTGATGAAGACACTGGCATCCTCATAGGAGCTCTCTTTTCAAGCCTCATGCTCCAACAGACAGAGATGGTACACAGAAATGAAAGCTCTACTTTTCTTCAGCAAAGTGCTTGCATGGGACTCTGCACTGGCAGCCAAAGTGTTCTATGTCACCTGCTGCTAATCCTCAGCCCCACAAGCACAAATTCTCTGGAGCTTTACTATACCCACTATGTATAAGGGAGGTTTCTCCCCCTTGCTCCTCCAGAAGAGGCTTCTGTCTGTTCAACAGAAAAGAGATGGTGTTTCTTGCCCACTGCATGAAGCAGAAGGAGCAGGGAGATGATTCCAGATCTCCAAAGCCACCTACCCACTCTCAGGAAGCTGCAGACTTGCTGCAGGACCAGCAAGGGTTGTGGGAGCTCCACAGCAACCAGACTCCTGAGGTTGCCTCCTGGGCTCAAGTAGTTTCCTGTAGTTGCTGCTTGTGTGCTTGCAACCCTGCACCTTCAGGCATCTGGGAGTGGCTCTGCCTTTCCCATTGAGGCAAGGTGAGGTGTCTGGAGATCCAGTGGCCCACCGTACATGTTCCAGTACCTGAACACTGCTCCGAAGCTTATCAAGCTGCTGCTGCTCCTTTTGCCTGTAAGATTACATTCAGAGTAGGAGTGCTTCAGGACTAGCTCTTTCCAGCAGTGACTCCTGCTGTCGGGTCTCACCCTTGGAGAGTTTGCTGGTCTTGGCATGGCAGGAAAGATTCTTCATCTGCTTCTGCATAGCTGTGGATCCTCTCCCTCTAGGACCTCTGGCTATGGCTGGGAACATCTTCTTGCTTCATCTCCTGTGAGGCCTGTCTTTGAGCCAGGAAGTGACTGGCTTCCAGGCCTCTCCTCCCTGCTGCCTCCTACCCATGTCCTTCCTTTCTCCATGGCTGTTTAATCATTCAGGCAGCAGTTTGGGACAGAAACAGCTCATGAGAGCTTCCAGGCAACATAAGAGGTGCCTGCATTTGAAGTGCATCTTGGGGTTGGGGAGGAAGAGCTGGCAGCAGGATGCCCTGCGTTCTGTAGAGACCTGCAGACAGGTTTGCTGGGCTGGAACCAGCTCTGGCTGGCTGTTTCCAGGACAGCCCTTCAGCTCCTCCTGGCCGGCGTCCTTCTGAGTGAACAGCATCGATGCCTGATGCAGGGGGATTGGCGTAAGGGAGGGCTGAACGGAGGGGCAAGGTACAGGCTTTCTTTCCTGATGAGGAAGTCGGGACAAGCGCTGGAAGCGTTGCGGTGTGCTCTGCGGGAAGGGGGCGGAGGTGCCGCTGCGGAGAGCTTTGCGGGCTGGGGCGGGTGGCTCCTGCCCCGAGCGCCCGCAGATGCGCCGAGTGCGCGGGCGCTGCGCCGGGCTCTGGCACAGGGCGGGGGGCGGGACGGGGAGGGGTGACCGCGGCTCCGGGGCGCGGGGGAGGGCGCGGCGGGACGCGCCGGCGGGCGCTGACGCTGTGTGCCCCGCAGACGGGAAGGCGTACAGCTCGGACGAGGAGAAGCTGGAGGTGAAGTCGGCGGCCACGCCGTGCAGCGAGCGGGAGGAGGAGAGCTCGGCGGGCGACAGCGAGGAGGAGCCTTTCCTGGACGGGGCAGCCGCCGCCGCGCTTGGCGCCAAGGGCAAGGGCAAGGGCGGCCCCGCCGCCGAGCCCGCCCCGCCGGGCTCCGGGGCCGGCAAGAGCCGCCGGCGGCGCACGGCCTTCACCAGCGAGCAGCTGCTGGAGCTGGAGAAGGAGTTTCACTGCAAGAAGTACCTGAGCCTGACGGAGCGCTCGCAGATCGCGCACGCCCTGAAGCTGAGCGAGGTGCAGGTGAAGATATGGTTCCAGAACCGCCGCGCCAAGTGGAAACGCATCAAGGCGGGCAACGTCAGCAACCGCTCGGGCGAGCCCGTCCGCAACCCCAAGATCGTAGTGCCCATCCCAGTGCACGTCAACCGCTTCGCCGTGCGCAGCCAGCATCAGCAGATCGAGCAGGGCGCCCGGCCCTGAGCGCTGTCTGGGCTCTCGGACACTGGGGCAGGCGGGTCGCCGGGGCGCCCGCTCACACTCTTCTGTACATGTCCCTTATTTATTCCGTGTAAACTCTGTACATACGGCAGCGTGTCCGTCTGTCCGTGCCGCCGGGAGCGCGGGCCGCCTGGACCCCGCGGGCGCCGGCCGCACCGTGCCGGGCGGGGGCCGGGGCCGGGGCCTCGCTGCCCGCCCGTGTATAGCTGTGATTTCAATAAATTATTTTCTATGGAGCGAGGCGACGTTCTTCCGCGGGGCTGCCCGGCCGCGCTGCGGGTGTCCCACGGCCCCCGGCCCGGCAGCGGCGGGGACAGAACCGGGGGAAGGGAGAGGAGAAGGGTCGGAGCACGAACAAGGGCACGGGCGGCGGCGCGACTCCGAGGGGCTGCGTCCGGGCCGGCGGCTGCGCGGGGGGGGGCAGCGGAGGCCTTGCGAGCCGCATCGGGCCAGGACTGCTGCCGGTGCTGAGACGCGAGAGGGGGCAGAGAAGGGCCGGGGACCTCCCGAGAGCATCGCGGGCTCTGCCCTGCCACCAGCGGGGAGGGGCCGGGGCCGTCCGTTGCCCACTGCCGCAGCCCCTGCTGCCACACGCACACGCTGCCCCCAGACTCCCGGCACGGCTGCATCCCGGGGAGCTGCATCCCTGCTGCCCCGGGCCCCGCGGCAGGGGGGGGCACTACACCCCCTCCCCCCGCGAGATTAACTCCACACGAGAGCAGATCGCTGCCCTCGCTCAAGGCAAAGCCCAGCCTGTGGCATTGGCCTGGTACCAGGACCTGGCCTTTGCTGCCTGAGGTCTGTACCCACAGCCCCTCGGCCCCTGCCTGACGTGGGCAGGATGGATGCTGCCCCAGCCAGCTCTCTGTATGCCCAGCTCCAAATCCCAGTAACACCTCTGAGGCCCAGGGACGAAGAGCCCTCCAGCTCTTCAGGACTGCTCTGCCTCGAAGCTTTTCCTCCTCCCTCAGCCCCAAGGTTCACCCCAGCCATACCCATTGCAATCTTACCAGAAGCTCCTGGATAGGCAGAAAGCTTTCTCCAAGGGTGTAAGACACGAGGCTGCTGGTGCAGATGGAGGTCTGATACGGAGTTTGGGTCACACAAAATCCAGTTAGCTGTTGGCACCCTTCACTGGGAGGCACAGTTTGCAAAGATGAGCAATATTCCTGACAGCCAGAGCTGACTTCACCTTCCTGGGTGCCCTCCCTGATGCCTCAGTAAGCAAAGTGCTCCCTTCCCATGACTCTTCCATCTTCAGCAGGTGCATTCTATTAACCTGGAGTGTGGACCTGGTGCTCTGCCTTCACAGCTGAGTCCTCTTACAGAACCCTGCAGCCTCGGAGCACTGGCAGGTGGCTGCCCCTGCCCATCGGCTGCTGGCTCTGGTTGGCCTGTGTGGGGCCAGAGCAAAGCAGTTCCTAGGCTGATGACTGAGGTAGGTGCTTCTTTCCATGGTGCTGTTTGCTGCAGTGGAGTTCTGAGGCAGTTCTGCAGGAGCCTGTCATGACCTGGATTTTGGAGCAGGCACTGGAGCAGCAGAGCAGCGGTAGCTGCCAGAGCCAGGGCAGCTGCTGCCTCTCCCCCTGCACTGTTGACCTGGGCAGGGAACTGCCTGGGCTCCTGCTCACAGTATCCCCAGTGTGGGCTTGGCCTGCTCTGGGAGCAACACCTGCTGCCACTCACTGTGGATTAGACAGGTGAGTGCCCTCAGCTGAGCTGACCTCAGCGAGCTGGCAGCTGCCTGTACCCAAGAACCACAGCTTAGGTGTTCCCTGTATCTCCCTCGTGGGTCTGGGTTGGTCTGAGGTAGAGACTATTCCTTTATCTGTACTGCAGGGCTGCACAAGTGGGTAAACAGGCCATTTGCAGCCATTGCAACAGCTCCTGCACATGAACTGCTGCATGTACCTCTGGGCCAGCTTTGGGAGAGAGGCAGGAGGAGGCAGGATAAAGAAATTGTGCAGCTGTAACCAGTACTCTGTCACTACAAAGGTGTCCACATGAGGGGTCTGTGCCACTGCAGTCTGGCACAGCACAGCAGCACCACATAAGCACTAAGAGAAATGGCCACAGCTGCAGGGTCGGGGCACTGACACCCAAAGCAGCTACATTTTATTTTGGGGCCAAGAACCACCCTTTCTAGTCCTGCCCCAGTGACAGCATCAGCTTAAACCATCACACACAGCACCCCTCCTGCCCCCTGCCAACCTGAATTCTGTGGGCAAAGCCCCCACTCTGGCTCATGGTGCGGACCAGAGAGATGGAGCTTCCAGTTTCTGAGAACTTACCTGTGTTTGGGCTTTTGTTGTCGAGTTAGACAGGTCCCAGTGCCAGTTGGGTCCAACACCTGCTCAAAGCTGCTGCCGCTAGATCAGGATGCTGAGGAACTTGTCCAGCAGCTTCAAGTATCTCCAAGGATGGCGATCCCACCTCTTTGGGCCCCTGGTCCAGTGTCTGAACACCTTCCTGGTATCTTTTTCCTTGTATGTATTTGGAATTTCCCACATTTCACCTTCTGCCTGTTGTGTCTTGGAAGGAACTGGTAGGGGAAGGAGGTCCGTGCATGCACATGTGCACACACAGAGTCAAAGGTGGATACAGATGTAGACACACAGAGGTACACACATACACAGGCATGCATTTATCCATACAGATGTGTAGATGTTCACATAGGTATACACATAAACACACACGACTTATGTTGCCCTCATGAAGACAGTTTCATCATTTACGAGCGAATTTACCTTTTTGCAAGGTGCAGGGAGCAGCAGCAGCACAGAGGTCTGTGTGTGAGGGGCTGTGGGGGCAGCGACACCCAGCCCAGGGGGGGCCCAGGGCTGCACCCACACATGGCTCAGAGCTGCCCTGTTGGCACAGCCACCATCACCAGGCCTGAGCGGGCTGAGCCCGAGTGCAGCCTGGCGGGCAGGTGAGTGGCTGTCCCAGCGCCCCGGGGCTGGGGGGCTGCGGGGCCCATCCCGGCCGTGCCAGAGGCCGGTGTCCGGGGGCTGGGGCAGGGCCGGGATGGGAAGGGAGGTGCTGGGGCTGGGCCGGGCGGGATCCCGCGCGGGGGATGATGTATGGGCAGATGTATCAGATCGCACAAGATAAACAAGCAGTGAATTTCATCAGGGCCCATCATGGCTTTAATTTGGCTGCCTAATGAGTCAGATCCAGCCGCGCAGATAAAAGTTGTCAGAGCCGCAGCCCTAATGAATTTCTTGCCACTTGTAATCAAGGCAGCTTGTCTGAGGGGGATGATTAATGGGCCCCAGAGGAGCTGCCGTCCCTCGGCTTCCATTCCCGCTAATGCAGTCGCCAGGAAATTAACCAAACCCAGCACCGGGCTGGGGCCGGTGCGGGGGCACCGGGGTGTGCCATGAGGGAGAGGAGGCCGTGGGCAGGGCTGGGGCTGGGACCACGACACCGGCACTGGCTGGCATGGGGAGAGGCGAGCAGGGACTGGTGGAAGGTCCCAGATCCACCTCTGCAGCCAGCAGCCCTCTGCCAGGGCAGGGCAGGGGGAAGCGGCAGGGGGCTGCCATGGCGGGGGGGTGCCAGGGGAGAGGGGTCTAGGCACCTGCCTTCCCCCCAGCACTGCCATGCGGACGGGGACCTCGGCTGTGCCCGGCACCAGTGCAGCAGAGCTTGGACCCGGCAGGGCCACTGGAGCCCAGACTGGCACCTGTGGTGTGGCCTTGGCTGCAGCCCCCGGCACTGGGGCCTTGCTCTGCCAAAAGCTGGGCGAAACAAGTGCGGTCAGGGCTGGTAAAACAGACCCATGGCTCCCTTCAGTGCCCAGGGGGCTGTCTGTGACCTGGCACTAACGACCCCTGCTCTTCTGCATCAATGTCTTGCCATAGCAAACCATCCAGGCTCAACCCTCGCTGGCACAGCCCACCATTGCCTGTCTCTGCCTTCCCTCTGACCCAGCTTCAGCCTCACTGTGCTGTGTACAGGGACCAGCTGGCCCTGGCACTTCTGCCCCACATACACCTCTGCTGTGTCCACCTCTGACCCTCACAGAGCCATGTATCCCTCTGGGGCTGTCCCCCTGTGTTGTCTCACATCCCACCCTCCCCATCCCAGCACTCTGCCATGTCCACCAAGTTCAGCACGAGACCACTGTTACCAGCTCCTGAGCTGCAAGAGAAAGGGGCTGAAGGTCTGCCAGCCTGGGATGACAATCCACCAGACCTCCAAGAGTGGGTGAGAGGCAGAGAGGAGGCTGTGCTGGAGGCTCAAAAGGCAGCAGACAGAAAAGCTGGCCTGGCAGGAGGTGGGTTGCTTTATTGGCCTTTATCTCCTTGGCTGCAGGTAACACACACAGGGCAACTCATGGCAAAGAAACAGTATATACAGAGTGTCCATATAAATATTTCCAATGTACATTTTATACACAAGTGACAGAGACATTCCACAGCAGCGTCCAAAGCCTCAGGGTTCCAGCACTCAGCTGCAGGCTCGGCCCAGACCAGAGGGAGATGCTGTCTCCCCTCTCCTCCTGCTCAGCCGGAGACCAGCCCCGCCTGGGCAGCGGCAGCCCACAGGGATGCTCTGATGGAGACACTGTGTACGGCTTTGGGGCTTGAAGCTGGAAGGACAGTGACTTTACAGACAGACAGATACAGCTGGGGGTCCTGGGGTGACCATCCTCTTCCCCCTCTGAGTCACCAGGGAGGCTGGAGAGGCCTTTGCCCAGAGGCTGCATGGAAGAGCTGCTCCTCCAGCATCAGCGCGTGGGGAACGGTACCAGCCAGCGGCTCCCTCTGGCACCTGCCAGCAGCGGTGCAGGGCACTGGGATGCAGTGGGGAGCTCGTACCTCCTGCTGCCCCCCTCCTCCCCGTGGCCGGGGGGGGGGACACGGCCAGGCTGACACAGGAGGGAGGGAGGGAGGGCGGGAAGCGCCCAGCCTGCCCCACCGTCTGGGAGAGCAGGTGAGCAGCAACCCTTGCCCGTACCGCTGAGCGGGGGACTCACCCGAGCCACCTCCAGCCCGAGCTGCCTCCAGCTGTGTGTGATGGGGGGCACAGAGAGGCCGGGTCTCCTCGTCCTGTACCGGTCATGAGAACAGCCTGTGCTGGAACCCCCGGTCCAGTGCCTCCGAGGCTGCCCCTCCGCCAGCCAAGTGCAGCTCTGCACAGCCCCCGGTGCCGAGGGCAGGCTGCCGGCTCCCGGCGGTTGTCCCGGGAGTCCCTGTGCCCGAAGTGGGGCTGGCGGGCGGCCGTGTGGCGAGCGGGGGGCCCGCCAGCGGCTACAGAGCGCCGTGGCCGGCGCCCAGCTCTGCCGTTGCTGCGGCGCAGGCGTTGTTGTTGGCGTTGGCGTTGCGGCGGGGCAAGCTGGGCGTCAGCGCGCTGCTGGCGCCGTCGCTGGGGCAGCCGTGCTGCAGCAGGATGTCGATGCACTCCTGGCTGCCGGCGCGCCGTGCGTAGGCCAGCGGCGTCAGGCCCCGGGCGTCCCGGCTCTTCACGTCCACCCCGTACTGCGCGGGAGAGAAAGCGGCGGTCAGCGGGCAGCAGCACGGCACGGCCTGAGCACAGCTCTGCGGCGCCAGGGGGTCAGGGAGAGGTGGGCAAGGCAGTGCTGGTGGGCACCTGGGGAAGCGCAGCGCAGGGGTGTCAGCAGAGCCACGGCACAGGCTGCGGAGGCCTCGCTTACCCAGATGAGCAGCTGCGTGAAGACGACGTTGGCCATGGCGCAGGAGAGGTGCAGCGCCGTGCGCCCGTCACCGTCCCCGTAGGTCTCGTTCACTTCCTCCTTGGTGCCATGTGCCAGGAGCGTCACCACGAGGCGCAGGTCGTCCTCCACCACGGCCCGTAGCAGCTGCTGCCCCAGCGGGATGTCCGACTGTGGCAGCGGGGCCAGGAACAGCTTCTGCTCGTACTTGGCCCGGATCCAGCGCTCCTTCTCCTCCCTGCCGGACGGGACATGGGCACAGCTGGGTCCTATGTGCCGGGGCACCGGCACACTGGCACTGCCACCCCCGAGGCACTCGCGTGTCCCTGCTGCACAGCTGGCCCTGAGGCTGTTACTGCTCTGGACACACACTTGGGGTCATGGAATCAGAACCATTTGGGTTGGAAAAGCTCTTGAAGCTGCTGGAGTCTCAGCCCTCCTCTCACCCTGCCACAGCCACCACTAACCCCTGGCCTTCAGCAACTCAGCTCCACGGCTTTGGGATCCCTCCAGGGCTGGGCACTCCCCCAGCTCCCTGGGCAGCCTGGCACAGGGGCTGACACCCCTCTCAGGGAAACAGTTCTGCCTCAGCTCCAATCTCAGCCTCCCCTGGGGCAGCCGGAGCCTGTTTCCTCTTCCACCTCACTGCACCTGCCTGTAGCTCCGTGTGCATCCCGTGTGCTCCATCCCTGCCCTGCAGCACGGCCCGTGCCCACAGTGCCCTGCATGCCCGGGACCCGGCAGCAGTGTGGGCCGGTCGTGCCGTGCCGCCCAGGCTGTGGCCAGCAGCAGGAGCTGGCTGCCGCGCCAGGAGCCACGGGAGGGCCGTTATCGCTGCTGCCGTCTCGGCTGCTGTGAACAAAGGCCGCGCGGCGGTGCCGGTGCCGCCTGGGGCCGCGGGCGGGCGGATCGATGTGCCGGGCCAGGCTGTGCTATCTGCTGCCATTCTCTCCATCTGCGTCTGGCGGGCGGCCATCAATGCCCCGCGCCGAGCATGCTCACTGCCCGCGCCCCCTGACCCCCGCGCCACCGCTGATAAGCTGCAGAATGGGCTCTTGTTGGGATGAGTGACAGGAGAGTCGCTCCGATAGGGACAGACAAGGGCCTGAAAGGGACGGACCCTCGAGACCGCAGGACGCTGCCAAGCCATCGCTGTTAACCCCTTCTGCTTCGCAGCCAGCCGTGGCTCCGGCACACGGTTGTGGCTGGCCGTGAAGCTCCCCGGGCTCACCTGGGCGGTGGGAGTGGGCCTTGGGTGCCCAGAGAGTGGGCAGCACCCCGAGCACTGGGAGAGCTGGAGGATTCCTGCCCGCCTCTGTCTGAGCAGCCTCCCGGGGTGCCCACAGGCCTGGCCTGGCTGTGTGAGAAGCATCTCCGAGTCCCTTACCGGCTGCTCTCGGGGGTGGGCTTGGGGTAGCCTTCCACCGCTCCCTCCCAGACGGCGTTGGCCAGAGCGTTGCCGATGGCTGTCATGACCATGAGCAGCTCGCTGGGCCAGTCGTCCAGGTCCAGGGAGCGCACGCGGGACAGGTGGGTGCCCAGGTTGCGGTGGATCCCGGAGCACTCGATGCACATCAGCGAGCCCAGGTTCAGACTTGCCCAGTCCGGATCTGAGAGCAGCGGGGCACAGTTAACACCAGCACATCTACGATGAGCCACGAGACCTGTGTTTGGGGGCAGCTGCCCACCAGATCCCGTCCAAACCCAGAGCCCCAGCAGCACAGAGGAAGGACCCCAGGCTGGTCAGTACAAGGTCATGGGCCAGCGTGGCAGCTGGGTCAGGAAGTACCCCATCCCCGAAGAACAGATCGCTGCAGAGAGGATGAGTCAGCCCCACAGAGCAGGTGTTTTTGGGGTAAGAGAGGAGGTGGCTGCAGTGGGGTCCCCCCTCCCCTGCCCAGCTGAGCAGCTCCACCTCCCAGTGCCACGTCTCTTACTTGGTGCGTCGCAGTCCACGCAGAAGCTGTTGCCGCGTGCAGTGCGCACAGCCTGCATGGCCTGTGCATCGCTCTGGCTGCCCAGACGAGCCTGGAACAATACATAGGGGCATCCCCTTCACTCACTGCCAGCTGCCCCCAGAGCCCTGGCTCCTGCAGGCACCCTGGGTCCTGCAGTGGGGTCCAGCACAGGGCGCTGAGAGAACACAGTCCAGGGACACACTGGCCCGTAGCTGTGCGTGAGCTGCAGGAGCAGAGGATGGTGGGGCAGAGCAGGGAGAGAATGGACAGAGGGGTCCAAGGAGGGAGCAGCCAGCGCAGGGTCCAGGCCTGGCAGGATGTAGAGAGCTCTGTGGGGTCAGAGCCAGGCTGAGGAGGAGGATAGGGAGCTCAGAGAGGTGACAGGGAACCTGAGGAGGAGCAGCAGTCCCAGGGACGGGATCCAGCCCTGCTTGGGAGCAGAGGGATCAGGATGGGATTCAGCCTGGGCAGAAAGGGAAGCCTGGGACAGGCACAGAAGCAGCAGAGCAGATGCCAGAGAGGAGGGAACAAAGCAGAACTCAGCTGAGGACTCTTACCTTATTTTTGCTGCTCTCACAGCCCTGCAGGCTGGCCAGGATCTGGCTCTCGATGGCCTGGACCCAAAGCTCACGCTCCTCCGATGTTGAGGCTTCAAAGAGCCACGTCTGGCCCGTCAGGGACACGATAATGAACTCAAATGGCTCGTCTGGTTCTGGAAAAGAAAGGTTTGTCATGGCATGGGTCAGGGAGGGAGGGGATCTGCTGTCCTCACATGGTGTGAGCACACAGACGGATCCCTGCAGGCCAGTGCCATGGCTGCACACGAGCTGTGGTCCCACACACAGGCAGTGGTCCCCAGGAGGCTGGGATGGGGAAGCCCTGGCAGAGAGTGCCTGCAGGGAGGAATCAGAGCTCTGCACCAGCCCTGCCTGCTGCTCACACAGCATGAGCTGCCCCTTCCCTCTGCACACACCTCTGCAGCCTCGTTCCCCCACATCCCAGGGTGGGAAACCCAGGAGGTTGTAGCACCAGGCTCCTGCAGCTGCTTGTATCTTCCTGTGCACCCCATTCAGGGAGTGCTGCTGGAGCCCCAGTGGCCCTGAATGCTTGGGGCATGGCCAGGGAGGGACAGGGACCAGCACACAGAGCTGGGAGATGAGGTAGGTGCATGTGGGGGGCTCAGAGGCAGCTCTCCACACTCAAAGAATCATGATTTTGTCTGGAAAGGACCAACCCTCAACTCACTACAGCCTGGCAGAGGAACGGGGAAGGGTGAAAATGGGAGGGCTGCAAGACCTGGGGCTGTTCAGCCTGGAGAAGACTGAGGGAGCATCTCACCAACACAAGTACCTGAAGGGCGGGTATCAGGAGGATGGGCACATTCCTGTGCCCCCTGAGCGAGGGGAACTTGCTTTAGCAGGAAGTGGCACTGGATGAGCTCTGCATGGCCCTTCCAGCCCCCACCATACTGGAATTCTATGTGTCAAAACACCTCAGGCCCCGCAAAACAACCAAGAGCTTCACAAAACCCAAGGCTGCAAGGTGGCCTCGGCTCTGGGTGCTGCTGATGGCTGACATGTGCTGGCAGGGGGTCAGGCCGGTGCCCCCACGGGCTGCCTGGCCTCAGCTCCACACCCCAGCACCAGCACTTACCTTTTATTGCCAACTTCAGTAGTTAGTGCAGTAAATGACTTAACTAAGCGGGGCCTGAATGGAATGACTAATAAACGTTATGTCACAGCACACGCTTCAGCTCATAGCAAAATGATTTGTAATTACCTAATTAGCGTTATGCAAATAACACCCTCATCTCCATAATGTGCCTTCCCAGCTCTCTATTAAAAGCAGGGAGTCAACTGCACAGCTCCAGAGACAACGAGGAGGCCGAGGGGCCCAGCCTGGCCTGCAGCAAGGCAGAGCTGTGCTCCTGCAGCCCGGCAGGGCCTGGAGGCGGGGGGCGAGTGGGGAGGGTCCGGGGAAGCTCGGGAGGGGTCTTCACCTCTATCCCAGACGTGTGTCACGTGAGGAACAGCACGAGGGCAGTCACTGGGGAACTGATGGGCTAATGAAGGTGCCTGGCCAGTGGCCTCGGCACCACGGGCATGGCCAGCCTCGGCTGCTGCTGGGCTGCCTGGCACCGGCAGCGCAAGGCTGTGGCCACAAACCGTCCCAGGGGACGGCTGCAGCCATGGGAGGTGTCCCTGAGGAAAGGCAGCTGCAAAGGGGGCGGTGGGAGGGCATGACCTTTCCTCACCAGAACAGCCCCAGGGTAAAGTGCTGCTGCTGCAGCTGTGCCATGGCGGGAGAGTCACACAGCACGCTCAGGATGCTGCATTCTGTGGGGGTTGAAGTGTGAGCTGGAAAGATGCCTGTCCCCTGCCAGTGCTGAGAGCACTCAGTGCATGTTCTGCACCGACACCAGCAGCAGCGCTGGAGAGTAGCAGCACTGATGCAATGGGCTGGCGAGGAGCGCACAGCTTGGGCTCCACACCAGCCGCCCCTCAGGAGGAGCAAGGGACTCCAGGACGAAGCAGGTGAGGTGCCAACTTGCCTTTCCCAGGTAGGAAGGGGAAGCTGTTACACTCTTTTCACCCTAGAGTCAGCCTGGGATGTTTCCTCTGGGAAAAAGTGTCTGCAACTGCCTTTCTCCCGCTGGGAATGAGGAACTCTGGAGCATCGGGGGGACAGGGCAGCCATTCACGCTGCTGGACTCTCCCCCCTCTCTGTGAGGTACTTGCCCAGCCCTTTGCCCTTGTTTCCATCTCTTGGCCACAGACAGACCCCACAGTTGCTGCCCTGGGGAGCTCCCCAAAGGCAACGTGCCTCCTACCCTAAGGACATTTGCTGTGGAGGCTCCAAGGACACCAAATCCCATCGCAAAACCAAGACTCTTGGAAAATATGCACCTGGTAACTTCTGAGTACTGGGACAAGGAACCACGAGACAAGAGCCAGGCTAATAGCCACTGCCTCCTTGGGTAGGCAGCACCGTCCTCTCCACGAGCAGTGCTGTGCCACAGCACCCAGCTGGGTCTGCCCAGCCCCTGCCCGGCTCCAGCCACCCCTCAGCAAGCAGCTGCCCCCCCTCCACCGTCCCAGGCTGCCACCTGTGGTCCAGGGACTGCGGCTGCTCTGACAGACAGCTCCTGCCTCTGCTGGAGAGTAGGGAGCAGGCCCCTGGCACTGAGGAGTGATTGCTTCCCAGGGAGAAGCTCTCAGAGCCAAGGAGGACAGGGTGGCATCTCCTCCTGGGGAAAGCGCCTGCCCGGGCGCTGGAGGGAGCGATGGCAGCTCCCACGTCTTGGATCATGCCGTATTGTTGGAGCAGCCACCAACAAAGCCACTCCTGGGCCACCCTGGTTATCAGAGCAGGCCCTCTCCTCCTTCTCTCCTGTCCTTTGCCACTGCAGCTGCTCAGGGGCAGCCAGGGACACTCTGTCCCAGCCCCAGCAGTGGAGCCCCAGCGCTGCGAGCCAGGGGATCGCAGGTCCCCGTCTTTCTTTGTGTCTCGTGGATTCCAGCTCCACTCCGAACAAAGGGCCTGTTGCTCTCAGCAGAGCCCGGCAAGAGCTAACAAAGGATGGTGGCTTTTCTTCCACTCGAAGCCTTCTTTCAGAAGCCAAGCCAGTGCCTCCCTTCCGCCGGCATGGCACCGGACGGCATGGCAGGGCCAGGCCCGGCACGGCTGCGGCTGTGGGGTCACACCTCAGACTCACACATGGGGTTTGGCAGAGCTGGGACGGGAGGTGAGGGCCTGTGTGCGGGCCCAGACTCCCCAGCCTTCTGGGACCAGCCCCTGAGCTCCCTGGAGCAGCCATGCCAGCAGGATCACACCAAGCTGTAGCTTTAGGGGACCCACAGGGCTTCCTCAGGTTTGCCAGGGCGAGGCAGAGATTTCTGATGTGGCAGAGGCATTTCTGGCCAGATGAAAGAGTGGAACAAAGGAGATGACACGGGCAGAAGGATTCCCACTACCTCTGCAAAGCAGAGTCGGCAGAACGCCCTTCCCTGCACCATATGCAGGGCACAGGCTCCTTCCCGGCGGCCACGGGAGCCCTCAAGCCCTCCAGCTCAGACCCCACAGGGCTGGGGTCTCGGAGGAAGCTGTTCCTGAGGGAGTAGGGAGCCCTCTCCAGCCACCTCGGGGTAGAGGGGCTGCCCCAGGGCCAGAGCCCGTCTCTCTGGCACAGCGGCTGCCTGCAGGCGTGCTGGTGGGAGTCCATTACGCCAGCTCCATTAGAATTAGTGGGCAGTGGAAATGAACACGCCTGTCTCTCTCTCTTGATGATTTTTTGATGATGTTTTAAAGACTGAGCTCCGTGAAGAGTTGCTGAGCAGAGCTCTGTGCGAGCCGGCTCTGCTAATGGGCCTTAACCCCCTGACCCCGCGCCAACCCAGCAACGAGGGCTCCAAATGAGACCAAAATTAGCAAGGGCAACTGCACAGGGGCCAGGACGAGCCAGGGGCAACTGCACAGGGGCCAGGACAGGCTGCAGCCGTGCAGCACTCAGACCCCCACCAGCAACTGAGTCACCACACTGAGCAGCCTCGAGGACTTGTGCAGCCTCTGCAGCACAGTGATCAGCCCTCATGGAATTACCCTTCACCAGCCTGCTGTGCTAGAGCAGGGGCCAGCAGCCTCCACTGACAACAAGCCAGCCTTGGGAGCATGCATCTCCTCAGGGTCAGTGGATGAGCACCTCAGGGCCAGGAAGAAACAGAATGGAGACATCCTGTGTGCAGCCAGGAACCAACACAAAGCAAAGGGGTAAGGGCAACGGGAGAGCCCCAGCAGACAGCCTGGGTGGGACAGAGCTCTGCTGCCCAAGGGTGCCCCAGAGATGCCCAGCAGACTGCTGCATCTGTCACTGTCACCTACAGAAGGAGCAAGGGATGCTGGAGAGGAGCAGCAGCACAGGGAGGAAGCAGGGAAGCAGGGACATCTCAGGAGTGCTACCCCTACAGCTCACGCTAGGACCCTTCTCTCTGCTCTCAGCAGGAGGAAGCACAGCTTTGAGCATTAGTGGTATGTCAGGGTGGCTGAAAACACCTCAGCTCCAGCCCACACTGGGCACAGGGACCTATCCTGCTCCATGAAGGGCTCAGACTGACACCACATCAGCAGGAGTCTGTTCTTTCACCTGCACTCTCCCTGGCTCCCAGCTATAGCCAGGCTCTCCCCACACACTGCCATTCTGCTCTCATCCCTCCTGGGAGCAGAGGTGCCTCTGGATGGCCCAGTGGGAGGAGGTAGGGGGCTGCTCCTGGCCTGGCTGCAGGGGGACCCTGGCCCACATCTCTGGTCTCCTGCTGCTGAGCCCAGGAGGAGCGTCCAGGAGCAGGGCAGCCAGCGGTGCCCCTGCCTCGGGATGCTTGTTTGCAAGCTGCCACTGTACCACATCATTATGAGGTGTTTGGGATATCAACAAATTAGCAGGCGTCTGGGAAGAGAAGGATGCGGCACCATTCGTAAATGTCAGCTCGCTGCCTCCTCATTTTGCAGATCATTAAACCCAATATTCCTAACCTGTATTAGTGCATGGGGGACAGGCCCCCTCCCCAGCGCCCAGCGCCGGCAGAGCCGCAGCGAGAGCAGGGCAGGGGAGGCCCTGCAGCGCCTGTCCTGCTGCCCCCAGACCCCGAGCGCCCTGGGCTGAGCTGGTGTGTTCCCTGGCGCCACTGCCTGTGCTGGCCACAGGCTGGGAGGGCTCTGTGCACGGCCGAGTGTACGGCAGTGGGCACGCGTGGGGTGCCGCAGTGCGTGTGCACCGACGTGTGCACCCACGGGCGAGGAGGGCAGCAGAGGCTGTTGAGCCTGTGTGCTGGGGGGAAAAGTGCTCCCAGGGGACAGTGCAGGTCACGGGGGTGATGTGCAAAGAGGGTCAGAGAACCACAGAATCGTTCTGGTTGGGAAAGCCCTTGAAGTTGCTGGAGTCCCAGCCCTCCTCTCACCCTGCCACAGCCACCACTAACCCCTGGCTCTCTGCACCTCAGCTCCATGGCTTTGGGATCCCTCCAGGGCTGGGCACTCCTCCAGCTCCCTGGGCAGCCTGGCACAGGGGCTGACACCCCTCTCAGGGAAACAGTTCTGCCTCAGCTCCAGCCTCAGCCTCCCCTGGGGCAACTTATTCATCATAAGGGACTGACTAGTGCTGTTCCTTGGGGGCGGATGTGGTGTGGGGTGCAGTGTGTGCACAGCACAGGGGGCTGCGAGACTGCAGGAGAACCATGGGGATGTGGGTCATGCTGTGGGCACAGGAAGGAGGGCAGGGACAACGTGGGCTTCATGGTGCCCATGGAGGCTTGCTGCAAGACACACTGGCAGGATTACGGGTGTGCACACGAGAGTGTCTCAAAGGGGCAACTTCCCCTCCAGGAACCACAGAGTGAGGAGGGTGTGGGGCTGATGGAGACAGAGGATGAGCCGTGGCGTGGTGATGCCCAGGCACAGGCTGCTTTCCTCCTGCCAGGATGGAGAAAGGAGCTCGCAGGGGCTCTAACGAGCAGCGGTGACTTGTTAGCACTGAATTAAGAGGCTTGGTGGAAGGGAGCGCAGGGGTGACACAAGCTGCGTGGGGCAGGCGGAGGCTGAGCAGCAGCAGCTGGAATCCCTGGCAATCTGGTGAGAGCAGCCCAGCCCCACACACCCGGCTCGCCGAGGCTGGCCTCCGACAGCCCCTGACAGTTGGCATTAATCACGCACATCGCCCCAACACAACTCTTTACTGGCCATCAATTTCCCGTGGGTTTTAAAACTAAAAAACAAAGACAAAACCGCGTCGTTTGGCCGCCACTGAGAAGCACATTAAGGGGCTGTCAGCTTCTCGCCATGCACCCTGCATCACTCTTTAAGCACATGAGAAGTTCATTATCCCCGGAGCTCTGGCAGCCTTGGGGATGCTGGCGCAGGGAGCGTCGCGAAGGTGCTCCAGCCGCCAGACGTGTCTGGTGGCTCCCCGGGTCCCTCTGGCACCCGACACAGGAGCTGGAGGTCCTGGGTGCCGAGGCTGCGGCTGCAGCGGGGCCCTGGGCAGGATGGGTGCTCCTGCCTCCAGCACTCTGCCGGGCTTTAACCTCTGGCAGACTGCTGCAGGTCCCTGTGGAGCCCACTGTGGTGCTGAGCTTTGCCCGGCTGCCACATCGGCCTCTGGCAGCCCGGCACCCCTGGCACACGGCTGTGGGTGCTCCCTGAGACCCCCTGCCCCCGGCACACGGCTGCAGGCACTCCACAACACCCTGACACCCCGTGCACCCCCAGCACACAGCTGCGGGTGCTCCCTGACAGCCCTCACCGCACGCCCTGCGTTGGTGACAGCCCCGGCAGCCCAATACCACGCTTGCCATAGTTTGCTGATGCTCCCTAGCAACCTGACACTGCGCTCTCTTTAACATGCGACCATGTAAAAAAGCAACAGCTCGTTTGATTTATGATACTTCAGAACAACTAAGATTCAATTGCTCTGCACGTCCCTGGCTCTGATTACCTCCTAAATGAGATAAACTGATGGCAATTTATCCCCAGACCTCACCAACTTTCCCAGGATGCTAACCTGAGACGCTCGTGCCCTGCACAGGCAGGCTGAGGCTGGAGCACCCCACGGCATCCTGGCCACAGCCCCAGCTCGGCCCCTCTGCTGCTCTGTGCTCCTGTGATGAGCTCTCCTGCGAGGAGGCTTTGAGAGGTTCTGGCAGCAGTGCTCCCCACACCAGCACAGCCCACTGTCCCCACAGTCCCCTCGAGCCAGTGTGCCCCCGGCAGTGGGCTGAGCAGCATGAGGGATGGCAGCCCTGCCCCACAGCACGGCCAGCATCACGCCTTCACCACCTTGGCTCTGCAGAGGCAAAAGGCACTGATTATCCTGCTCTGAGAAAAACTGCTGTAATTGTTCAAAAGCAGCTGAAAAACATCCAAGGAAGAAACACACATACTTATGGACACCAGTCCGTGACATGAGCCACAGTCATGCCTGTGATGTGGGGTGCTTCCCCAGCACGGGAGGCTGCTCTGCACTTGCACAGCACACAGGGATGCCCAAGGCCTCTTTCCACACAGAGATATCTCCCTCTCCCCAGATTGGGCTCTACAGCAGCCATACAGCCTGCTGCCTCCCCACAGCACAGGAGGCAGCTCCATGGGTGCCCGCAGCCCCCCAGCCCACAGCCTGGCCACCCAGGAGCTGCTGGTGCAGGGCAGCCTGTGGGGATGACGGGACTGACATTGCCTGTGGAAGCCCCTTCTGCAATCAGAGCAGTTCACTAACCAGCAGGTTATAGGAAAAATAAACACAAGGTAAATTTTTGAAAAGCCAACCAAAAAGCCAGAGGAGCCACCACAGATGACGCCATGTGCAACACACCGCACGGGAGCACTCTGACCCAGCACGAGCTTGGGAGCAGCAGCCTCGTGTCACCTGCCTGACAGCAGCTCTGAGCTGCAGTGCAAGGGATGCAGCACCCATTCACCAGCTGAGGGTGGACACAGGGACCTGGGAAGACTGGCCTCAAGCTGGGGGCGTGGAGGTTGCATTGCCCATGGGACTGCAGACCACAGGTGACTCCTCTGCTCGGTCGTGCCCTGCCAGCTCCTCGAACCGCTCCCTTTGCCCTGCTGCACCACAGGGCTGTAAGACCACACAAGAGGTATTTTTCCTGCTCCTGGTTCTGGAGCCAGAGGCTTCTGGCAGCAGGAGAAGCAACCACGTGCAAGGCTTGTGTGGTGACAAATAAAGTTTGGGAACTGACACTTCACTGGCAAATGAACTTCCATGTTGATAAATGTGAAGAAATGCACATTGTAGGAAAAAATTATATTACTCCAGCACCTGACAGGGTTCTAAATTAACTGTATCAACCCAAGCCAGGGCCTGGACATCACTGCAGATAGGCAAACACCTCTGCCCAGTACATCACCATGGTCAAGGACCAGGGTAGGGAGTAACACAAGATACTCTGATGTCCTCATGTGCATGATGTGGCTCCACATCACCACTACGTACAGCTTGGTCACTCCGCTTCCCAGCAGGAAGGACAGCAAGAGAGACCAAGCGTCTGAAGAAGCTCCCTGTGAAACAGCAGGAAAGCTGGGATGGATGGGACAGAGAGGAGGGTGAAATGGGCTGCACTGCCCACCACGGGCCTGATGCCACTTGTCTTGTGGGAAAGGAACTTATTTCACTCTAAGTCTCTGGGCAGCGGTTAGCTCACATTACTGCTTCATGAAAGTGTTCCTGCATTTCATTACCTTTCCCACTGAGAAACTGTATGCAGCTTTGTGTGACTCGAGGTCCCAGCCTCTGCACCTTCCCATGTCCCTGCTGCTGAGCAGCCTTGCAGGATCAGACTTCTCTGTGAGCAATGACAACATCAGCCAGCCACTTCCAGCCCTCATTCTGGTGAGCTGAACACCTCAATGTCCACATCCTACATACATTCATCAGACCCCAGTCACTTTTGGGACCTTATTTCAACTCTCTCCAGTATTCCCATGCTCTCTTGGAGTATTATTTACAGGATGGGACACGGTGCTTTGGGACACCCTTTCTTAGAGTCACACGTGGGTGCAAAGTCATTCCACTCTTTGGGTGCCCCATTTATCAGACATACAAAGAATGCTTTTGCCAAAGCACTGGACTGAAAGCTGCAAACCAAGAGCTGACATTGGGGCAGGCAGTATCATGTCTGAAGAGTCAACATACACCCATAGCCAAGAACACATCAGTTGTATATATAGAGAGTACCTCTTGCTCTCCAGGAGACATCCACCGTACATTATAGACTCAAAGGATGCTCGAGATGCCTGAATCAACCACTGCAAAGGGGAAGTCTTTCCTAAACCCAGTGGCTTTCAAATGGAGATAGCTACAACAGAAAAGACTGAACAACAGAACTGACAGCTCCTACGCAGATCATCACCACACTGCTTCTGAGAGCTGTGCTGCTGTGGGAAACCCAGGCTGCTGGTCTGCAGGCTGCCCCGTGCCTGGGAGCAGGATGCCTGGACAGCCACAGCACGTTTTGCTAGGTACATCCTTACCAATGCACAGCCTAACATGTGCTGGGTTGTTTTACAGTAGCCGTTGGTTTCCAACACTTGTACTCAGCCCCTCTGCCCCTGCCTTTTGCCATCTGAATTAGATCTTTATTCTTGGCTTACTACAAAAGCTCACTGAGCGCTGTGGGACAGGGTGACCTACGACAGAGTCAAATCTTAAAGACTGAGGGTCACATTTTCCAGGGAGGCTAACCACAGATGCAGGCTGTGGAGAAGGTGGTTGCTGGGCTCATCTCTGGCTGGACAAATCTGGATGGCTTTTCAAAGGAAAATGCCTTGCAGCCTCCCTGCCAAGCTTTGGGTCCTTCCTCAGAAACCAAAGACACTCCAACATTTCTCAATAGAAAAGCCATCAGTATTTTAGCACAGGCAAAGCAACACATACACCTTCAGTTGGTTTCCTGAAGTAGATAAAACTTCCAAAAGACCCTCAGCCTGAGGGAAATGGCCAGCACAGGTCTTTTAAATGGTCAAAGTCTGCCAAATTTACAGTCCCACAGAAAGAGGCTCTTTCTCATGGCAGAGAAACGTCTGCACACCTGAAGCGTAGTTAAGCACATCTTAATGGTGTGGTGTGCCCTCAGTCTGCTTACTACAGCTGGTAATTGTTACTGCCACTAACAGTATGTGCAGTCAGGGGCACGATGGCAGTCCTGCTTCTGCTGCAGGTGAGAGACCAAGGGCAGATAGAGAGGGGCTGCTCATTCCTTTGTGAGGAAGGAGTGAGCACAGGATGCCTCAGGCGAGTTGCTCCGAGGCCCGGTCCCAGCGAGCCCCAGCAGGACCCCGGGGTGCTCGGAGCTCTGAGCCAGCAGAGCTGCCCCAGGCAGGACAGAGACCTTTTTCCTACCTTCTGTTGCCGCGCTGGGGCCATCAGGCCGGGTTGTCCCTGTGCTCTTTTTCCTGCGATGCTTCTTCCTGTTGGCGTGCGGTGACGGAGGCGGCTCCAGCTTCGGGCTGGCAGCGCTGGAAATGTTGGGGCTGGAGCTGAGGGAATCGGCAGTACCATTAGCTGGGAACAAAGATAAAGAAAGTCACGTTCAGCAAGACAATGTCAGCCTGCACTTTCCAGAGACAGCCAAGTGCCCTGAGACGGCCCTAGTGCTCCGCCTGGCTCAAGATGCACAGCCCCTGGAGACAACACAGACCCCACTCTCAGCCCCATTGCACGGGGCAGCTCCAACAGCCACGGCAGCTCAAGGCTGCCAGGCTGCTCAGGCTGGGCATACTGCACAGGGACTCATCTGGGACAAGCACACAGCGTTGGCATCTCTGTAGCTGGCCAAGCACAGCAGCATCACTGGGGCAGCCTGGCCTGCCAGCCCCTCGGCACACATCCGTGTACCTACAGCTTGTCGGCAGCCTCCTCACAGGGCCACGCGTGTGTTTTGGGGAGGGACAGTCCCAGGAGGTGCTCTCAGCCCCCCAGAGGCAGATCCAGGCCCTGAGACCTTCAGTGCCACTGCAGAAGCATCACTGCCCCCCAGCACCGCTCTGCCAGACGAGGTGACTGGGGTTGCCACACTTCGGAACCTAAGCATGATGGTCTCAATAGGCTTCCGATACGGAGCTGAAGAAGCTGCATCCCCAGCAGCAACGCACCAAATTTATCCTCAATCATACTGTTCCTTACAATTAATAGCAGAATTAGAAACAATCAGGGAGCTGCCTAATTACTGTCAATTAGAGCGCGCTAATCAAGCTCCGATCACACACACACACGCTGCCGCTGCACTCACCATTAAATGTCAAATTTCATTAGAGACCAGCAACAAAATCAAAAGCCTGACATTCAATTTCAGCAGCACACACAGAGCAGGCTTCCAATCAGCATAAAAATGCAGACTCCGGGGAAGGCAACGAGGCGCAGGAGCCCTCGCTGCACTGTTAACCCTCTCCGAAATGCACTCCTGCCTCTCCCCGGCCCGTGGGGCACGGCCCGCTTGCCTGGGCACCTCGCCCTCCTGCCAGCACCCCAGTGCCTCCCAGCACCTCCCAACCTCGGGCTGCCGTGTTTCTGAAATTAAGAAAGCAATCGTGGCATGGACCGTGGGCAGCAGCCTCCCGCAGCGAGGGCTGCCCGGTGCTTGGCAAGCCCCGCTCCCAGCCTCGCCTCTGCTCGCCCACTCAGCCTGCTCTGGCCAGGCTGACCCTCTGGGGCTCGGTCTGTCTCTGTGTGGCGACACAAACACGCAAGAGTGGGAGGGAGAGGGCCAGAGGAGCTGCCAGGAGCTGCCCCGTGCGGAGCCGGGTGTCCCCTCGCAGGGCTGGCAGAGGACACCGTGCCAGAGTTCTTCGTCCCCGGTTTCTACTACATTTGACACACACTAGTGGGGTGTTTCTGCTGCTATTTATCCACAGGGAAATAGTTCACCCTTGACAATTAAGAGAGATAAATCTAATAAAACCAGACTCGAGCTTTATAAATATAAATTAGTGATGCTGTTCCAAGGGACTACACTTAGAGCAGCTGCCAGGCACCTTCACCTCCCAGACCGGATGGTGCTGGGGACCTGAACTGTCTGAGGCCACACGTGGTGCCTCCAGCCCACCTCTGCTGCCCACTTGCTCACCAGGATGTGCCCCAGGCCGCCCCACCTCCAGGCTCAGTGTGTGGGTTTGCTCCTTTCTGTAGCTGCTGCAGCAGCACCGTCAGCGTGACCCCAACGCCTCCTGCACCGCGGGGCAGATGCTGACCACAGCCCTGCTCTTCCTGTGGCCTGGCAGCTAAAGCCACAGAGCTGGGGGCTTCCAGGGCCCCCAGTGGGACGGGGCTGCAGCGGGGTGGGGGTACACCTGATCTACAAGAGCTACACAATCAGGTGTTGCTGCTCTGCCTCTCTTCCCAGTAGGACAAAAGCAAGCTCGTCTGACCCACTCAAGCTCTTCTGACCCCTGTCTCAGCATGGGAACCCCTCTGCAGGCACTTGCCCGTGTCCCCATGGATGGGCCACACAGGTCCTCCCACAAAGGTCAAACGCAGAATGTTCCCACTGCCTGTACTGCCTGTCCCACCCTCCACACGCTCTCTGGGGTACGAGTGGAGCAGGCAGCCTGTCACCAGGAGGGCAGCCTGCACCCACCTGCTCTCAGCAGAGAAACATTCCTCACCCTGCCCTGTCACCCAGGCGCAGCGTGAGGCTACTGGCCTGGGCCTGGCTCAGCCCTGCAGCGAGCGGTGAGCGTGCTGCTGTGGTGCAGGAGCACTGCCTGTGCCCCAAAGCCTCTCCCTCGTGACAGGACCCACTGTCCCTGCTGGCTGCTGCCATGCAGGCTGGCTGCGGGCAGTGAGCAGGGCCGGGACGGCTCCCTGTGACACGCAGCCCAGAGCCGGGGCAGGCATAGTATGGCCATGCTGGGCCCCTGGCTCTGCAGCGGGGCCGCTGGGACGAGGCCGAGGCCGGCCCGACCGTGCCTGGGGTGCAAGAGCATCCAGGCAGACGCTGCTGCCCCGGGGCTGCGCTGCACAACTGCCCTGTGCAAGAGTGCTGTGTGTGAGCTATGTGAGGCAGGTGACATGGGCTGTCTCCATGCACGGCACAGGCTGCCCTGACACACACCGTGGGCTGTCCCCACGCATGGCACAGGCTGCCCTGACACACACCGTGGGCTGTCCCCACGCACGGCACAGGCTGCCCTGACACACACCGTGGGCTGTCCCCACGCACGGCACAGGCTGCCCTGACACACACCGTGGGCTGTCCCCACGCATGGCACAGGCTGCCCTGACACACACCTTGCGCTGTCCCCATGCACGGCACAGGCTGTCCCCACACACCCCCCGGGCTGTCCCCACACACCCCCCGGGCTGTCCCATGCACGTCCCGGCCGCTGCCCACCGCAGGGACTCCCGTCTGTGCCCTGGCCCCGCTCCCGCCGCAGCCCGTGTCCGAGGCGAGGGGAGGGGGCTGCCGGCACATTAATGCTCAGAGCTGCGCCCTTCCGCTCCCGTCGCCCGCGCTGCCCCATCAGCAGTAACAGTCTGATTAATTCGCTTCCAGCAGGGAGCTGATGGGGCCAATGATGGAGCCGCTGCATCAGGCGCGCTGAAATTGATAGTTTTTCACAGTTACAAATGAGGAGGCTCCTCAGCTGCAAATGGCGCCCGCACAGTCGGACTCCGGTAATGATCATAAAGAGGCTCTCTTTAAACTGCGAAAGCCCCTGGGAGCGAGCGGGGGGGCGGCTGCCGCGCTAATGAGAACTACAAGGGGCGAGCAGGCATGGAAATGGCTCCTCCACTCTTGATGTGCATTTAACTGCTTTTTTAGTGCGGCGGCAGAGCCAGGAACGAAGGAGTGATGAATGCAGCACAAAAGCATTTATTTTCCAATTCGGCAAAGTGGCTACGTTGGGAAATGTATGAATTATTTTAATTCACTCAACTGTCCTGAAACATCACAGGGAAGGAGTGAGCGTGGGGGGAGGGCGCAGGCCGCGCTCGGTGCCTGCTCCAGAGGCAGGAACCGCTCCCGCTCCCTCGGCCGCCCCGAAACGCGGGAGCTGGGGGTGCTGGCGAGGAGCAGAGGTGGGGAAAGCAACAGTGAGCCCAGAGCGGGGCAGGTGGGGGAGAGAGGTCAGAGCAGTCCCATGCAGGGCAGCATCCCTTGACTGGAGGGAAGCTGCTCATGTGCCTGCAGGAGAGCTTCTCCCCTGGCCTGGGCACTGCTAGATGACCCTTACACCCACAGACAGCCCCGAGGAGCTGCGTTCCATGCCTGTGAGCAAACCCTGGGCTGACAGCCACACTCAGAACTGCCCCATCAGCACAAGAAACCTCCCCACGTGCGGTAGCTGGGGTCAGCGAAGCTACTCACAGGGGTTGGGGCAGCTGCCAGGGATGGCCATGGCCTCGTTCCACTGGTCCGCGCTGGACACGGAGTAGGAGCGCTGGTGCATCCCGTCTGGCTTGGAGCTGAAGCCCACCAGGTTGATGCCGCTGATGGAGCGCTCCGAGTGCAGGGAGGTGCTGCTGGTCGAGTGGGGAGCCCCTGCAACAGAGACGTGGGTTTAGCACGGAGCAGCCGCTGCCTGAAGCACGCTGGAAGGAGAAAAAGCTGTCCTGGGGTGTGCCCCTGCGTGAGGCCAGGCTCTGCCTGGCTCTCCTCTCCCTAGGGCCACCATCGCATCACCCCCAAAGGTGCTGAGCAAAGAGCACTGCCCAGCACACAGCAGCTCAGAGGGACATCCAGCCCGCTGGATCCACAGCAGCAGCCTGGGATGCAGAGCGAGGCATCTCTACACACAGCCTTCCCCCCAGACACATTTTGCAGCTGGAGTTCACTGTCTGCTCACAATTCTCACCACAGCCTCAGGCACCTGGACAAACTCAAACCCACCCTGTAGCCAGCATGCCCATCCTCACTCCTTAGCTTCACTCCTTGTGTGTCCCTGGGAACACACAGGGAACAACCATACTAAAGGCAGCAGGAGCAAATGGAAAATCTCATGGAGAATGTCAAAGGGACAAGCAGGGAAACAGACATCTGTAAGATGGGGATGGTGGGTGGAAATGCCTCTGCCCATTAGCTGCAAACCCCTGGAGCTGAGCCCAGGAGCCCAAATGCCCAAGAAAGGAGCGTTCTGGGGACTAGAGGTTGTTGCAGGAGACAAGATCACTTGGTGACTCAAAACAGGTCAAGAGTTTCTGGATTACACAAACACCCACAATTTCCAGAGTAGCAGACAGAACAGCTCTGTCAGGGAACAAAACCCTTGCTGCTTCAGGCTGTGGGCAGCTGCTGAGGAGGCTGAGGACGCTCTGGAGGGCCCTTCCGGGGCCATGGCTGAGGGCAGAGGCCCCACAGCCTGAGCCACCACCAGCCCCAGCCCTGGCCCCGGCCCCAGCTCCACAGCCCGGCAGCCGGCTCCAGGGGCTGGCACTGAGCAGGACCCAGGCTGGAGTGTGGATGCACACTGGAGGAGCAGGGCCCCAGCTGGGTCTGCCACAGCCAGGACCGCTCGCCTGACTGTCTCCACTACACAAACGCAGCCTCCTCTTGCCCTCACAGCACAGCTGAGGCTGGAGGGACCTCTGGTTGCCCTACACTATGCCCAGATGATTTTAGAGTATCTCTAAGGAGGGAGACTGCACAATCTTGCTGGGCAACCTATTCCAGTGCTCAGTCACTGCCCACAAAGAGCAGAGGAAGGTAAAAATCCCAGGAGGAGCCTAGATTTGGTACAGAGTTACACTTCTGCCTGTGGCTCCAGAGTGCCTACCAGAAGACAAGACGATGGCTACAGAAGTCCACTCCCCATTCAAAAGGTGGATCTGAGGTGTGTGCAGAGCAGAGGGGTGATGCAGCCCCCAGCCCTGTGCCACGCACTCCTGCCATCCACCAGCACTGTTCACTCCCTGCCAGCACATCGTGTGCCTCACACTCTCCCCTGTACCCACCCTGGAGCAGAAAGCCCCTCAGTGTGCTGCACGGTGCAGGCCCTCTCTGCCAGCCCTGCCCATGGATCCCAGCCAGCCTGGCAGTGCCCACGCCGACTGGCAGAGCCTGAGGTGCCCAGGCTCGTGGGGCAGGAGCAGTGGAGCCGCTGCTCATGTGCCTCCAGCCCGGCTGCCACACGCTCCCCCTCCCTCCCCCGCTCCCTCCCCTTGTTCAGCGCCACAGAAACACGTGTAAAACCATGACACTGACTTTGCCTCTAATTAGCCCTTAATTTACAAGACACACTCGGAAGGGTAATTAGCTGGCGCTCCGCTCCTGACTGCCGCATCCATCTCCTCCTGCCTCCTCGAGGGAGGGAGCCGGCTGCCACGGGAGCAGGGACAGCACTGCTCTCCTGGGACTGGGGAGAGAGGCCCTGGGCACCCTGCTGCTGGGCTGGGACACACAGGACAGCATGGACAGGACGGGACGGGATGGGATGGGACGGAATGGGATGGGATGGGATGGATCAGATGGGATGGATCAGATGGGATGGATCAGATGGGATAAGAGGCTAGAGGCTGGCTGGATGCCTCATCTCAGCTAAGATTGCTTGAATGTTCGTCTGCCTCTCAGAAACATGAAGGGACAGATCCTCAAACTTCTGCACCCCTTGACTTCCCCACAGCCCTGCAGAGCTGAGGGCACAGGCAGACAATTGCCTGCATTGCTGCCTCTCGTGAGGAGTTGCTGACCCTCCATCCCCACCTCAGCATCGCTCTCCTGGGGCAGACACGTGGCTGCGACCAGGCCCTGACTGTGTGGAAGAAACCAGGTTTGTCTGGGGGAACAGGGGTATGCTGGATTTTAAGGAAGCAAAAGCTGGACAGCAGCTTGGGAGTTTCCCCTTGTGCTATGCCCAAGAACAGCACAGGTCTTTTCTCTGGTGCCTCAGCACAGGAAGAGGGCTGCTGCTGCCATGCTACATCACAGCAGAGCCTGCCAGGCACAGGGAATGAGGTGGTGATGAAGGTCATCCCAGGGTGAGGTGAGGACACCCTGGCACGAAGCAAACCCTTGTTTTCTCTCGTAATGCAGTGGGATGATAGCACACTGCAGACTGATGCTATCCACCACCTGCCAAACCCTGTCCTGAGTCATCAGCTGCTTTAAGGTACTTGTTGCCAACTGATCATTTATCCCAAATAAAAGCCCGAATCACTGTGGGTCACCCCAGAGTACTGGCTCTCAAGCACTGTGTTGGAGTCTGCAGCCAGAGCCCAGCTCAGGCTCCCTGAGAGCCATGTGCGTGGGGCTGTGGAGCAGCACGACTTGTCCCACTACCAGCTGCTGGGGAAGCCCTTGGCTCCCAGGAACCAACTGGTTCTGGAGGGCAGCTGAGAGGCCAAGAACCTGGTTAGGCTGCTGCCTGTGGAATCTCCGCTGGGAAAGGCACAGTTGAGCGCTCTCCATCACATTTGTCAGCTGCCATGTGCACAGGGTCACAGCTGCCCTGACACCCCACGGCTGCCCTGACACCCCACAGCTGCCCTGACACCCCACGGCTGCCCTGACACCCCACGGCTGCTCCCACCCTGAGCACGGCCGCAGCCACACGAGTCCCTGACAGGCTGGGCTTCTGAACGAGGCACTGTGGGCTGCTTTGCTGGACACAGTTGGCAGCCTCCTCTGCTGCCAATTCCTACCAGTGGTGAGTCCAAAAAATGCAGGCTAGCTCTTATCAACCAGGAGGAGGATGGAGACATAACCCAGGAAAGACAGCAGCTTCCAAGTCCTCCCTGGGAGATGGCACCAAGGCCAAGCACCTCACAGTGCCCCGAGCACGGCTGGGCATGCTCTGGGATGACAGATGTCCTTCCCAGCCCTGCCAATGGCGACTGTCTCTGCAAAATCACTGATCCAAACTGCAGGCAACTGAGGTTTCCCAGCCCTGCTTTGTAGCAAGGCCATCAGGATCTGGCAGCTTGCACACAGTGGGAGCCACTGCCTTTCACTGGGCCTCACAGATGCTCTGACACACGGGAATCTCCCTCCTTCCTTAGCGCTGCACTTGGAGAGCACGTTTTTGGACATATGCACGTGGTAAGTGACGATATAACACCCCAGCTCCTACCAAAGCTCATCACAGTGCGCATGCACCACCAACAGAAACAGCTCAGCACAGTCCAGCCCTCTGTGGGAGGACCAAAGCCCAAGCAGCACCCGGCAGCCCTGTCCTTCCTCAGCCCAGCTCTGCCTCAGCCCTTCTGCAGAGCATTACACTATACCCAGGCTCTCCCACTGATTTACACCCATCTGAACTACAACGTGTCTTTCAGGAAACCTGATGTTGATTAGAATATTGTCAGTGACAGAGAAATCACAGCAACTCTTGTTAAGGAGTTCCAGTGGTTAATTACCCTCACTGTTGAAATCTGCACCTTGTTTCTAGTCTGAATTGTCTTGCCTCTGCTCCCTGTCACTGATTTTGGTATATTTTTGTCTGATGAAGAGCTCTTTACTACCAATTTTTTGTGTATATAAACTTACAGATGCTGCTGAAATAATCTCTAATCCTTTCTCCCACAAACTAACCACATCGAGCTCCTCCAGTTTTTCCCTATGAGGTGCCTTGTGCGAGGATTTCATTGTTTCTACAGTTGTTTTCTGAGCTCTTTCCAATCCATCGGCTTCGTTCTGACACTGGGGACACATGAAACCTCTGAACTTCAGCCCTCTGGAAGTCTTCTCCATCCCAGAACTGACAGTCGCTGTCAACACTTTAGGGAGACCTTGACCACATATTCTAGAGTTCCTGAACTAAATAATTTATACTTGCTGATTCTAACATGTCTAAATCTCCTACCTGCTGTTTAATATGCTTCCTAATTACAGTTGGAATATGAAGAATTCATCATTCTGTGATAAGATACATCATCTTGCCTCTTCCTAGACACCAAACAGAAGTGTTCACAGAACACTTTCTTTTCCTTCTTTATTAACCATTCTGCTATCTCCATACAGGAACCAATGAATGCTAGTTTCAGGATTCATTACCTCCTAATAAACTTGAGAAAAACTCTTTTCCACTGTTTTTAACTCTGCTGGTTACCTTTTCTGTACCCTCCTGTGAGAGCACGGTGATGCAGGCTCCTGAAAACTAGACCTCTTGTTTGGGGGGAGCTGGGGAATAAGTCTCAGGTACAAAATTAATTGCTGTTATTTCACCGAATCATAGAGTCACAGAATCTCAAGTGCTGGAAGGGACCTGCAGAGCTCATCCAGTGCAGCCCCCCTGCCAGAGCAGCAGCACCTAGAGCAGGGCACACAGGGACTGTCCAGCTGGGTTGAATGTCTCCAGAGAAGGAGCCTCCACAGCCCATCTGGGCAGCCCCTGCCAGGGCTCCCTCACCTCAACAGGGAACAAGTTTGTCCTTGTGTTTTTTGGAACCTCTTCTGTTACAGTGTGTACCTGTTGCCCCTTGTCCTGTCGCTGGCCATCACTGAGCACAGACAGAATCACAGAGTATTTGTGTGTTACGCAGAGTCTTCATGCAACACGCAAAAGATGAAGATTAGGAACTTGGTAAGACCTACGAGCAGTGACTATTCTTGTGACTCACGGGCTAAAAACTCTGCTGTACAATGACCAGGATGCTGTGGACATGATAGTCTCTTCAGTAGAGGCTCCCCACACACTAGGCATGGACGTGGTACAGTCCAGACTGAGGCAAAGGAGACCCCGCTGTGCCAGGACAGAGCACAGGAGCTGCTCTGAGCTCAGCACCTGCATCTCTCTTGGAGGAGGAACCCACACACAACATTTGCCTTTTTCCCCACATACAGCAGCTATGAGAGGAAAAGGAACAGAGGTTTTGCTCTAGCAGGGCGGCAGAGATGGCAGACTCAGGCCAAGGAGGAGGTGGCAGTGCCCATCAGCTGGGGCACTTGCACTGAGGGAGGAAGGCAGTGGGCAGCTGTGCCCAGCAGCTGCCACGAGCTGCCACTCTCAGCTCACTGCTCTTAATTAACAGCATGATTTGCTAAGTGTATGTACCTTCTGCCCTGGATGTGCTGCCCTTGGCCCTGGGAAGCACCACGTCCCTGCACACTTTGAGCCCGGTGCGACGGCCACGCAGCTCCTTTGTGTGGCTGCAGCCAGAGAGAGCCAGGCTGGCAACACCAGGAGCTGGATCCCTTCCCACAGAGCCTGAGGGGTCACTCTGAGGGCTGCTCATCATTAATCACTCAGAGTGGATGAGAGCCTGCCTGGCTCTGGCACAGGGCTGACCGGCAGCCAGCACCTGCAGCCATGGGTCCAGCTGGCACCGCACCAGAGGCATCGACCACCGGCCTGCTGGAGCTCTCATTCCTGCTCAACACCAACCCCTTACTTGACTGTGCTGCCGGTATTTTTGTTGCTTTTTACATACACACAGATACACAGATGTGCAAACACAGCTTGCTCCCCTCCACTTCCTTTTGTTCCTGCACACTCTTCACTACCTGTGCAGTAGGGAGTGAACAGCTTACGTCTCCTCTTAACACAGATTAACCCCTTTTCCAGCAGTGCTACCTTCCTTATGATTTTAACGTTCTGGTATCCAGTCAAACAGTCTTTAAAAATTCCTAATTATGCTTCCTTTTTTTTTTCTTCCCTTTTTTCCTGTTTAAGCTCTTTCTCCCAAATGATCTGGCTCATAATTGCTTTCAGCTTTGTGAAACTGGCCTGGATACGTACTTCTCTGTGTGTGTGTGTCTGTGTGTGTGAGTGTTTAATACTCGTTACCTCTGATTTGAGTTTTACCTGCCTGAATACCAGTACAACAAAGTCAAGGTTACTTTTGCCTAAGCCACTACTACAGCTTGGCTTTGCAAGTTCATTCTCCTTATCTCCTTAGAGGAACTACAGCATTCCCCACAGGGGCTGCACTGCTCCTTTGAACCAGGACGATGCAGAGAGTCTGAAGAAGCTTCAGTGTCACTTGGCCAGGTCCTTCAGTGACTACACAACGTGATTTACTCTCCAACATGTCACAGTGAAACGGTTCAGAAACTTTCTGAGACACACAAACCACAGTGCTGGGAGCGAGCAGCGGGGAGTGGGTAAAGGGAAAACGGTCCTTGCGCAGGATCCATCTCCTGGTCTGTTGATACGACCAGAGATGCCACTTACATTCCCTGTAGGAATGTGAAATCACCATCTGCAGAAAACGTGCCAGCAGTACTGTTTAAAATATAAACCAGAACAGACACTGTGCAGCTGAAAAGCCCACGAGGGATCAGATCCCCGGTGGGAGACGGACACTGGCGCCAGGCCACGATCACAGACCACCCTCTGCATCCCCAGCCAGCAGCAGCAGGCCCAGCCTGAGACAAACTCTCAGCAGGGAAGGAAGCAGAGCCAGAACTTTCTGGGTTTGCTGCAGGAGTGTGGGCCTGGACAAGAATTGCAGAGAGTGATGAAAACCAGCATCTGCACGCAGCTCACGCACCGTAGCAGCTAGAAAGGCCGTTTGGGTTATGCTGGGATTGTATCAGATTTTCTTACATAACCTGTGCTTCTGAAGCTGTTCACTCCTCCCCCCTTTCACAGGCTGCTCGCTTGGCCACAGGCTGCCTGGCACACAGCAGCCACGGCCCGAGGCACAGCCCGAAGCCCCGGATTTGGCCAGCGTGGCTCTGCTGGAGCGAGCCCCCAGCGTGTCCTGTCCCCTTCTGTCAGCCACAGGCTGCTGCACCTCCCTTGGGGGCACTCCACTGTCCCACAGCCCCAGCCGCCCACCCAGTGTCTGTAGTGCAGGGCAGCAGAGGAGAGGTTGGGAAAGGGGGGACTTAAAGGAGGGACAGTCTCCACTCGAGAAGGGATGAGCTGGCAGCAGGACTGGCTGTCAGCAGAAAGGGCATGAGTTTATGGCCTGGAAGACGCTGCTGCTCCCCTGCCCCTCTCCCTCTTGCAGCACAAGCACGGCCTGTGTGAAACAGAAAGCATTGTATTCTGGAAAAGGTGCTCAGTCCACCCCAGGAGACTCCTGGCTACCCTGTGTACCCTGGGCTTCCTTGGCAACGTGGAGCAGGCTATTTACACTGAGATTTTCACAGGTGGCTACTAATTATACCCTCTTAATTTTTCCAGGTGTCCTGTGCAAGACACCCCGAGCCAGATGTTCAGAAAGGCAGGATGCTCACAGCCACGCCGGCAGCCGCCGGGCCTGGCTCGCTGCCCCTGTGCGACGAAGCTGCGTGCCCATCTGCCTTCCTCGGCATTCCCACCATCCCTGGGCACGGCTCTCATCATCACAGGCTTCTCTCTGCCTTGTTCTCTCCTCCTGTCTGTTCCTCTCCTCCTCACTTTCTCTGAGGCCTTTTTCCCTGTTCAGCCCTGCAATGCACAGCTCCTTTAGTGTTCTAGCAAGTAATAAGTGTATCAAGTCCCAGTAATTATCTCTAATTAGGGTTAGTGATTATACTGTTGGGTTGGAGAAAATCAATCTCTGGTTTCCCATCAGGGAGAGCACAGAGAGTCGGGGTGGGGAGGGGAGGAAGCACTGGCAGCTTCTGACTCCTCCCTGCCCGTGCTGCCAGGGCTGCTGCTCACGCCAGGGACCAGGAGCTGTGTGTAGAGAGAGTGGTCTGAGAGAGGGCAGCAGGGGCACAGCCTCACTTCTCCCCTGGCCTGGGCAAGGGGAAGGGTATCCCAGCCCAGGGCCGGAGAGCAAAGCCAGGGCAGTGATGGCACGGCTGGACCCAGGGCAGCTGGATGCTCTCACAGCTGCAGCTACTGCAGCTCGTGCCATGTCTAGAGGCAAAAGGCAGGGAGGTGCTGGAGCTGCAGAGGCTGTGCCCCCCTGGACAGGCAGTGTGGAGCAGAGACCTGAGGAGGTCTGACCTCTCCCCTGCTAACCTTGTGAGAGTCACACCGTGGCCCTGGTCTGAAGGGTAAAAGGCAGAAGGGCTGGATATACTGGAAGAGAGCTGTGGATGAGTGTGAAAGCCGAAGAGGAACAGTCAGAGCAGCCTGTCCCACACCACAGAACATGCCTTTTGAGAAAACTCACGCTAAAGTGTGTCCCTGATGCCCACCTACAAGCCTGATGAGCTGAGAGCTCACATCCCCTAAGCAGAGAGGCTCTGGGTGTGGGCACAAGCAGAGAAATGGGTGAGCAGCTCTTTAGTAGACAGGCAAAGACAAAACAGGTTCTGTATAGAAACCTCTGGCAACTAGCAGGTCAAATCAGAGAAGAGCAGCCAGATTTCTGGCAAAGGAAACCTGCAAGAAGAGCAGAACTGAAGGTGCTGCCCCTCTCCCCAAGCTTATGCAGAACCCCAGAACTGGGCACGAGCTGAAACTTCATTGTCATTGCTGGGTGACAGCTCCCAGCAACTGTGGAGGCAGGCAGCTCTGCTCCCAGGCACGACTCCTGGCTCACTGACTCCACAGAGAAGCCATGTCCTGACAAGGGGAGCACAAGGACCTTCTGGAAGCCAAACCATAGGTGAAGCTCCTTAATGTGCCCAAGGCAGCTGGGTCATCAGCTCTCTGAGAACCGGGGAGTGTTGGCAAATGGCTGCAGTGCCATCAGAAAAGCTGGGAAAAGAGATAACAGCAACAGTTTTTCTGTATGACTGAATAGGCTACCAGTACTTTCACAAAATTGGTCAAGTGCAGACAAAATGGTCTTCAGATGCAATGAGGCCCTGGAGGAAGGTGGCCTGGCAGGGAGCTGCTGGGCACTGGATATGGGCTGTGGGGTTTCACCTGGGTTGCTCCTCACAGCTGTGCCTCACAGACACCCCCGCATCTCTCCTGTCTTGGCAAACACAATCCAACCTGTACAACTCAGTAACAGCTTTGCATCCTCATGCAGAGCCCGAGCTACCTCAGCCGAGCAGCTCAGTGGTGCCTCTCCACTGCACGACCAACAGATCAGTGCATTCAGCTGATGGACCCCAGCACGCCCCAGCTCAGGCCTGCAGCGCTGGTCTGCACCTCTGCCACTCCAGATACACCTCCAACACCTTAGTGTATCTGATTTCACCCCTGGCAGAAAGCATTCCCTTCCTCACACAAGGGCAGACCCACGGGCAAGCCGAGGGATGTGACAAGCTGCAAACACTCCTGTCCCCATGGTGTGACATGTCCTGCTGACAGTCACCCTGTGGCAGTGGCCTTGCTCCCAGCTTAGGAAGCACCACACAGCAGTGTGCTTTGTCCCTGGGATCAGGGAGGGTCTGGGAGCACGGGGCAGGGCCAGGGCTGCAGGGTCCTGCTGGGAAGCAAACATCACACAGTCAGTCCTGGGGTAGGGGTGGGAAAAGCGAGAGGCTGTGAGGAGCAGCTGGCCAGTCACCCCAAGTCCCTCACAAAACCAGAGAGACAGTCTGAGGCCAACTGCCACAGCCCTGCACGGCCCTGGACTCCTTCAGGCTTCAGTCCACAAGGCACCGAGGTCTGTCCTGCCTCATGTCATCCCTCCAAGCTCCTGACACACTTCTCCTCAACCCCATGGAGTCCTGGCGATCTCTAGCTTCTATTCTTTGCAAAACCTTGAATCCAATGGCTCCAACCTCACATTTGGATTCATCCTCCTACTTCAAGCAGACAGTTAAACATTCCTAAGCTGCTGCCATAGGAATGTTAGGGTGAATGTGTAGTATCTGTACTCTACATGTGAATTTGCAGGGTTTGATACATGATTCATGATGCAAAATATTAATTACAGATACACTTCCCTACATCTCTGATCTCGGCTTCCTCTTCAGACTGCAAACAACCCTTTAACACCACGCTGTTGGGAAGGATGAAGGTCCCACACCCACAAACACCACAGACAGACCCTTCCCCTCTTCCTTTCGGCTTTGGCATCCCCATGTCCGAGCTCTGGCCCCTTGGCTGAATCACTAACTCATGCTGAACTGGCTTTCTTTCCACTACCTAGTTCACAGGCACCAAAATAGAGAGAAGCATGCTACAGGAAGCTTGCCTCACAGCAGGAAACCCTGGAACAACCAGAGGCAGCCACAGATCTGAAGAGCAGGTCCTACAGAGCACGCAGGGCACACACAGCCACAGCATTATGGGCAAGTTGTGGGGCAGGACGCTTATTTTGGCACCTCCATCAGCCACCTCTCCTTGCACAGCGTGTGAGCACACAGGCACCTGGGCACGCTCTTGGTGCTTCCCAGAACCTGCCAGGGCAGGGCCAGACGTGCTGCTCCTGCATCCGCTGCCTGTTTGCAGGGCAGGGGAGGCAACTTTGGTCCAGGAGAGTGAGCTGAGCTTTCCCCCCTCAGTCCCCAGTCGCCCATCCCTTCGTCGCAGCTCACTGGCCCTGCTCTGTCCTGGAAGAACACGTTGTGCAGCCAGAGCCGGGAGAAAGGCTCAAGGTGCTCCCACCAGCCCCCCGCCTGCCATGAGCTGCACCACCCTGCTCTCTGCTGCCTCTTCTTCCCTCAATGTCATTGTCCCCCATGGAGAGCAGCGGTATGCCAGGGAAACAGGTTTTCCCTTTTCTTTGTTAATTCTTCCCTCATTACATTTGAAATTCCACAATCAGTGTGCACTGTAATTGTCGAATTTGATGCTAATGATTAATGAATTAAACATGGATCCATCAATTAGTCCTCGGAGAATAATTCTGCATAAAGCAGCGGATAATGTAATTACAGTAACAAAGATAATGAGATGTTAACATCGACGGAGCCCGACGTGACATGATCACAGCAGGCTCAGCAGCCCCGGCCTGGGGGAGCCAATCCCTCACTCTGCAGAGGCCGCGTGTGGGGGGCAGTGCGGGGGCACTGGGCTGGCGGGGCCGTGCCAAGGCGCTCCCTGGCACTGCCACGGTGCCCTGCTCACACCAGAGTCCTGCCAAGGCACTCCCCGGCACTGCCACGGTGCCCTGCTCACGCCAGAGTCCTGCCAAGGCACTCCCCAGCACTGCCACGGTGCCCTGCTCACGCCAGAGTCCTGCCAACAGGCTCCCCGGCACTGCCACACACAGCACATGCCAGACGTGAGCCACACGCAGCAGGTGCCGGGGGGCCGGCTGTCTCTGGCCAGTGAGCCCTGAACAAGTGTGAGTGCTCAGCTCAGAGCTCAGCCAGGGGATGTCTGGACCCTCCTCACTTCAGCAGTGCCTCCACCACCACACAAGAAAATGCTCTGCCTGCGCTGCAGAAACAGTGAGGAGCAAGAGGAGAGGTGACCCGCAGCAGGAGGAGGGCTGACACCGTCCTGTCCTGGCATGTGCCACACCACCCTCACTACTGCTCACAGTGAAGACCATCAAGTGGCCTCAGTCCCTTCCAGCTCATCCCCTGCATAGAAGGCTCTGGTGCTTAAGCTCACAGCCTGCACTGAGACCAACTGTGCCCACCCTGCCACAGACACTGGCGCCACCTGCTCTCCTGTGCCACTCCAGCACCAACCCCCACAGGAGGCTGCAGAGCCCCACGCTGAGCCACGGCAGAGATGAACCTTCCTCCCCCAGCGCTGGGCTCTGGCTCTCCCACGCTCTGTTTGCTTTAGTCCCAGCCCCAGCCCACCCATCCCTGCTGCCTGCAGGATGCTGCCCACACCACCTCGCTGGGGACTGCCGCAGTAGCTCGGCAGCTCCAGCTGAGGGGGAGCAGCGGCACTGCCGCTGCCTGCCAGAGCCTGTGCCTCATGTGGCTGCTCACCACAACCTCAGCAACCTCTGCTGATTTCCCCCCACACTTCCACTCCTCGTTTGAAGGCAGTTTTCCAGTGTTCAGCTCCCTTTTACACTTCTGCAGTGCAGCAGCAGGGCCCAGGCTCTGTGCGTGTACCTGTCACACACCCCATCTGGGGCAGTATGCTTCATGCCCTTTTCCCCTGTGTTAAGACTGCTCTGGAGTATGTCCCTACAAACCTCTGCAAAGCAAGAACTCAGGACTGCAGCTGTGCTGAGACCAGTCTCTCGTGCTGATTGACACTGTCTCTGTATCTTTCTTGTGCTACCATCTGTCCTTCCTCACTAAAACATTCCTTTTCATCTGGCCTGCACTTTCAGTAAGAGCTGTCCTCAGTCTTCAAGCCAGGAACACACACTGAATGAGACACAGATGGGCAAAGAAGCAGAAAGGGTGAGCTCGCTGAGCTACAGCAAAGACACATCTGTGGATCCTTGACAGAGAGTGCAAGAGAAGCGATACAGGAACCCCTTCTCAGCTTTCTCCTAAGGCCAGTACCCGCTCGTGCTCTTCCCTTGAGGCTCGAAGAGTCGCCACGTGTGCAGAACTTCTGCTAGTGGTTTCAAGGAAGTCCCTTCTCAAGCACCACCATCTGACTCCCAAGGCCAGACACAGGGATGCTCTGACTAACCCAGGTGCTTTGGGTGGCTTCAATTCTAGTGTGGAAAACCTGATGAACAGACAAGAACAGATGGATCCTTCAGAGTCTCTGACATGAATATGGTGAGTGTCTGTGCCTATTGCTGTGCTGCTGCAGCAGCAGATCTGGGGAATCAGAGCTCCAGGACACCTCCAGCAGCCTGGCACTGAGGAGGAGGAGGGAGCAGTTGCTGGTGGGAGAGGCAGGGACGGCTCGGCAGGGAGAAGCGAGCAGAGGAAGAGAGAGCACAGGCACATGAGAGGTGCCCAGGAATAAAGGAGATCCAGTGTCTGCTGGAACAAGAGCTTTGCTCCTACATCCCAGCACATCCAAGCGCCCAGGAAACAGCTGAGCATCTTCCCAGCCAACGATGCTTCCCACCACCTGACACAGGGAGCTCCTGAAGACCCCCATGCCCACGAGCCATGGGGTGCATCTGCCAGGTGCCAACCAGTGCCTGCTGGAGAGGATTTCTCCCCAGACACACACCAGTTAGTGCTCATTCTACTCAGGGCCTTTAGACCATGCCGGGAACTGGTCACCTGCTTTGGGGCTCACTCCTCACACTCAGGATGCAGCTGGCCAGAACAGCCAGGGCTTCCCACTGTTTTGACTAGTCATCTCCATGCAATTCACCCTGAATTGCCTAATCTAGTTCATCTTGCCTCAACAAGAAGTGAGACCTAACTGTAAAATATTCTCTAAGCAACACTAAAACACCTGACTTTTCACTCCAACTTCAGGAAGGAATTGTTGCAAAGAGTAGAAACATGTAATGCTGTCTCAGCATCCATCAGCAGGACCACTCCATGTCTGCTCCCCTGTCACAGAGTGGTAGGGGCTGGAAGGGCCCTGCAGAGCTGCTCCAGCCCAACCCCTACTCAAGCAGGTTCCCCTTGATCAGGAGGCACAGGAACGTGTCCATCCTCCTCCACGCTCAGCTGGGCCACGCTGCCAGGGCTGCTGTGGGGGCTGCCAGGGGTGGCACGGGCCAGTGCCTGCACTGGGGGATCCCCTCACATTGAAGGGCTCATCGAGGGGCTCAGCTGCAAATCAAGCTGGTTATATGCATTTAGTTAGCTCTAAAGCTGTTAACAGAACCTGTGTTTGATCTCAGCTACTCTTCCATCTCTGCGTAGTGTCTTAGTAAAATCTCACACAAGAATAAAATCAGGAGATTATAGCTGGAAAATAAAGGAAAAATACCACAGGAAAGCAGAAACCATTCTGACAGGAGCTCTCGACAGGAGGAGATTAGGTGCTCCAGAGCTTTCAACAACCAACTTCCAAAACTCTGCTCCAATCCCAATGTATTTTCCAAGGAAAAAAGGAAAAAAACAGTTTTTAATCTCCTGCTTCTAGGCAATCTTTGCACCAAACCTCTGAAGGGTTACAGCTCTCAGAGACAAAGTTTTAGTGCTGACAAAATCAACAGAGAACCCCAGCAGGGCTGAAGATGGAGGGACTGAGCAGGGCCACCCAGAGCCAGCTGCCCCAGACTCTGTCTGGATGGTTTTTTATTATCTCTGAGGAGGGACACTGCACAACCTCCCTGGCCACAAACAACATCACATTTGCATGTATGTTCCACAAAAAGTAAGTCTTAGGCAGACATAAGGCAGCTGCAAGGTCTGACAACGTTCTGTGCCTCTGAAAGCAGGGTTTACAACGAGAACACAAGCAACCTAAAACAAACCCATCTCTGTCTACAGGAAAGTTGCCTTCTTCAATGGTTGAAGTATTGGGGTATCTTCCTCCCCTTTACCTACTGCTCCTTTCTTTGCCCTTGGTAAGGACTGTGCACATGGTGGGTGTTCACTAACATACTCACCTTGGCGGAGCTCAAGGTCACAAAGAACCAATGCACCACCTGCTCTGAGCTCTAACCACAGGCCACTTGGTTTTACCCAGACACTCCTGGTGTCAGACAGCAAATCATTCAGGTCTCCAAAGCTCATGCCCTCTGAAGATCAACTTTTGCACTGGCAGACAACTGCAAATTTTGAGGTGCTCCCTCTCCAGCTGCCCAAAGCCCAGGGGACCCCAGTAACAGTTCCATCCCTAGCCCCAAAAGCAGCTAAACAGGAGAGTCTCTGCTAATTCAGGGCAGATTCTTCACTGACCCCAAATCCAGTGTCCTGCATTGCACAGGGACATAAGCAGGTCACCTCAGAGGATTCTCACCAAGTCAGTGCACTTACTGTGGTGACTGCGCCATCAGTTGCAATCAGTCTCGCAGGCATCAGAGTGAGTTGAAAAAAATGCCTCAGAGAACATCTCACCATGTGTGTACCAGGAGAAACACCCTTTCTCACCAAGGCAGACAACCCCCCGAGCCAAGACACACAGAACCTGGTGAAGGCTGCTGCCTCAGCGCTGAGCCCCATCCGTGCTGAGGCACCTGCTCCGGGCAGCACAGTAACTAACATCTTGTTCAGAGTCCAGAGAGGCAACCACGAAGGGGGGATCCCAAATTCACAGAGTGTGCCACGAGGAAAGCCCATGGCAGCCAGCCAGCCCCATCCCCGCATGCACACACCCCAGCTGGATTAAAGCACATCTTGTAGAATGATAACTAATCTCATTTGAAAGGCTTCACGCGGTGCTAAGTCCACCAGCTCTCCAGATAAACTATTCCAACATGTAATTACCCTCCCTGCCAGGAAACTGCATCTCCTCTCAAGTTTCAGTTGCTCTAAGTTCATCCTGCCCAGTGCAGCGCTGGCTCCCAGGCACAGCCTGGCCAGGGATCTGCTCCCAGCCCACCCCCTCCAGCTCGCTCCCGGGAGCCCCCCGGCACAGGGTGGCTGCTGACAGCAGGGCACAGGGTTACAGCAGCCTTTGGTTTGACACCACATAAGCTTTGCTGTGGTTACTCTTTGAATTCTTCCTACAGCTCCAGTAACCTTCCCTAAGAAGGAGCTCAAAGCAGCCCAGCAGAGCAGGGCCTCTGTGGAGACAGGGATTGCCACCACGCTCAGGCGTGCTGAGCCCCTGCAGCGGTGTGGAGAAAGGACAGTGCACAGCGTAGAGCCACGGCAGTGGCACATCCTTGGTCAAGGGAGACAGCAACGGCTGTCATCCACTGGCAGTTTATCTGGGCTGCAGACTGACTCTGACTACAGAAACAACAGTCTGGCTTCGGAAGGGCTGCTTATCCCACAGCTGGCACGCAGCAGTGTCAGCACACCCTGTGTGTGACTGAGGGCCCCAGCCAGCCCGTGGCATGTGTTCTAGCTGCACCCCATGTCACAAGGCCTTGGCTCCAGAGAGCTGTGAGGTGTGGTGCTGGCAGTGCCCTGCGTCCCGACTGCAGCAGGGTGCAGAGCAGGACTGAAGCACAGCCAGGACGTGCCACTGAAGGTTGCTCGGGGTGGCACAGCGGGCGGCACTGGATGGTGATGGATTCCTGTTACCAAGAGCACTCCAGCTCTCCCTCATCACCCCAGAGGGTGGAGGGGTCCCATACCCTGCCCAGCTACACTGCTGCCAACAGTTGGCTGGGCAGATGAGTGTGGAAACCAGCCATCCTGGCCAAGGACACCAATTCCCAGGACAAAGTGACGGCATGTTCCCCAGGCAGGCTGATACCTCCTGTGGCAGGAGAAGCAGCAAGCAGTGTGGAATGAACTCCCTGAGAAACTGGAGAAACTCCCAACTTCCCCCCTCATGCTCTGTGGCAGCTGCACACCTTGAATGTGCACACAGAAGAAGAATCACAAACCAAGCCTCTCACGTTACTGTTTCTTCAGGGGAAAGAGGAGGGAAAAAGAGGGCCGTGAAAAACGGAAGAGAACCTGCCAGGGATAAGAGACCTCCCCGGCTGAGGTTTCCTTTGTCTTAGGGAGCAACTCATCAGACTTGACTGTTTCCTCTCAGGTAGGTCAATGTCAGTAGGTAGGGATGGGCTGGGGGCCCCTGCGGGGCTCTTACCTGCGCCTCCGGCCAGCTGCGAGCTGCTGCGCTCCTTGGCCAGCCCGTTGGCCTTGGGGCTGGCGCCCGCGGCTGCCGCCGTCGTTGCCCTGGGCAGCCGCTTGCCCGGAACCTTCACTGTGGTTCTCAGCAGATCGATCTCCTTCCCGTGGACGTTCTGCATGTAATCCTGCAGCACAGAGGCAGAATGGGTGAGGATCAGCCCTGTCCTGAGCACCGCGCTCAGCTCCTTCTCATCCACCTCATCAGCTAAAACCCCAATCGCCCATCCACGGGGTAGGCGGCTCAGGTGGATGTTCAGCCAGCAACGTGGAGAGGGTGTGAGAGCTCAGCACACGCTGATTGCTCCTGCACTGCTCTCATGCAGCTGGACTAAAGGGGAAAGACCCTCCAGGGCCTTCCCCAGTGCCCCACGGCAGTCGTTTCCCAGCAGCGCGGCCGCACAGCCTGGACTCAGCCCGGCCCCGGCCCCTGACCTGCTGCTGCTGGGGAACCGGCTCGAGAGGCACCAAGCCTCACCTTCGGTGCGCAGAACCAGTCGGCTCTGACATGAACACCGTCAGGGTGTTGCCACGGGCAGTCAGATGCTGTGACAAGCCCATTTGTGAAAGCCTGGCTGGGGATCAGAGATTAGATGGAGTGAAAGAGCACGCAGGCGGCAGGCACTTCTTCTTCCCTGTCATCCATTGTCTTTTTAATCACAGCACTCAGCTATAACAGTTAATGATATAATACAGTGCAGCGTAAGCAATGGGATACCTGAGAACTCTCTCTCAGGTCACAGCTGAGGTAATTCAAGCCCAAAACACCACCACTCAGGGTAACTTTCATGCACATTCACCTGCACAGCTTCACACCACTCAAAACCCGGTGCTTACACCAATTCTTCTGGTAGACTATTATACAATGAAAACCTCCACATGGACTGACACCATCACTCTCCCCTGTCTCCTAACAGCATCTCACTTTTGGTCAAAACAAGGCTGCAGAGCTCTAGCCTCTCCTGAGAGCCGTGTCCCTTCCCACGGCTCCCACCCCTTCCCTGCTCCAGAGCCACTGCAGCCCTCCCCAAGCCCCTCAGAGTCACTGGCTCTTCCCAGGGCTCATGTTCCCAGAAGAAGACCCAACCGACCCAACCATCTCAGGAGAGACACAGAGAGGGGAACTGCCCTGGAGGCAGCAGGGAGCGAGCGCTGGGCTGGAGCCTCTGGGAGGAATGAGGACGTGGGTCCGTGGCTCTGCGTGAGCTGCCACTGTGAGAGGAGTGGCAGCGGCCATCCAGGCTGAGGCTATGCTGCTGCAGAGAGGCCTGGGCTTGCTCCAGGTCACAAGGAGGTCACCAAAAGGATTAACTCAGAGCTAGTCCTTGTCTGCTTCCACATCCAAGAAGTCAAAGGCATGAACACCATCAGTTTAAGAGCGACCATTCTCCCGGTCCTTGGCTCCAAGGAGGAGGTGAATGGGGGCCGTATGGGCAATGCTCTGTGGTCTCTGAGGGTTACAACCTCTCAGCAGCATCTCAGTAGCGTCTCAGCACCTTGGTTTGAACTCTCCTCTTTCCACAGACCCCTGTGCAGGCATCCAGGCCTCCTAGCAAACCCCGGAGAAGGGGCAGCGTGGCTGCACATTCTTCAGTGCCTCCAGCTTCTGTGTGACCCGACCTCAACTGACACACTCATAGCCTTCAGTGCCCCAGGCAACTCCTCGACAACAAGCCCAGCCCAGCGTCACCCCAGGCCGCTCCTGGTGGGCTGGGAGCCTGGTGGCACCCCTGGGCAGGGAATCTCAGAGGGCTGGAGGATTTTCCCTAGCTCAGCACAAGTGCGGTGGTAGCCGGCTGCCTGCCGGAGAGAGCGGTCACCAGCGCACTGCTTTTATTACATGCTATAAAACAGCAATTTCTTCCCAAGCCTCCTCGCTAATTACCCAGCCAGTTCTCTCATTTCATTTTATTACTGGAATTAACAACGAGTTCAAAGCGTGGAAAGCTATTAAGATGTGTGATTAAGCCACATTCAATTAGTTTCTACAAACAATTTAATTGATGTTGCAGATAGAATTAACAGAAGGTGATTGTGTGAATGGCTCCACTGGCTGCAAAATGGGAGACGCTTTTCTCTCCAGCTCTGCGCAGCGCAGCACAGCCTGGCCAGCCGAGCTGGGCTCAGCCACCGACGCCTCCCTCCTCAGCACAAGCACTTACTCTCACAGGCTTTGGGACAGGGAGAGGAAACCGCAATGCTCTCCTCATGGAACTTGCTCATTTCCCATCACTGAACACACAGAAAGGTGAGAAAAACACAGCTGCAAGGAGGAGAGCTGTGCTGAACCCAGGGCTCGGGGCCCCAGCACCAGCTGCTGCCCACCGCTCCAGCTCCGGGCTCCTGCTTGTCCAGCCCCTGAAACTGCTCCCTGCAACGGGCAGGAGACAGAGGTGGCACCTGAGAGTGGGGACACACAGCCCTGTGGGACCCAAGCATGGGTGCAGGCTGGCAACCAGGGCAGAGGTGCTTCCATCAAGGAGTCACAGTGCCTTCAGCACTGCATCCAGCTCACCAGAACACCGACTGTGACTGCAAACCCAGTTTAAGCCTGGCTCCCGGTGATGAGACTTCAAAGTGGGGCTGGAGGTGCCGAGATGCAGATCCAGAAACAGGTTCAGTGATAAACACCCAAAAGCAGATGAACAGGAAGCTTTTAGATGGTAAAATCAGAAGTGTGACTCAGAGACATGCACATGCAGTAACCTTCATCTGACAGGGCACAGACACATCTGGGGCAGATAAGGGCAGGGCTGCTGATCCTTGAGGTACCTACACAAACTCCAGTGGAGACATGGAGAGAACACCATAGAGACCCAAGAGAAGTCTAGGCAGGAACTGCCCTGAAACACACCAAAGAATAGCCAACGTGAACACAAAGGTGGCACAAAGATGCTCTGAGGGCTGGACATCCCAACAGGGGCTGGGAGAGACATCCTCTGAAAGGACATGGGGACTCGAGTCACACCCTGAGAAACAACCCCAGTGACAAACACACTGCAGCACCCTCTGATTCACTCAGGAGGAAGGGGAGAAAGATATAATGGGACATCCTTATCTGGGCCACCTCTTCCCCCAGGCCTCCTTCCTGCATCTGTCCCCTCTGAGCACAGTGTAAAGCAGCTATCCAGACTCAAGGCAAGGCAGAGGGGCGTTTGCTAATCAGGACCAAAGCCTTTGTCAGCATGGCAGTAAAAACCATAACATGTCCCTGAGCAGGTGTCACAGCTCTTCTCCCCAGTGCTCAGGGAGGCAACACCAGAAAGGCACCACATAGATCCCCCCACCCTTGAGAAGCCAGAGCTGGGCGGCAAGCAGCTCTGCATTCTGTGGTACACCAGTCATTAGTCCTTGCTCTAGGTAAACATCCAGGGCACTACAGCAGCTATCCTGGGTGCAAGGTTCAAAGCTCTCAGGGAAACCCGCGGCGGAGGGGCCCATCTCGTCCCTTCCTTAGCAACAGGCTGTGGATCACCAGCAGCACCAGGCAGAAGGAAATCAGCCTTCTGCTTGGGGCAACGCAGCAAGGAAAGGAAATGCTGAACAAGTGCAGCAAGGAAAGCAAGTGATATCAATCTAGATCACCTTCTGAGGAAGAAATGGTGTAAAAGCCTGGTGTGCAGCAGCAGCATCTGCGAGCAGTTAAGTGACGTCCCGGAGACGCCTCTGCAGCCCACTGCAGCAGCGGCCTGTGGCGTCTGACACACTGACAAACCCACACGCACGTGTGAGCACACACACAGGGCCTGCAGCAGCCACTCCCTCCCTCTCAGCTTTTACAGAGACCAAAATGTGGGGTTACAGAGCCAGGGAACTGCAGAACCACGGTACGGGACAGGGATCAAAGAAGAGAAACTGTTGTCAAGGCTCCCACAAACTAAGCACAGGAAACACAACGGTCCAGTGCCTGGCTTTCCAGGGCAGGGACAGAGGGTGAGAAAGGCCCAGGGCTCAGGAGCAGGGCACGTAGAGACCCAGGGCTAGAAACAAGGAACAAGATGCTGAGGCTCAGGGCATCCAAGCCCCCTGTGCCCGAGGAGGTCGGGGAGACGGACGGCGGGCGTGTCGGCGAGCGCAGGACGTGCCCCTGTCCCGCAGCCCCCGCAGCCCGGGCCCTCCGCACAGCCTGCCCTGGCCTCCCTGCCACAGGTGTGGCTGTCCGTGGCTCACTGTCTCAGCAGCAAACTGTGCTCAAGAGGGAATGGGGAAGAAGTCATTAGCCCCACAGTGGGGAGGCGACAGAGATGGATGGGGAGGCAGCTGTGCGCCCGAGCCAAGCGGTGAAGAGGATCAGAGATGCATGGAGTGACAGCTCAGCTCGGCAGGCTCTGCACAGGCACCTCGTCTCCATTACCCAATACCTAGCAGCCAGGAAAATTATTCCACACCCAAACGGCACCATCAGCCGTGGCTGCCAGGAGTTCCCCGCCTGCTCCTCAGCCCAGATGCAGGGAGGCAGCAGCCCCTGCTTTAACAGACGGAGCAAGGGAAACACAGAAAACAAAGATCATTTTGCTTAGTGTAACTCTGAGCGGAGCGTGTTCCCATCACCATTCCCTACACAGCCTGGCACTGCAGAGGGGGCTTTCATGAGGAAGAAGGTTCCCTCCAGAGTCTGGCAGAAATCAGCTCTGTTGATGCACTTGTCCTGCCGAGGGCCAGCATGGAACCTCCTGCACGGGGCTGCAGGCAGGGCCTGGGCTCTCCTCTGCCGCTAAACCCTTCCCAAGCAATTCCCTGCGACCCTGGCACCTGCAAGAGGACCTGCAGCAGCAGCCACAGCATGAAGGAGGACGCTGCTCTATCCCACCCCACTGCCCTGCCCGACCCAGCACAGGACTTACATGCAGGCTGGGGTGGTAGGTGAGGACCCCGTTGTCACACAACGTCACATACTTCTTCTTCCACTCCTTGTTCAGAGACTTGCCGCTGCGTTTGAGCAGAATGCCCTAGAAGAGAAGTGGCAAGAGTCTCAGACCTTGTTTGGCCCAGGCAGCTCCCGCTCAGCTCCAGCACTGCCCCAGGTCAGAGATTGCTCTTTGAAGAGTGATGGAGATCAGGACTCAAGGTGACATCTTCTAGGCTGGCCCTCCCAAAAGCATTCTCCCTGGGACTGGCAGGAAAAGTACTGCATCTCTTCCCTCACCAAGTCCTGCAAGTCTCCACAGACAGTCTCCTCTGTCTGTTCCCACATGCCAGTCCTGACACCCAAATGCTCTGAGAGACCTCTCTCATACTCTGCTTCCCAAATCACACACTCTGGGCAGCTTTCCTTGTGCTGCAGGACAGTGCCAACACAAGGCAAAAGCCAACTTCTTTACCAACCAAGACTGCTTATGCTGTTATCACAATGCTCTCAGACCTTTTTCCATCACCAAAAACACAACCAGAGAGATGGTAAAGGCAAAGACAATTTGAGATAGGCAGGGGCCAATCAATGGAACAAAGCTCCCAAGATTCAGGTCTCGCAAGGGAGGCGTATTCTGCCTGCTTGTAGTTCTTTCTTAGAGATGTCAAAGAAATGGAGCTACAGAAAGCAGGAAGCAGAGCAGGCCCTGGACAGCTGTGGGCTCAGCTCACTCCTATTCCTCACCAGTACTTTACAAGACACCCGTCTTCAGGCACCACGCGCTCCTTGGGCCTGAAGAGATTGTGCTCGCATGCCTTGAAGCTCCTCCTTCCCACAGCATGACCCAGAACTAACCCAGGACTAACTTCATTGATCTGAGACAACATTCAGAGCTTGGGACTGTCCAACTCCCTCCCCAGCCAGCTCTGCCTCCCCGGGAACAATTCACCAGGTAAGGCCAGAGGTGGTGAGAAGGAAGGCAGGGTGAGAAGCCCAGCACAAGGGCTCTGCAGCGGGGACACGAGAGACAACAGCAAGTGTTTTGCCAGCAGGGAGCAATGGACAGCACAGGGGGACAAAAGTACAAATGAATAACAGAGTCTGGGAAAAAGATGGATCTCCCAACTGTCGTCCCGGGCCCTGTGACGGCAGTGTCTGCACAGACACCCAGACTGGCTGCTCCTCACGCCACACAGACACGGGCCCCGGGCCAGCACCCCCTCAGAAACCTGCACAGAAAGTCTCTGTCCTGCCAGCCTTGCATATTTGGGGGCCTCGTCCCACTGCCTAGAGACTGAGGCTGCTGTGCCTGCGTGATGGAAAATCACAACAAGAAGCTGTAGGGTTTGGGCCAGACGTGACCGTGAAATCGGCAGCAAATGGTGTGGAAACAGCAGAGGTGTCGCATGACCGCTCGTGTTCAGGGCTTGGGAAGCAAGCAGCGTGGAAAGGAAACACCTCCCACTCCTGCAGGGAAGAGGGAGCTAAAACAGAGCGGCCACAGCAGAGCTGTGCTGGTGGTGGGATCTGCCCCCGTGGCTTCAGAGCTCTGGGAGAAGCAGCTGAAGAGCTCACTCAGGTGCTGACTCCAGCCTGCTGCAGAACACAGCAGCAGCCCAGGAGCTGCTGCTCTGACAAGATCTGCAAGGGAAAAAGCAATGACCCTTGTAATCACAGCCACTGACACTTCCATGGGGCAAACCTGTGCAACAGCAAAGTGCTCAGCAAAGGAGAGGCCAGCAGTGCCCAGCGCCGCAGCGACCACTCACCAGAGCAGCCTGGTCCTGCCCTTGGTGAGAAGGCTCTATCTGGTGACAGTGCATTCTCTGCCGATGCAGCAGTTTTAGTTTACTGTCAGGATGTTAACTGAGCAGTATACACTGCTGAAAACCAGCTCTACAAACCCTGTAATGCTGTTAATGTACGGAGTGAAAACTGGTCAGGTGAAAGGTCTCAAAAACCAGCCATAAATGGATCACAGACTCTCAAGGGCTGGAAGGGACCTCGAAAGATCACCCAGTGCAACCCCCCTGCCAGAGCAGGACCACCTAGAGTAGGGCACAGGGGAACTCGTCCAGCTGGGTTGGAATGTGCAAGTGCAAGCACAGTCAGCCAGTCCATGTCCAGCAGAAGTACCTGTGCTGAGGCCCAGCCAACTCACACCTGATTCCCACCATTTAATCAATGTCTTCCCCAAATGGGCTTGACCCAAACACAAACCCATAAAGCCTGAAGGTAACACAGAAGCTGTGCAGTGTCAATCACCACAGCACAACCTGCTTCACTAGACTGGGTTCCTGAGGACGGCGGGGATCTCAGCAGGGCTCAGTGGGGAACATAAAGAGAGATGATCCAGATGAATACATTTCAGAACATTTGCTTGATATCTTTCAAAGAAATCTGCTCCAGGCCAGGCTGAAGTTGCAAATTTGGCTGAAAGTCGACGGGTGAAACTCTCTGGCTTCTGGGCATAATGATCCTGACTGATCCTAAACCTGCTGAGCTCTGACCTGCACATACACGCTGCAGAGCAACAGCCCCTCTCCAACACGCCTTGGTGCTACAAAACACCTACTTCAACACTTCCATGCTATTGCATCCACTATCAAGCTGCAAAAATGTGTTGTCTGCAGAGAAGAGTTCAGCTGTAGTTAGTTCAGCTACAAATCTGGAACTTTGCAAATTGAAACACAAGCAAAACCAGAGCTGGGAACAGAGAGCTGAGCGCTGGCAGCCCGTTGCTTCCAGCCAGAAGGCACTAGAGTCCAAAACTGAGAGCAGCTACATAGTCAAAGTAAACATCTAATAAAATGGGAGGGAGGGGAAGGGGCCCTTAAGGCCAAACACTTGCAAGAAACAGCTGAATTGAGGGATGGAGCTCAATGAGGGCTGTTCTCTGCTGCGCTGGAGAGGAGGGGGTGGGGGACAGCAGCCAGGAGGAGCCCAGGCTGTAGCAGTGACGCTGTGCTGACTGCAGCAAGGTTACAGCTCCACAGCCCAACTCCTTTTCCAGTGGCAGAAGGTGGAGGTTTGGCCCAGCAGCATCCAGAAGACTCTGTTTTTCCTGGAGGGAAGTGCCAGGGTAGGTCAGAGCAGTGGGAAGCAGCGAGGGGCACAGAGGTGGGAAGCAGGCGTGTCCCCGCAGTCCTGGCTGCTCCCACACGGGCTCCTGGGCTCTGCCCTGTGCCCGCTGCCACACCTCAGCCTCCCTCCTCCGCTCCTCCTGGACACGCTCACAACAAACATCTCTCCCACAAGCTTCCCCCCAGCACGGGCGTCCCGCACCGAGGGCAGCAGCCGCTGGGGACGGGAGGCAGGAGCGCCCAGCTCTCCTCCTCTCCCCCGTTCCTCCCTCTCCCGACACTCTGCGGGCCCAGGCGCGGGTCTCGGGGCTGTGTTTGGATCGTGGTGCTGCACAGGAAAAGCAGCAGCAGCAATATGCAGTGTAATGAAGCAGGGAGCAGCGATGGCCCCCAAAGGACTCGTTTGCTCCACAAATCTCCCTTCCACTCACTTTTTGCTAAGAATTTTAACACCAAACTTAATTGTAAAGTCGCGTATTGATTGGAAAATGCAAATGGCAATTTAAATGTAATCTAAGCTCCCAGCATGATCCCAGCTCCCAAGGAGGAGGAGTCACCCGCCTTGGGCCCTGCTGGAGCTCAGGGCCCAGCCCCAGCCGGGCCAGGGCCCTGGGGCCCCCCGGGCTGCCCGTGCATCCCAAACAGCCTTCCCAGAAAGGACCTGGCACGTGTGCCATTGGGAGCTCGCTCCTGGTAACCAATTGCTGGGGAAGCTTAGGCTGCTGGCCTCATTAATCCACTTCTCAGAGACAAGCGGCCAGCTATGAGGAAGCTCCTCTGACTTTGTCAGACCATCAGAACCCAGGGCTCACGGAAAGGACATGGGGCACGGGGCTCCTGACTAAGTCCAGTAGGCACTGTCTGCCTGCAGGGAGAGCAGGGGCGGTGTGGGGCACAGAGGGGTCCCACTGGCACAGTCTCACTTGTCTCCCTGGGGATTCCCACCCTTTCCAGGCATGCAGGGGCCTTGGACAGAGCAGGACACCCAGAGGTGCTGCTCCGGGTGCTGCCGAATGCAAGGCAGCCAGCACGCATCCCTCCCAGCCAGGCCAATCCTCCACCCAGGACTTCTCCTTCCTGCAGCCTCTAATCCAGCCTCACAGCGTGGTCAGCCTGAAACCCAGAGCATGGACTTCTAATGCCCTTGGGCAGTTTCTAGTGCTAATCCCCTTCCCACAGCACCCGGGCAGAGCGAGCACCGGTGGCAGTGCCCATAGCCACAGCGATCACAAGAGTCTGCAGAGCAGCTACCCTACTGCTGCCCCACGGCACCCACTGACTTCAACTACCTTTAGGTAATCCAAGCATGCATCAGCCTTGTTCTTGCCAGCAGAGGACTCAAACTGTGCCCAGGGTTACCCAGGGGTGGCTGCAGCACCCCAGGGACAGCCCTCGCTGCAGGAGGCGATGCTGTCAGACGTGGCTAAGCACTTGGGCCCACGACCCCACCTGTCTGCCACTCTACAGCCCTCTGAATTACAGGCTTCTTTGCTCCTGTAACAGTAAACCAGGTAAAGGTCCTGCTCTTGTGTTGCCCTTCACAGAGATGGCAGGCAACAAGATCTCCACAATCTCCCTTGGGCAGGAACGTATCGGAGAGCCCAGCTTTCATCACCTTTCCCAAATCTTTGTGATATGGACCTGCAGCTCCCAAGAGCTTCTTTTCCCATTGGTGGCATCAAGTCATGCCTCCTCCTGGAGGGCTGATGTGGTGAAGGGCTGCAGCAGGGGTGGTGAAGGGCTGCAGCACCCTGACATAACCTGGATCTAACTCACTGCCTCCTCACGCCAGCCATGGCCCCACGGGCCCCATGTCGGTATCAGCCTGTTTCCTCCCTTAGGAATAAAGCTCTGTGCCTTCCCAAGATGCTGCATCACAACTGTCTGATTCAAGCAGTGGGAGGGCAGTAACTGCAGAGTGCTCAAGAGACAGGTCACAGCAGTGGTCTGCGGCCTGAGCTTTGCTCCAGGGCCAGCAGCTCCAGCACAGTGAGACACAGCCAGGGAGAGCCTAGGGAGGGTCACCTGCACAAACGACTGCCTGCCTTTCCAGTAGATGCTGCTTGTTTATTCCCACCTGAAACAGCAACAGCACTGCTCTGCCTCCAGGAAGGCACAGCACCCTTACGTCAGCACTGTCATCCCCAGGTGGGACAAGGCCGGGCCCCGTGAACAACAGAGACACAGGAGTGAGGAGAGAAAGCATCTTGCCCCGCTGAGTGAAGGGAGATGCTGGAAAAGGCAACCCAAAGGTCCAGAAAGTGAAGCCCATGGGATTGCTCACAGGACCAGACCTCCTGCAGTCAGCAGCACAGTTTTGGGGAGCCAGGTCAAGTCTACCTCAAGGCTTCAGCTGCTCTGCTCTCTGCCTCCCCTTCCTCAGCACAGAACAACTGCCCGCTGCCTCCCCTGCCCACCACCCTGGGCTGACTGGAACCGGCGCTGCCACGGCAAACCAACCACCCAGCACGCGACTGGCAGCCCACAGGCAGCACACACAGCATGAAGGCACTGACCAGCACTGGGCACCTCACGGCCCTCCAGCTGTCAGCTCTCCAGCTGCCAGCTCTGCTCAGAACCAAGGGGAGCAGCGTGGGCAAAGGCCAGCGCCCGGCAGCGGAAGTGGGGGAAACAACAGCTACAGGGACCTCGATTCCCACTCCAACCAGAGGAGTAAAACAAAAGTCCTGTGTCACAGAGAGAAGAGGCACGACCCACATGCAGCCAACGTGTCCCTTCCTGCTGGGGCTGTGCCAACCTTTGGCACTCCAGAAGCAGAGTCCCACGTGTGAGACCCCCCCGAGTCCCTGTCTGGTACCCGGCATCACTTCCCCTGCAGCCCAGGGCTGCCCCTCAGTGTGCTGCCCTCTGAACACAGCCCCAGTGCTGCCCCTCAGCCCTGGCAGAAGCATGACCAGGTGCTGCCGACTAGTGTAGGGATGAGCCTTGCCAGCAGCCCCAGGAAATCCTGGTGCCAACACCGCCCAGTCAATCCACACCGCTGGATTTTCTCAGACACTACCCATTGCTGCTTTCCAGCTCAGAGGCATGGGGGCAAACAAGGGACATGGGGGTAAGCAAGGCTCAGGGGCAGTTCTGTGAAGCTCAAGTTCCCCTGGAAGGCAGGAGGCAGGAGACGAGCGCTACGCTGCCAGAGGAAGAGGCTGCCATTCTTATTCCTGCCTCCTCTCACTCAGGAGGGCTCATGGCACAGGCACTGTGCTCACTGCTTCCTGCCTTTGCCCGTGATGAGCAGAGCAGGAGAGTGTCCCTGCCCTGCCCTGCCAGAGGGCAGTCGGGCTGGTGCCCAGGGCGCACGGGAGCAGGGGCAGGCACAGGGGCAGGCACTGGAGCCAGCACAGGAGCAGGAGCGGGTGCAGCAGCAGCACGAGGAGCGAGTGCAGGAGCAGGCTCAGAGCAGCGCAGCGTGGATGCCATCTGCTGGAACTGCTCCGGAGGCCCCATGCCTGGCGGGGAGCGAGGCAGCACCGGCACCAGCAGTGCTGGGTCAGCCCCGGGGCTCTGGCACTAGGGGAAGAGAAGAGGAGGATCGAACCTGCTTCATGGGAATGGCCCTCCCGCTGCCGATACTGTCCGCTTTGCACTCCGGGATCTTCTTCTCCCGCTCTGGGTCCGCGCCCTTTCGAGACTGGAAGAGAAGAGACACAGAGTCCGTTAGAGCCGGGGCAGGGGAGGGGGAACAGCTCGGCCCCGCCGCCCCCCGCGGGCTGCCGGACGCCCCAGGCCGGGTGTCCCAGCACACCGAGCAGCCCTCTGAGGACGCTCCCCACCGCCTCGCCCTGGCCAGCTCTCCTCTCTGGTCCCCCCACGGCCGAGCAGAGCTGTGCTAGCAGCATGGGGCTACCTCTGACCCCCCCTCCCGCGGGGGCACACGGGACATGGCGACAGACAGAAATGGCATGGGATGCAGGTGGAGCATGGATGGAAGCAGAAGAGGCTAAGGCAGTGAAGAACTCAAGACCTCTACTAATCCAACAGATTTATTCTGTTAACACACTTGCACCATACAAAGTAGCACAGGTCACCGGGCAGAGATACCAGCCCCTTACAAAAGAGCATGGACAATAAATATCTATCACACGTCTAGAGAGTCGAGAGCAAAGCCCGCCAGCCCCCCGGGGCGGCTGCGGGGAGAGCAAACTCCAATAAATACAATATGAAATATACAGTCTGTTGAGCAGAACTCATTCAAAGTGCTTAGGACAGAGGAGAATATCAAGTCATACACAGCATGGAGCACAACCAATACATTCAGAATCACAACAATGGCAGAAGGGCAGCGGCAGCGTCTCTCTGGAGCGTCCTACACACCCCCTCAGTCCGGGAGCGCCCCATGTGCTTTGGATCAGAAAGGGACACGAGCCCCACGCGCCTGGGACACCGATTCACTTGCTTTTGGGCCCAGAACAAAACAAAGAGATCGAAAGAGAAGGAAACTAAAGAGACACAGATGGCTGCTGTGCTGCGAGGAGGAAGAGGAGGAGGAGCAGGAGTCCATGCAGGCTGCAGGAGGTGCAGGAGGGAGGGAGGAGCTGGGTGCTAGCGGCAGGCGCCAGCAGCAGCTCCCGCAGGCAGCAGCAAAGCGTCTTTTGGCCCATCCAGCTCCACTCGCTGCTGTTGCCCGGTCCCGGCGGGTCTGCAGGTCTTCCCATCCCATGAGGGTCGTCCGCCTGGCATCCCCGAGCATGGAAAGTGCCTAGACAGCATCCAGCAGGCCCAGAAATGTCCCAGCTTAAAGTGCAGGCGCAGGCCGTCTCAGCGCTTCCTAGACTTTACATTGGGGGGATTTAAAAGGCTCCTGCGTGTCTCCGAGGGGGGACCCATGCTGGCTGGAGGGCGGGCGAGCCTCTAATCTTAGATCAATCCCAGTGCCCATCCCTTATCCGGCCCTGGAGAGGCAATGAAAAGTGAGAGAATTTGTACAGAGGTGCCGTGTGTAACCACCTGGATCTTCTAATTTGGAAGGAGTTGGAAAGGCCTTTTTGTTGATGAAAAGTTGGAAACAGTGGCACATATCTGCAAATATCGAAAGAATAAAGAGTTTGGCAAGTTATACTGAGACCGCGGACACGAGTCTGTCAGCGATGGGCGGCAGCGACAGGCGGGCGCGCGGCTGGCGGCCGGCACGGCTCGGACTCCGCTGGTGGTCCCCGGCACGCAGACCCTCTCTGGGCTGCCGTCCGGCGGGGGGAGCAGCAGGGGAGCGAGAGCAGGAGAGGAGGAGGAGGAAAAGGAGAAGGAAGAGGAGGAGGAGGAGGACTGGCCACGCAGGAGCCAGGCACAGCTCGGGACTGGGGCGGCAGCTGCTCCCGGAGCTGAGGGGAGCGCGGCCCTGCCCGGCGCTGGACCCCGGAGGGGCTCGTGCCCAGGCCAGGATGGGGGCTGCTGGCTACACCTACGCTGCCTGCCTGGGCAAAGCTGGAGGCACAAAGCCAACCGTCCCTTCCCTGCCCTGCCCCACTGCGGGAGGAGGTGTCGGGAGCTGCTGCTGCTGCCACGACCAAATGGGGTGAAGACGTCAATGTGAGCCATGTGTGTGCCCCAGCACAAGAGCAAGCGAGTGAGCGTGAGCCCCAGCAGCGCGGCGAGTGAGCGCGAGCCCAGATGGTCACGGGTGAGCCCCATAGCGAGGGTGAGCGAGCTGGAACCCACAATGAGTGAGCAGGTGAGAGCCCCAGACGGATGATGACGTCCACAGCAGAGAAGCATAAGCCCCGCAGCAAGCCCCGCTCCCCGCCCAGCGCGGGCCCCCACGGCCTGAGCCCAGCGTGGGGCTCCGGGGCAGCGACAGCACGAGCATGAGCGGCGAGTCCAGGCCTGTCGGCGCAGGGCAGCGGGGGGATGGCGGGTGGCAGCGCAAGGGCGCACTGGGGCACAGCAGCATGAGCCAGGGAGGGGAGGGGAGAGGCACCGTCAGCACAGGGGCGCGACAGCGAGCGGGGCCACAGGCAGCAGGAGAGCTCCGGGGCATCGGCGGGGTTGGTGAGCACACAGGGGAGGGCAGGGTTGGGAAGGAAGCAGCCATGCGTGGGGATGTGCTGCGCAGGGCAGCGAGTGCCGGGGGGAGCAGGGTGCTGGGGGAAGGAGCAGGGTGCTGGGCCAGGTCGCCTGCCGGGCAGTGCGGGGCCAGTGACACGTGCAGATGGAGAACGGGGGGTGGGGGAGGTGCGAAGGGAGCATTCCGGACGTCAGAGCAGAGGCTGCCAGGGTGTCAGCGGCTGGGAAGCGGGTGCACTTCCAGCAGCAGGCAGCAGGGCAGGCTGAGGTGCCAGTGGTGCACAGGGAGGGTGGGGCACGGTGGACGGAGGTGGTCTGGCTCCAGGGCAATGGCAGCTGCTCACACAGGGCAACATGGTGCAACACAGACACGGTGCCACTTCCACAGACAGCAGACACGCACGTACCGAGCAATGGTGGCTGGAAAGCACACTGAGATGGGGAGGAGGAGAGAGGTCTGAGCCCGGCACTGGGGGAGAGGAGCACACTCACGTGGGGAACGGAGGCTGCCTATGCTAGACATGGGGGCTGGGAGCCTGTGTGCACTGGCAGCGCAGGGGACCTGCCGGGCTGCGCTGCGAGCGAGGGTGGTGCGGGCAGGCCTGTGTGCGTGCGGCGTGGGCAGGTGTGTGCGTGGCATGGCAGTGTGCTGAGAGGCAGACTGCAGCTCTGCAGCCACAGAGCCACTGCAAATACACCCTGCAGCTCCCGGGGCTGCCCCCCGTGCCCCGCAGCACGTCCTAGCCGCTGCTTGGGCCATGCACACAGGGCTTTGGGTACTGCAGACAGTGAGCCGCTGCCGGTCTCTGCACACACCAGCTGGCACCAAACAGGAGACCCAGCTGCCAGGGGCTCTGTGCCACGCTCGGGGAACACAGCCCCACGAGGGGAGCTGCAGAGGTCACGGGTGCTGTGCACACTCGAGGAGCAGCTCTCCCAGCATGGCTCCGGGAGCTGCCGATGCACACGCACTCCACACACACACACGCGCCTGTGTGCAAGGCACCGCTCGATCTCAGGTGCTCCCCTGCGCACACACATCCCACCAGCAGCAGCTCTCAGCACCATGGCCCCTTGTTCCCCGAGGCTCCCTCCCTGCCCGCCAAAACAAGCTTCACCTGGAGACTAGTGCCTGGCAGCCTGTGGGTGAGACGGCTGCAGAGCTGCTCCCTTCCCCTCTCCTGCCTGACCCTGACGGATCCCGTCCCCCCGCAGCTCCGAGCCCAGGGCCACGTACCGTGAAGATGTTGGAGCGCCGCTTGGACTGCTTGCGGATGGGGGTGGGCGTGTTGGAGGCAGCAATGGTCTCGATCCGCAGCTCCCGCTGGCTGATGCTGGGGGTGGAGGGCACCGAGGAGGAGTAGTCACTGAAGGCTCCTCCACCATTGGTGGCCTAGGGCGAAACAGAGGACAGTCAGATAGGGACAGAAGGAAACACAACACAACATGCTGCTCCTGTCCGAAGGGGCATCGTGGGAAAGCTGTTTCCCTTCTTTCTGCCCTAGTTCTCTCCACTGGGAAACCAGTGAAATCCACTATGAGGAGCAGAGAATGGACAGAGGCCTGACTGCTGGCTGTCAGCAGGGCAGCAGCCAGGCCCTGCCAGCAAAGACCCAAAGCAAAGGCAGTGAAGCACAGGGCCCTGCATGGCAGGGGCCGGCTCCTCTCAGAGGGCCATGGCTGGGGATCCTGCAGCGTGCTCCCTCTCTGAAACACCGACCCTCGCAGCCATCCCTCAGGCAGGCTGCTGCTCAGAACCCTCCTCTCTGCAGAGGTCATGGGGCACGAAGCTGAGAGGCAGTGCAGAGCCTGCCTGTCTGCCACCCACACTGCTCCCATTCCTGCCTCACCACGGCAGCTACCACACCAATGTGTGTCCCTGCAACTCAGCCTTTCCTGACACGTGGGACAACACACTGCATCCTCACTAACAATTTGCTGGACCTCAGGGAGAGACAAAGACCTGATCACGCAGTTTGTGTCACTGTTTCAGCAATGCATTGCTCTCAGACAAGCAGCTGCTCACTCCTCACTCCCACTCTGCTCACAACAGCTCTGCACACCATGACCTGGAAACCAGCTCACGACAGGCCCCGAGGAGCAGCATCTGCACAAAACACTTCGGGTCTGCAGCCTGACAGGGCACCCGGCAGCCTGAGCTCTCCTGGCAGCTCTGCTGGGCTTTGCACAGCATGTCAGAGATACCCTGAAGAAGCTGCCTCTAAATGGGCAGCACAGCTCCGGCAGCCCTTGCAGATAGGGAGCAGCCCACCTCCTCATGCCACAGGCTGACAGAGGAGCAGCATCCCACAGCACAGGGCTTCCTGCACTCCCACCTACTGCCCAGAGCAGAAAGTGCAAGCACGTGCAGGAGCTGCCAGAGGTGCTCCGCAAGTAACCCTCCACAGGCACAGACTCACTACGCTTGGAAAAGAACTTGAAGATCCTTGAGTCCAACCTCTCACCTCATGCTGTCAAGCCCACTACAAATCCATGTCCCTCAGCACCTCATCTATGTGTCTTTTCAGTATCTCCAGGGACAGAGATCCAAGCCTCATGCTGAGGAAAGAGCTGCTGGAAGCGTGAGCAAGGCTGTGTAGGCAGAGCAGCTCCTGTCACCCACCGCCCAGGCTCCCAGGAAGGGTGCAACTGCTGCTCATGAAATGCACCATCTCACCTTTGATGAGAGAAATGGGAAAAGACACACAAAAGAACATTTCTCTTAAGTGGACAAAGCCATCCAAGAATCAGCTCAACTTCCTCCTCTCTGCCTTCCTCCACGGCAGCCTGCTGAGTGTTTGAGTCCCACAGACATCTGAACCCCTGAACCCTGTGGGCTCAGGGCATCTTGTACCAAGCTACAGAGGCAAGTGTGAGGGCTAGTACCATCCCAGGAGTCTGGAGAGATTCCCCCAAGGCAGACAGCAGTGCAGCCTCTGGCTATACAGCCATCCAGAGCCACCACAGTGCTCAAGGGAAGCAGAGTGCCTCAGCAGGGAGCCAGATACGCAGCACACGCTGCAGGGATAGGGATATTGCTCCTGGCAGCTGCTCTGCTGATCACCTGAACAACCACTTGTGGCCGCTGTTGAATCTAAGCACACCTCACAGCTGAAACCTCGGTAAAACCCAGGCAGGACAAATCCCTCCCCTCAGTGCGTAACAGGACTCCCCAGTGCCACAGGGTGCCCATGCAGGCAGGAACTGGGCTGAAGGCAAGATGCAGTAACTCCTGCATAAACAGCCATGAGCACAAGAGTGCCAAGCAACAGCAGCCAGCAGCCCAGTGCCTGCACTGGGGCAGAGCAGGAGGCAGAGAAGCGGATGGAGCTGGGAACGAATTCTCTGGCAGAAAGACAAATTTCCACCCTAGAGTAAACAGGCAACAGTGACTCATCCCACAGCCTGGGGTGCTCCCAAGGGCATCTCAGAGCCCCTGCAGAAAGGGGTAGTAACAGCAAGGAAATCAGGTGAAATAACTCTGCAAGTACTGCAAGCACCCACTGGCCCAGGCACCTCCTGCCCTGAGCCTGTAGGCAAGGGCCAGGCAGCTGCCCCAGGGAGTGTGGTGGGAGTCGGGGCCAAGCCGAGGAACGGGGCTCCCAAACTCACCTGAGCCCCTTAGCAGTGACAGGGGCGGGCAGGACACCCCACAGCAGAGCCCAAAGCAGCAGGCAAGCAAGAGCTTTCCCTGGGGGCTGTAGGGTCTGGAGGGATCCAAGGTGTCTGTTCAAATGGCGCAGATCCACACCCCACGAGCTGCTGGGGAGGCCCAAGGGACAGACCTGGCACCCCCAGGGCAGTGAGCAGGACTCCCAGGCCCTCCTCCTCCTCCCCCATCTCCCATGGTCCCGTCAAGCCAGAGGACCAGAAGGTGCTGAACACGGTACTCAGGGTCACAGATCTGATGAACACGTCTGATGTACTCATGAGTGCTGGTGGAAAACCCTGACCACAGCTGACCTGCTACTACAGCTCCATTCCACTCTACCTTGATGGAAGCTGTGTCCTCTGAGGCACCAGGCACTGCTGAAGAATAAAACCAAATGAACCGCAACTCCCACAGACAGAAATAAAACCAGGGCCTTTGGTTGGTCCATGAACTGTTTCATAAGGAGGACTGTCCACTGTGCAGGGGCACCGAGACACCTCACACAGCACCCCTGTCCCAGCACCCCTTCCCACCTGGGAAGCTTCTACAGGCACAAAGGTTTGGGAACCGGCCACTGCCTCACACCAGGAGAAGAAAGTCCTTGGGAGAGATGGGTGACAAAATCATCAGGGTCCTCTGGGGTCTCTCCTGTCCTAGTACCTGTGATGGACTGGCCAGATTGCCAGGAGAGCAAACAAGCAGTGGCCACTTCCAAAAAGTTAGTTTGGCTCAACTAGCAGCATCAAGCTACTTCCAGAGAAGAGATATGGCTTCTTTCCACCCCATGTCCATGTTAAATCCTGTGCTCCCAAACCCTTCCTTGAGATCCTTTTCCCCATGCCAGCTCCTTCTCACTCACTTGCACAGGCAAGAACCTCAAACCCCCAGGCAGAAAAAGACAGAACAGGGCACTACTCTGCAAAGACCTTGCTGCTCTCTTGTCTGTCCTTCCTGACAGTGCACAGTGTGTCCATCTCCCAGAGCTGCCCCACTGATTATCTCAGTGCCAGGAGCAGCGCCACCAGCCCCCAGCCCCACTTCTGCAGCCCAGAGCTGGGAGCAGTGCCTGGCAGGAACAGAGCTGCCTCCTCTGTGAGGGGCAGCTGCTGCAGCTCATGCTGGAAGCTGTACTCTCTGGTGCATCCCCCCATCCTGACACACTCCTGAGCAGCCTCTCAGGCTGCAGCAGCTGCCTGGGCACTGGGTTCACTGGTGGGTGTCTGTCTGTCTCTCTCCCTCAGTAGCCAGCCCCAAGGCACTGCAGTGTGTGAGCTGCTCTGTCCAAGTTCACGTTACAAGCATCAGCAACCAGTGAACCTGTGTTTCTCAAAGTCAGATCTTCTCTGAGGTCAGTGGGCAGCCGTTCCAGAACCTCAGGAAGAGCCTCATCGAGAACAGGGAAACACTCGACAGCATTTTACATCACCCACTATGTCTGTTACTCATACTCCACTTATAGAGGTGCTTTTTGTAATGGAAGAAACATGTGCAAAGAACACAGCAAAGATGATTGCAGCAGGGCACTGGGAACCAAAAGGGTTTGTGGTTGAGCCACAGGGAAGAGAAATTAACTTGTAGCCCCACCGCGGTAGCCAGGTTTGCTGAGCACGGAGGGACATGGCGTCTGATGGGCACAGAGCACGTGTGGCGAGGAAGCTCCAGAAGGATGTGGTCTCTCATTACTGCTGACAGTGCCCCAGCCCAGGCACCAATGAGCATTTCTTGCTTTGAAAGGCTGCAGAGTTAGCTGCAGTTTCCTGTGAGCTGCATGCCATACTGCTTCCCATCAAGAGCTCTGGCTTCCCCCAGAGGCACCACAGAATCAGACTCCTTACAGTAGGAAAAGACCTTTGAGATCATCGAGTCCAACCCCTCACCTCACACTGCCAGGCTCACCACTAAACTAAACATCATCTATGAGGTTTTTGAGCATCTCCAGGGATGGGAACTCCCCCACCCCCCTGGGCAGCCCATTCCAGTGCCTTGTAACCCTCTCAGTGAAAAAGTTCTTCCAAATCTCCAGTCCAAACCTGCCCTGGACCAACCTGAACTCCTTTCCTCATGTCCTGTCATTCATTACTGGAGACATCAACCCCTACCTCACTATGACTCCTCTTCAGGTAGTTGTAGAGAGTGCTCATGTCTGCTCTCAGCCTCCTCTTCTCCAGGCTATAAACACCCCCAACTCCTTCAGCCCCACATCAGACTTGTTCTCTAGACCCTTGCCCAGCTTTCAGTACAGACTGCCTCTCCTTCACAGCCAGCCTCAGACAATTATTGGCTAATAACATCCTCAAATTAACAGATACACTCAAACCTGCACTTTCTCTGGACTTTGCTCTCCAGCTTGGATGTCTCCCATTACACTTGTCATCCAGACACACTGCAAGCAGCTGGGCTGGCTCTGTTTGTATCCCAAGCTCGCTGGACACCAAGAAAGCTGCACAGTTTCACCAGGCAGCCACACAGAGTCTTATCTGAACTTGCTGGTGTCCACGTGACCTGGAGCACCAGGAGACTGGCACAGGTCTCTGCCAAAATCTGTGCACACCTACTCATAGTCCAGCTTTAGAAGCCTATACAGCCAGGTATAAACTTCACAAGGGTGAAGCTGCCCCAGAGCTGCAGCGTGAGCCTCAGGCTGGGCTAAACACAACGTGCACAACTGAGAGGTGTGCAGAGGCATGTGGGGTCCCGGCTCTCCCCACCCCAGGTTCCCACCTGGTTGATGTGAACAGAAGGGATGGAGGCTGCAGAGACAGACGAGTGGCTGGGTGAGTTGGGCAGGGACTTGCAGGGCCCGATGGAAAGCTGCTGCTTCTTCCGTAGAGCCACCACCTTCTGAGCCACTGGAGGAAGGGAGAGAGGGACAGGGTCAGAGGCCAGAAAGCAACTTCCCTCACCTGCAGATTTCTGGAGGGCTTCAGTGAGACCCAAATCCTTTCTGGACCCTCCTCCCCTTTCTGGAAATAAACACCTCGACCAAAAAGCACAACAGCAAACAAGCTGAGCTGTTGAATTTGGGAGAGCTGGCCAGGTACCTCCACTGTCATGGAAGGAAGAACCTTTCAGATGAACACAACTGAAGGCACTGGGAACATCTCATGTCCAGTCCAGTATGCCTCATATTGTCTACCCTTGCTATAAAGGCGCTGCCACATTCCCTCTCAGAAAGACATGGTGTGACTGAACGCATTTGGATAAGTCAGATGCTGACAGCAACTGCAAACTCCTGCCAGCTGCCATGGCAGGTCCCACACAGTGACTGGTGAAGGCCAGGCTGATAAAGCTGAGAGCCAGACCCCATGACTAGCAGGACTCTGCCTTGTCACTCGCCCTTTAAGCTTAGCAGTAACAATGGAATTAAGCACGAGGCCAGCAAGACCACACTGGTGGTGACAAAATCTCATCGACCCTTAACTGAGGCTTCTCGAGGTGGTCTTCATGTCCCTGCTTGCCAGACAGGGGTTTTCCACCTCCTGAACACCAGACTTTTCCAAGTACAACTCCTTCCATCCCTTAAGCCACTCCCTGGGACAGTTTGCTTATCAGGCTTGCTTTCCTTCCTTTGGCTGCTGCAGGTGGCTGTTTGATGTCCAACCAACGGGCCCTTCCTGTCCAGGAGGCATCGGAGGCTGCCCAGAGGCTCTGTCCTGTGCCCTGCCCTCAGCCTGTCCTGCTGTGCTGCAATGAACCCAGATGGGTTTTTGCCTGCAGGCAGTCCTGCTGCACTGTGATTTCCAAGCTCTCCTCCCCTTGCAAACACAAATGGCACAGCTCTCCTCCTTCCCTAAAGCAGCTCTGTCCTGTGGCCACTCAGCTCTGCACAGATCCTTCCTCACGCACCCAGCAGATCCCCAGCTGCACTCCAGGAGACAGGGCAGGGAAAGAGGACAGGGCAGCTTGCAGCCTGTCACAGGATAGGGCCCCACATTACTTAAGCATCCTGCAAACTCCTCTTACACGGTGCTGCCACCTGCAGCACTTGTGTCACACAGACACACCCTCCCACACAGCTCCTGTGAGGAACAGCTGATCCATCCGGCCCTTCAGCTGCTGCTCCCCTAACTCTAACACCCAAAGGTTCTGCTGTGTCTCCTCCTCCATGAAACACAATCACATCCCTCTCTGCACCCTCTCCAGCCTCCTGCAGTCTCAGGACCCCCTGCCCCCAGGACCCTCTGTGGGACGGCGTTGCTCCCCACATGCCCTCCCCTGCCTGCAGTTACCATCCTGGAAGACTCTCTCCACGTTGAGTCCATAGGTGGCACAGGTCTCGTAGTAGGTGCAGCGCTTCAGGTCATTGGAAAGCTTCCGTGCCCGCGAGTCATCGATGACGCGGGGGTTGGTGGCGCTGATGGCATCTGCAACACAGCCCACAGCAGCCTCAGTGCCCACCTCCCATCTACCCACAGGGGACACTGCTCACCCCGAGATCCCCACCTCCACAGCACAGCCCCCTCCTGCAAACACCTTCGGTAACAGCGTCCCGCGCTTGCAGAAAGAATGATTTGTCCAATGAACCAGTTTTTAAATGAACCTCATTCAGCTGCCCTGACCACCCACCCGCCGATGCTCCTGAAAACAGGGCACAAACCAGTGCGGGTGAGGCTGGCAAGGCAAGGCAGCCTGGGTGTCGGGAAGGGGACACAGGACCAAGAATTCGCATAACCATGTCAAGAGCAGGGCGGCTGCTGAAGACAGCGGGACAGGAGTGAGAGCAGAGTGCTGCGGGCAGAGCCGAGCCCCGGGTGCAGCTGAGCCTCCTCTGCAGGACCATGCAGCGTCCACGGGCATTAGAAATGTCTTTGCTGCCAACTGCCAGCGTGCCCCTGGCCATGGCTGTCACATGCCAGCATGCTGCCACGGAAAACAGCTCTGCCAGTCTCACAGCCATACCCTACAGAGTAAAGGATCAACAGGGAGAAATCACCCTCAGCTAACGGGGAGAGATGGCTGTGTGTGCTGGGATGCACTCGACAGCCTTAACAAATAAGCTCCACTCCTATCTCAGATGGCTGCTAAGTGCTCACACGGCTGGGAAAAGCTTCCTTCCCAAGAGGAGAGTGGCTCCATGAGGTGAGGCAGCTCTCTGCAGCAACCCTGTGCTACCCCAGCAGCAACAACTCAGCTCCTGCAGGGCCTTGGCTCACCTGACAGCAGGATCCCCAGGTGCTGGCAGGGAGAGCACCCACACACACACAACCCCTCACAGACACAGCCCCAGCGTGTGCCCCAGCCGCGGCAGGGGCAACATGGGAGGGTCCCGGCTGCCCCGCTCTCACCCTGCGTGCCCACCAGCACCATCGGCACCTCCGCCGTGTTCCGGTAGCTGCAGAGCCGCAGGTAGTAGTTGTACACTGTCTGGAAACTGATCTCGTCCTCCAGGCTGAAGACAAACACCACAGCATCGACCCAGGCAGCAAACTGTGAGAGACAAGATCACTCATTACAGCCCAGACAGGCATCCCAGAGCCCCATGCCCAGAGCTGCCAGCCAGGCAGCTACACAGCAGCTTGTGGGGCACCAAGGCACGAGCTCCCTGGCACTGCAGGGACGTCCTGGGGCCACAGTCACCACAGAGGCAGCTCCTCCCCAGGCCCCACAGTGCTCATGTTCTCCCATGACCAGGTTTCCCGGACACAGCTGGGTCTGTCTGTCCCTCCCCAGCAGCCCTCCAATCCCTCCAGCAGGACAGGGTGGGAAGGGACCACAGGAGTTATGAGTTTCTTACCTGGAGCTCGGGAGGACCCCCTTCATCTCGAATCAGCAGCAAGTAACTCTGACCATCCACTACGATCTCCTTCTTAAATCGGCCACCTGGGGAAGGCAGCAAAGCAGCAGGTAAAGCGTTGGGGAAGTGAGCAGCAGAAAGCCCTGAGGAAGATCAGGGGAGGCTGCAGAGCCCCCAAGAAGGTCAGGGAAGGCTGCAGAGCTCTCCAGAAGGTCAGGGGAGGGTGCAGAGCTCTCAGAAAGGTCAGGGGAAGCTGAAGAGCCCTGTGGCAGCAGCAGGTGTGGTGTAGAGAAGGGAGACACCTTCAGAGCCAAGGAGAGAACTGAAGGCCCAGACCACCCCCTAGGTGCCCTGGGAACCAGTCCTTACCCTCTGGAGACTCCTCCTGCACGTAGGTGCCGGTCAGGTAGCGGTGCACCAGGGCTGACTTGCCACTGGACAGGTTCCCCACAATGCCCTGAAACAGAGGCACACATCACCCACTGCCCATGGGCTCAGCTCCCCTGCACGAGGCCACCCCTGCGAGGAAACCCCCAGGAAGCAGGCAGGGGCTGATGATGGGCAGAGCTGGCTGTGAGGGGACAGCACAAGGCGGTGGGACTCAGTGAGAGGTCTGGAGGCATTCAGTGGTCTCGGCCAGGCTGTGGGCAGCAGGCCCTGGGGCACAGCCAGCCAAAGAGTGCTGAGGGCCCGTCCTCCCCGAAGCAGCACAGCCCTGGCAGCGCCACAGCAGCTCTTCCCACGGCTCTGTTGCTCCCCTTGCCCTCCAAAAGCCAACTCAGAATGAAAATAACCTTCTCCCAGCGCACACAGCCCAAGTTTTGGGGCACTACATCTCTCAACAGCACTTGTCATTCTCGTGCTGCCCAGCATGGAGCCCACTCCCATGCTTCTGCAGGCATCCTCCTGCTCTGCCCCCAGCATTAGTCAGCACAGGCTGTGGGAGCTCCCTGCTGCTCTGGGATGTCTTTTGGCATCAGAGGGATCAGGTGCTCCACTTGGTGAAGCCTCAGACAGTAGCTCTGCTGTGGTGGGAGAGCACAGAGAGCAGCGTGTCCGTGCCCTGGCAGCCGTGGGCTGCCTGCCCCAACCCAGGGGTCCTACCACAGCCCCAACACGGCAGCCCCAGCACACTGTCAGGCCTCAAGGCTCTGAGCGAGAGCTGCTTCGGCTGGAAAGCCCTGAGCAGCAGAGATCCCCAGAGGTCACAGAAAACATGGGAAAAGCACTGTGCTAATTGTGGAAGAATGAGGAGCTTTGGGTTTGTTTGGCCTGCAGCGCTGTTTTGTAGCCTGCAGAATGTTCCCATGTCAGAAGGCAGTGGGCAGAACAGCTGCAGGAATGCTTCTGAACAGAGAGACATTTTACAAGCCAAACTAACAAATGAATATTCAAAGAATGAGTTTTCACCCAGCCCAAGAGCAGAGGAGCATGGCAGCATGGTTGTGTTTGCAGAAAGGCTCCTCATTTCTCAGGGGCTGAAGGGAGACAGACCAACAGGCTTCAGACAGAGTCAAGGGCTGCCACAGAGAGTGAGGAGTGGGCAGTGCAGCAGACTGCCTGTGGTGTCCTGCCTGGACACATTCCTGTGTCCCCTGAGCAAGAGGAACCTGCTCTAGCAGGGGGTGGCACTGGATGAGCTCTGCAGGGCCCTTCCAGCCCCCACCATGCTGGGATTCTGTGACAAACCAGAGGACCTCCATCCCCTCTGTTTGGCAGGGCAAAGCAGCAGGGGTGACACTTTCCTCCCAGCAGCATCCCTTCAGTGCAGTGACACCGCAGGCCAGTCATTTCTGAGGGGTGGTCAGTAGAGGCCAGAGACACAGCAGCACAGAGCTGAAGCCAGTGGGGCTGGACCAGAGAGGTGACACCTCCCATGTGGGTGACTCCAGGAGGGTGCCACAGACCTGACAGCCACTCAGGGCCTGGCCCTGCTCTGCCAGCGGCTCCAGCCATCAGGAACTACGGCTGCCACGGCCAGAGGAAGGGTGAGGGGCTCCAGCACTGCCCTCTGACCTTGACATCCAAGTGCTCACCCAGATCAACACCCTCTTCTTTACAAGTGTGAGCCACTAAGCAGCTCTCGCCTCTCCCAGCAGAGCAACAGCCCCAGCTCCTCTCTCCCCTCTGTGAGGCTGAGGCCTGCTGGCAGTCCCACTTAGCCACACCACCACACGGGTGTTTCTCGGGGGTCTGGAGGAGCAGCACAGCAGCAGAGGTATCCGAGGCACAAGCCATGGGTACTCACCACCTTCAGCTCAGGCACCGAGCGACTCAGGGTCCATTCCTGGCTGTTCACAAACGAATCTGTAAAACAGAGGGAACAAATCATCAGATCACTGTGGTCACCTTCGAGACCCCAACAAGGACCCAGTCAAACTCTCCCTGATCCCTTCTCCACGCAGGAGATATGTGGCTCTTCCTTCTGCTGAAGGCAGTGCTGGGGCTGCCCATGTCTGGGAAGAGTGAGGGCAGGAAGGCAGCACAGAGCCCACGCACCACGGGCAGGGCACTCTCCCTCCTGCCCTGTGGGAGCACAAAAAGCCCCACAGCATCCCCTTCCCGAGGCACGTGTGGTGAGGGACGCACTGGAGGCTGGCTCCCTTCTTGGGGGGCACGTGCTGTAAAGGACCCCGGAGCTCAGGGCAGGCAACGGCTCAGCAGTGCCCCGAGCAGGGCGCTGGGGCTGCCCCAGCAGCGTGTGGCAGGCACTGCAGATCCAAGCTGTGCTTGGGACTGAAGGCCAACACAATTAATTACGTGTGTGTTACATAATCTGCAGAACTCTGTAACAGGCTAAAGGAGCTTGTAACAGGCAGGCACACAGCTCCGAGGGCACAGGAAACACCCTCCCTCCTGCCACACAACTCACAAACACTGCATTCACATCCAAACAATCTCCAGGAGCCAGCCAAACAACAGGCTTCCCAAATAAAACCCGACTGGAGGAGGAGCACGAGCCTGGAGAGCACCTGGAATACCAGAGGTAGCCAGCAGCCACTCCTAACAAAGTCCTTCATTCGCCTGGGAGGAGGAAGCACATCCTCCACCCAAAGCCAGGTGGGGGGCTGAAACAAGAGCAGCACTTGCTGTGAGACGAGGTGAGAACAATGAAGGGGTGCTGGACACCAGCCACGGGAGCTTTGGGAACCTGCAGTGAACCTGCTGCCCTCGTGCCACGGGCCGCTGCCCGAACCCGCAGCCCAGGCTCCCAGAAGGGCAGAGGCGAACCCGCGAGGGCAGGCAGCGACCGACCCCGGGGCCCTGGCGCTGCCCCACACCACGCCAGGCCCCGCAGCTCCTGCGGCAGCTCCAGCCCCGCCGCCAGCGCAGGGCAAGTCCCGGCTGTGCCGCGGAACTGCCCGAACCGGCCGGGCGAGCTGGCGCTGCCAGGCTGTGCCCGGCAGCCGTGCCAAGCACCGCGGATGCCGCCGGACCGGGCGGGACGGGGAAGGGGGCGATGCCCGGCCCTGCAGCCCCGCCACAACCCAGCCAACCGCGCCGTGCTCCTGCCCTCCCCACTGCCAAGGGAAGGCCGGGCACACCGCAGCTGCCACCGCGGCTCTGCCTGCAGGCTGTCGCCTCGTCTCACCCCTCCACATACAACCCGTGGGGGACACACAGCCCAGGCTGTGTGGGGAAGGGCCTGCTGCTGCTGCTCACAGCCGAGGGGCTCACAGGCACCCTGCCCCTCACGTCCACACGCTGACCCCCCCTGACCCCCCACTACCTGGCATGCAGCGGGGAAAGGGGCGGATCCACCACTGCCGGTAGCACCCACGGGCCACCCCACGCTTCATCAGGTCAAAACCAGGTGAGAAGCCAGTGCTCACGGCTGCAGCTTGCCATTCCCATCCTAAGTCATTAACACTGCTTCTTCAGAAGCTACACACAAACCAAACCCAACTCTGACGCAGTGGCACCAGGCCATTTAGAACCACTGCGAAGGTTCTCAAGAGGAATCGTTTCGTCAGGGTCTCTCCCACCTGCCCTTCTCAGGCACAGATAAAACCTTTATTAAAACAACTACTAAATTAGGAGAAAAACAGTAAATTCTTGAGCCATTTCGAAGAGGCAGCAGCACACCTGCATTACCAACAGCGTCACTTGGCCTAAGAAAGCCCTTATCTCCGCCTGTAACTTTTGCTCTGCTTGTTGCCAGTTGGCTGTGATGGTTAAACCACCACCAACACTTTCTCCTTCGCTGGCACTCCTCCCTCCCTCCCTCCCTCCCAATCCCAGGCAGCAGCACATTCCCACTGTTTCACCTCAGAGGCCTCGTTCTTCAACACCACCACAAAAAAAGCCAAAAACCAGGCCTGGCTGCTGGCACCTCCCGGCCATGCTCCAGCCCTGCCTTGGGAGCAGCCTCCTGAAGAGAACCTGAGACCTTTCCTTAAGGGGCTTGAAAGCTGAAACTCCTCAGCTCAGGAGGTGTTTGTGTCAGCTTCCCCAGGTTACCCCATTCGCAACGCAGCACCTGCACACGTGCACTTCTGGCACTCCCTGCAGACCACGGGGAGAAGTTTGGCTCCAGCTGTAAGAGGAGGAACAACAAACGCCTCCAGGTGCACCACCCAGCAGCCTGCAGCACAGATCTCCTCCCGGCCTGAGCGCCCCAGGAGCAGGCTCCAGAACCTGCCACAGCTCCTGCAGCACCTGAGGAGCTGCCTGTACTAAATCCAAAGCCTTGCCTTTACACCACTCCCACCTACTGCCTGGACAAGCTACTCAAGACCACCAGCTAGCCCAGGGAGGGTCTGGAGCACAACCTCCTCCCATGTCTCAGGTAGGGTCCCTGCCACAACTGAATCTTTCACCTTTGTCACATCAGTGGCCCTTGGTCCTTTCCTCATGCCCACTGCCCTGCTCAGGGTGCCCCAGCGCCCTGCTCCCGCCGCAGGCGGGACTGTACAAGCCCTCTGTGCTGTGCTGGGGCCTGGGAGACCCTCCTGCTCCCGCTGGCAGGCCGGAGGGCTGTGGGTCTGTTCTCATGTCACCAGAAGCCCTGTGTCCTGCACTCACAGGGATGGCTCCAGCCTTTGCTTTCCACACAGCTGTCCAGCACAGAGCCAGTGGCCTCGGCAGCAGCCGTGCGCGGGCAGGCACCGATGGCACCCACAGAGCTGCCAGAGACACCTCAAGAGCACCTTCTCAACCACCCAGAACAGCCAGAGGCTGCCAGCAGCTGCTGACACGACCTGCTGATGTCAGCGTTGGCCATCCCCGGGATGATTGTGCTACTAAAACCCGGCACTTGGTGATTTCCTGCACTACACAGGTGCTGTAGGGCTGCTGCCAGAGGCTGTGTGGCTGTTACTCACCCTGATCAGTGTGACGGGCCCCAGCCCATCGCTGCTTATCAGGAGACCGATGTGGGTGGAGGCCCCTGCTCCACCGCTGCCCCCAGAGCCCGCACAACCGTGCCCACAGACCCCGCAGTGCTCCTGCCTCAGCTCCTGCCCACACAGGCACTGCTGCGCCAGCACCGGCAGGACATCCCTGTCTCCTCCTGGGGAGGACTGGTGACCACATGGAGGCACACAGCGAGCCAGCAGCCCCAGCCCGGCCCGCCAGCACAGTGTGGGACCCTCCACACAGCCCGGGGCCATGGCTCCAGTGCCTGGGGTAGAGCTCACCTCTGGCTGGCACCACCGCCACGGGCTGCCCTCCCTGCCACCACAGTCCTGCAGGCAGCGGGGAGCAGACATTCACCTGATGAGCTTCACTGCTAGACTACCTGTTATTTGGTATTCCACACTGAAACACACCCAGCCACCCTTCTTCCCCCTTCTCTGTGTTATTTAGTAACACAGAAGAGACCAGTCTGTAGGTGCTGGGGTTGAACACGTCCCCAGGCACATCTGACCTCCACAGCAGGAGCAGCAGACTCAGGCACTACTTGCACACCACAAGCCTTAGCACAGCCCAACAGTGGCCTTGGCTCCAAGAGACAACCACACAAGGCAGGGAATTGGGCTGCCCTGTCCTGGAAAAAGAGATTCAGGCCAAAGTTATTACTGCCCAGATGCTCCTGCTCATGGAGATTTCCAGGTGCTAGCAGCTCTCCTGTGGAAGATGGGAGCCCGTGCAGGAGTTTGGGAGTTGCAGTGGACAGAGTCCCTGCCGTGACGAAAAGCACATCTGGACATAAGGCAGGCAGTCTATGTAGCTGACATCCCTCGACCAGCCAGTTGCCCTGCACACCTACCGTGACCCACAGAGCAGACCAGAGTTGTGGGACAGGCAGCATCAGACACTAGGGACAAGATCAGAGCCCTCCGTCTCAGGGGCTGGACACAACAGCCCCCGCTGCCTCTGCAGACAGCACATCAGGAGTTCAGCCAGGCAGCACTGACCCACCGCTGCTTGGACCCACTGCTGCAAACTAGGGGGAGAAAGGGGCTGGCCAGGCCCAGATGACACCCAGGCTGCTCCCTGCAGAGGTGGAAGGGCAGCAGATTCCTCTGCCTTGTGCTTCAGAAACACCAGTGCCAGACACATGTGGTCTCTGCACACAGCAACTAATAATTAACCAACTCGTTATCCAAGCCACTGTGGAACTACCTTGGACACTGAAACCCTGGACACTAAAAACAGCCTTGAAACCAGGTCAGAGGCTGAGCAAACACAGCAGTGCCCACACAAGCCAAAGTACCCCTGTGCCCGCACACACGGACTGAGACATGCCGAGGAGCACCTCTCCACGCTTCATAAAGTTCAGCCCTGGCACGGCTTAGCCAGCACGGATACCCTGCCCAGGACACCCCTCAGCAAAGCTGTCTCACTCTGCAGCAGTGAGAGGATGCTGCCCATGTCCAAGGCTGTGCTTACAAGCTGCCTCACCCCACAGCCTGCACAAGGGACAGCCTGGAGCTGTACCTGCTCCCTCTGCTCTGCCAGCTGCACAGGGTCTGCTGAAAGGGAGAACGGCCAAGCTAGTGACATGGAGAGGCAGATAATCCAACACAAGTGCTGCCTGGTGAAAACCTGTTCCCAGATTGTCTGACCTCAGCTCTAGCTGCTTAACCCCACAAGCAAATGCAGGGAAAGATTAAAAAAGCAATGGTTTTTGAAGTTCCCTCTTGCTACAGATGCCTGTAGGCTGTAATCAGAACACCTCTGCACCTACTGCACACATCTCCTCCGACCTCATCCTGAGAACTAGGCCTTTGAGATCAGAGGCCCAACGACTCCTTCCTGGATGCTTCCCACACTTCCCATCTTTTCCTGCAGCATGGACACCAGACGGGATTCAGCATCTCAGGCACGGCCTCCAAACCCATCGTAACATCTCTGTTTCTCCCCAAGGCTCCCAGCTAAGTTGAGGCAGGTACCAACAAGAGATGATGCATATCATTATCTACTCAATTCACCATGCAAGCTTCACCTTACTCAAGTAAGAACACCCCTTTCTCCTCCCAGTAGTCTTCCCTCACACGTGCCCTACACGACAGACCAAACACCAAACAGGAGAGTTAAGGAGTTACCTTAAAGCACTTCAACAAGCAGAGTGTCTTTCTGGGAGAGGGCAATACGACTGTGCAGAGTTCATGAGCTGTTGGAGATGCCGAACCACTCACATGACCCATCTGTGCACAGGGAAAACTCCAGCCTCAAAGCAAGTCCATGTTTCCCATGCCTGTGCCTATCAGAGGGCTGCTTCAGAACTGCACCTCAATGCCTACAAATGTTCCTCAGAGCCCCTGACCATGGGGTTTTGTGATCAGTCCAAGACTCTCTGCTGACTTTGTTCTCCGTCTCCAAGGGCCCTCGACCTCCCTGGGTGCATTAACAGGAAATCACAAACACATCAGCCTTCATCCTGCTACACAAAGACCAACTGGATGGGTATCTCAGCAAACAAAACACTCCAGGTACTGCAAACAGAGTAGCAGCAGTGGCTTGGATCTCTGTCTGGACTCATCTATCCAGCTTTTCCAAAGAGCTGATAACCGCAACTGCAGCTGCACCCCCTCAGAAGGGCGTGTTGGGACGGCTCAGCAGCTTTCCCAGGGCTAAGGTGGGCAGCACTAGCACAAAGCATCAAAGCCTGTGGAACACTGACGGCTGTTAGAAACACTGCTGGCCTGCAAATCTGAAATAGGAACCAGGCAAAGCCCTCCTGAGCTGTCACGTCCGTGACCATGCTGGAGCAGTGCTAAGGCTGTGCACCACAGGTCTGTGGTGTCCTGGGAGCTCAGAGGCTCACAGCTCCCACCAGAGCCAGAGCCCACAGACCAACACACCCAGCAGAGACACCATCACCGACTCACAGACTGGTTTGGGTGGGAAGGGGCCTTAAAGCTCATCCTGTTCTAACCCTGTGCCACAGGCAGGGACACCTTCCAAAAGTCCAGGGCACTCCAGGCCCTGTCCAATCTGTCCTTAAACACTTCCAGGGATGGAACAGCCACAGCCAGTCTGGAAAGGTCATCACTAAGCCATGTCTCCAGCAGGAGCCATGGCAGCAGGACACTCTGGTAAGCTGGAGTCTGGTGTTTGCTCCAAGTCCCCTGCAGTGCTCTCCAGTGAGGCCTCTGAAAGCTCTCCAGCAGCCAGACCCCCAAGGAACCCTGACGTGCCCCAGCAGCAGCCAGGTGAGGGGCGAGGACCTCAACGCGAGCACTAAACCTCAGCTGCTCCCCTGGGAATGTGGCCGCCGGGCTCCTGCTGGAAGCCACCAGCAAGCAGGAACAGGCCCCCCACCGCAGGGGCAGGGCTCGGCCCTCCCTGCCCAAATACACCCACATTCCCCAGCCATGAGCACAACCTCCCCTCGCCTGGGAACCTCCTGCCACCCAGTCGGCACCCAGCGCCCGGTCTGGCACCCCTGCCAGCAGCACGGCCCCCGGGAGGAGCAGCAGCATCGCGTCCCTTCAGCCTGCAGTGTGCACAGGTAGCCCTGGCCACCCACCCAGGGCCTACAGAGCCTCTGGTACCGCTTCTGGACGGCACAGCGGGCACCAGGGACCAGAGGGACTGGCAGGAACGAGCCCGTGGGCTCCCTGTGCAGCACCCGTGCGGCAGTAGAGCCGAGGCTGCCAGCAGCGCTGCTCTTGTGTGGGCCCCTGCAGCTCAGCCCTGCTGGAAAGCATCCCGAGCACAAAGGCACTGCTTTGGGAGCATACGGATTCCTCAGGGAGCCAGCCAGCCCCAAGTCATCCCTCTGGCACGTGAGCCAAGCCAGGGAACCATCTCCACAAGGCCTGGACCCCAGCGCAGAGCAGTGGGAAGGCAGTGAGGCCCGCAGGCGCCAGGCAGCGGCTGCCCTGCCTCCCCGAGCGGCAGGTCCCGGCCCAGCCCCCAGCTCTGCGCGCAGCACAGCCTTCAATGCCTTAAAAAGCCTGTGGATGCTGCTCTGGCCTCACAGCCCCTGCCAGGCAGCGCAGCACCCGCACACCCGCCTCTGCAGGGCCCCAGCAGCGCCGCCCCACTGAGCCCCTGAACGCTCCAGCAGCCCACAGCAGCCAGGCCAAACACCAAAGAGCTGAGCACCTGAGGACTGCCTCACCTGCCAGTTCCCATCTCATCCCTGCTCCCCGGGTCACCCTGCCCTCCGTCCCTCAGCCACAGCACTCAGGATGCCACCACCGCTCCGGGCAGCCTGCTCTGCAGCTGGTGGGCACTGCCATGCTCCCCAGCACACAGCGTCCCCTCAGCCCAGAGGAAGACCCAGCAAAGCACCAGGGAGCTGCTCACGGCAGGGAGGTGCTGGCACATTTCTGTGCTCCCCAACCCTCTCATGCTGCTCAGTGCCAGTAATCTCCCAAGCAGTCCAGCACTTGCTCAGGAATCTGCTAACTAAATCCCTCTGTCTCTCCGAGAGCTCCAGTTCCCTCCACTCCCCCCACACTGCTGCACAAGCCTCAGCTATCCCTGCCCTTGCCAGGACAGCTTGGAGGCAAAAAGGGCAACGGACACTGGGGCAGGAAAGAGCGAGGGACACATGGGCTCAGCTCCCAGGTGTGCGGCCAGCAAAGTAGCCTGGACCCCCCCAGCATTTCTCCTCAGCTGGCTACATCACAGCTCTTCCAGCACCTGTGACGATGGCGGTGCCCACAGCCCCTGGGTACTGGAGGGCAAGCCAGCCCAAGCACACCCATGGAGTGCTCTGCAGCCCCAGCACACCCACGCTTCCTCGCTGCAGCCGGGCTTCCTGGGCGCAAACCTTGCAGAGCACTGAGACGCAATCGCGTGCTCACGCCCAGCCCGGGACTTCGGTCCCCACAGACCCCCCAGGCGCGTGGGGCCTCTGGCCACCCCTCCTGCACTTACCCAGCGCTCGCAACGGGCCGCTACCCAGCAGGATGGGCTCGGCAGTGCTGGGGGGGTCCTTGGGGCAGACGCTGCCGGTGCTGCCGCGCTCTCGCCTTCGGAAGCGGCTCGTGAGGAGTCTCCAGAGTCCTCCCGCTTGCCCGGGGTCGGCGTGCAGCCTGCCCCCGACCCTGGCCAGCTCCGGGTACAGCAGGTCGCGCTTGCTGGGACAGGTGTGCAGGGAGCTGGCGTCCCCCTCGCTCTTGGTGCGGAGGCGCGCGGGGCGCAGGAGCCCCCCTGACTCGGAGCGCCGCAGCTCGTGGCCCCGGCGCAGGCGGAAGCTGAAGCTTTTGCGCAGGGAGCTGAAATTCTTCCTGGGGCCGGGGCTGCTCCGGCCGCTGCCCCCAAAGAGGTTCCAGCGGCGGCTGCCCCACAGGGAGCCCCCTCGAAGGAAGCCGGGACTCTCCGCAGGGGGCGGCTGCCGGGCCGAGGGCAGGAAGGTCGTGCTGCTGGGGCGCGGGCGCTGCGCCCCGTCGGCCCCGGCGAGCAGGGCCGCCACGCCGTCGCCCTCGGCCTCGGCCGCCGGGCCCTGCTTGCGGGGCGAGCGCAGCCTGAAGAAGTCCAGCAGGCTGCCGCGGGCGCGGGCGGGGGGCGGCGGCGGCAGCAGGGCTGCGGCCGACAGCCCGTTCCCCGCCGCGCAGAAGCTCTTGGGCCGCCGCCGCTGCTGCTGCGCGGCCTTGAGGGCGGCCTGGACGGCGGGGACGCCCTGCAGGTCCAGCGACTCGCAGACGCTGACGGCGCGGCGGGGGCTCGGCCGCGGGGCGCCCCGGGCCGCCTCGCTCCAGCGCCAGCCCTCCGCCATCGTCAGCTGCGGGGCTGCCCCATGGCCCCGGGCCGCCCGCCGCTCTGGGCCGCTGCCGGTGCGGGCGGCCGGTGCCGGGGAGGCGGCGCAGCGGGGCCGCCCGCTGCCTGCCGGCTCCCACGCCGCGCCGGCATGCCCGGGCCGCGCTCCGGCGCGCCGCCAGCGCGGGGCTGGGCCCGCCCCAGAACGGGGCCGCGGACGGGGATAGGGATGAGGCCGGGGCCTCGCCCCGCGCGGCCTCGCCCTCCGCGGGCCGCCGCCCGCCCTCCCGACGCCGCGGGGGCACCGACCCGCTGCCCTGCGCCCGGCCCCCGCGCGGAGCCGGCCCGGGGCGCCGCACACGCCTTTCCCCGCGGCGCTCGGCCGGGGGCAGGCCCGGGGCCCCGCCACCCGCCCTCGGGGCCCGCCGCGGCGGCTTCTCCCCGGGGAGCGGCGGCGCTGCCCGCCCGGCCGCACCCGCCCCGTCAGGCAGCACCGGGCCGGGCACCGGGGCCGCGGCTGAGGGCCGGAGCCCCCCCGGGCACGGCGCGGAGCCGGCGACGGCCGGCAGGGGGCGCGGCGCTCCCGCGAGACGCTTCCACTGGGCTGCGGGGCCCGGCCCGGCCGCGCCGGGACAGACACTCCCCAAACCCACCCCAAGCACACCCCCCTTGCACACTCCTCGCCTCCTCCCTCTTCCCCAGCGAACACCGGCGGTAGCTGCCGCGGGGCTCCTGTGCTGCAGACGATGGTGCGAAAGAGCCACAGCACTATGCCCAGAGACCCTCGAAAAGCCTCAGCACTCTACCCAGCACCCTTCCACCCCGCAGCTGCCTGCACAGATCGGCGAGGGCCCCAGGACAGGAGGACGAGCCTAACGACCTCAGTCAGAGCTTGGCTCCTGGCTCTTTCCAGAGCAAAGTGTTTTCCCTGATCAAACACGTCACTGTTAAGCTCTGGCGCTTCTTCCAGAGTCTCCCAGTGCAGTACCTCCCCCAGCACCTCCCTCCTTTGCTGCCTGCCTCATCGCCCCAGGACCCTTCTCCTCTCTTTCCCCTCCCTGGCTTTTCTCCTCAGTACAAACATGATCTGTGCTCCCTCTGGGGGAAAAGAAAAAAACAACCCGTAAAGCTTTACTCCCCCTTAAATCATTTTTACCTTTCTGAAAGCTCTGTCTGCTAAACCAGCCCAGGTCTTATGCCTCTGAAGGCCTCCCCAGGGTCCATCTTAGTATCAGCACCTCCTCTTCCCCCTTCTCATCCAGAGGAATCTGACTCCATTGACTCGACTCTTCCAAAATCCCACCACCTTTCACAGTAAAATCTCCAATCCATCAGTACACCCTCCTCCCTGCTACATGGTGCTGAACACGCTGATGGGCTCAAGGACTCCCCTCCCCACACCACAGCAGCGGAGCTGGGGCAGAGGACGGGACGCATCCAGCTCCCCTTCCTCCCCACCCAACGGGCACTGACGTCTGAAATGGAGCAGAAGGCGCCTGACAACCCGCCAAAGCTACAGCTCTGCCATCTGTGCCAAGGTCACGGGAACACACGAGCTGCCAGACTGGATCCGACCCGCACCCCCCTCATCTGGTGCCCCGTCTCCCAGGAGCAGTGCAGGGCGCAGAGACGGGGGCTGTCTGCCCGCAGCAGCAGGCGAGGCTGGCTGCCCACAGCGCAGGGCCCGTGGCAGAGATGGCTGGCTGGAGTCACCCACATGCAGGGAACTGGCCTCTGGGCAGGGAACCAGGCTGGGAACCTCCCAAGCTCCCCCCCCAACGCTGCTCCCAGGGCCGGGGAGCTGATCTGTAATGAGGCGGCACCATCTATATTCATTCCTCCCTAAACCCTGGGTTTATTACCTGTAACTATGCCAGATGGTGTCTTCTACACCAAGCTCAGCTCTCTAAAACATTCTGGCTTTAAGGTATCACTGAATCACAGGAGTATCTGCTGGAAGGGATAATGCCCCACATGCTCCCCTGCCAAGGGTGGGAACCAGGCACAGTGCATCACCCCCACAGGCATCTTGCCTGCCTGAGCCCCAGCGGCCTCTCCCATCTGCTGCTGCTCATCCTTCCCAGCCCACTGCAGCACTACACAGCCTCATTGCTGCTGCTCATCCTCCCATCCTGCTGCAGCACTGCATGGCCTCATTGCTGCTGCTCATCCTCCCCATCCTGCTGCAGCACTGCACGGCCTCGCTGCTGCTGCTCATCCTTCCCAGCCCACTGCAGCACTGCACAGCCTCGCTGCTGCTGCTGCTCATCCTCCTCAACGTCTTCTCCAAATCCCTTTCCTTCTGCCATGCTCTTATCAGCCCTGAAGAGTCATAGGCTGCATCCTGCCCTACAACTTTAAATGTGCCGAGAATCAGAGAGGTCCCCTCAGCTGACAATGTCCTCTTCACACATTTGCCCCACCAAAGAATGTGTCTTTAAAGCTATTAATGTTTTAGTGGATTCCTTTCAATTCTCTGCTTTTTAAACGCAGTGCCAGAACCTGGGTGCAATGTTCCTCTCCAGCTAATGCAGCCCTGAGCAGACAGACACGTACACCATCCCCACTGCCACAGATACTGGTCGTTACTACAGTAACGACGTGATGGTATTTTTACCTAATGAGCCTGTTACGGAGCACAGGTTTCCATATGCTATATACATTGACATGATACTCTTGGCATTATTCCTACAGAAAGAACAAGACATCCAAAATGAAACAGGGTAAAAGGGAGCCTCAGACACAACTTTGTGTGGCAGAGCTGCAGGCAGGGTGCTTGCACACAAGGAAGGGCTTAAACCCCACCAAGACCCCACCAGCATGGAGCCTCTGGCTGCCTCTTCAACCACCACAGCTGAAACAGCAACCAACAGAGGAACTGTTCTGAGAATGACACCAGCAAACCAGGAGCCATTGGTGTTTAGAGACAGCACCACTGGAACACACCCCACACACCTTGAAGCATCTCTCCTCAGGCAGTCTACTCCATGACTGTACTGGGTTTGACTGGTGCAATGCAAATGAGAGACTGCAGTGCTCCCAGCCCGTGGGAAGGCAGCTCTGCCAGAGTCCCCTGTGCCTTACAGGCCTCCGGAAGCAGACGAGCTCTGAGAGCTCAGATGGAACAGGACACTGCTTTTGCAATCCTGACCCAGGGCAGGTGCCTGGGGACAGAAGCAAGTCAGTCTCTTACCAGCATTTCCATGAGTCACACTCATGTTACAAATATCATGGCAATGAACATCTGGCTTAAGTTAAGGAAAAGCCGTGAGAGGCTGAACAACAGCTGCACTGGAAGACAGTCCCAAAGTCTTTCCACTGCTGGCTGGTCCCCAGGGCGAAGCTCAGGGTGGAGCCCCAAAACGGAAAAGAAGTCTGAACCACAACTGGTGAAACGCTCTGCTGCGCTCCTCCAGACCCAGCTGCCACCGGGGTCTCTGCCCCAGGCCCACAGGTGCAGAGCTGTTGTTGCAAGGGGACATGCAGCCCGCAGGACAGGACGGCTGCATCCACCGTCCCACCTGGGTGTGCGGATGCTGTCACTCTGCAGAGGAGTCCCAGCCTGGCAGACCCACTGCAGCAAACAACACGGCCAGTGTGGAGGAGGGACTGGCACTCACAGTAGGGATGGTGGGAGAAGGTGCCCAGCGTGGATGGAGCTGCCCTGGCAGCAGGCAGGTGCCAACAGCAGACCTGAGCACAGGACAGACATCAGTCAGCCCCAGGACTCCCTGCTAGCACGGCTGCAGAGTGCCCAGGGCCAGCAGCCCCACGCAGACCGTGCCAGTGGTGCAACCACAGGCAGGAACTCAGGCTCAGCACTGCTGCCCAGGCAGCACTGCCAGGAGACACAGACAGGACACGGCACGGTGACAACCACACCTGGGCCAGGCTGTGGGATGCCTGGACCCCCGACATGAGAGGCTGGAGCAGCAGAGCAGGAGGGCTCCATGCAGGGCCCTGGACAGTAGCTGCAGCAGCAGCCCGGGCGCCTGCCAAAGCCGCACTGGAGCTGCTGGGCTCTGCAGAGCTGCTCTGGCCAGCTCGCCCCTGCACCACGAATACTGATGAGGCTCTGCCAGAGCGGGAGCGCCAGGGCAGAGGCTCTGCTGGCAGGCTGAGTGGTGTGCAGCATCACTGCCCCACGTCACAGCCCCCGCAGCCACATGGCAGCAGCACCACAGCCATCACCTGCAGGGGAGGGGAGACCCTGCCTGCTGGCCCCATAGGGCAGGCCAGAGCTGTTCTCTGCCCCATAAGGAGGAGAGCAAAGGAGAATGAGCCGTTTCCCCCAGCCTTGAGTGGAGAGAAGCTGCCTGCAGCTGCATTCAGCCACAGCCAGGCTCTGGGCACGGCTGTGGGGCTCCAGCACCCAGCACAGCCAGACTGCATATCCCACCAGCTCCACCATGATAACCTTTGCTGGTCACCCCAGGAGACCCGTTCACAATAGGCAATATCCTCACTCTCTCCACTGGCACTACACCCAGCAGCCAGCAGTTGCCCAGGGTCTCACATTGCAGAAATGAAGTACTGCCAAAGCTGAGCCCTCTGGCTGCCCTGCCCACTGCAGCCCCTGCCCCCTTCCAGCCCAGAAGCCACAGCAGGCCTGGCTTCCCACAGCCCCTTAGTGTGAGAGATCCCTCAGAGCACACCCACTGAGAGAAACGGACACAGCCCACAAACAGTTAACACACCACAGGAAGTAAACAGAAAAGGCACACAACAGCCTGACTTCAGCATCGGCTCTCTCCCTCCTCCCACACACTCCACATCCCCCCAGCTCTGTCCAGCAAACCTCACACTGATGAGGAAATTACCACTTTTGGGATTCACAGAGTGCTGAAGCAAATCGCCTCCTTCCTACTTGCCATGACGTGACAGCCCATGTCACCCAAACCACCCCACACCACCTAGTCCCAGCACACACATAGGGCACTGGCACCCTCCTACCCACAGAGAAGAGAAGCAGAGCACCAAATAGCTGGCAGCCCTCTGGAAAGGGCTGCATCCCCTGGTAAGGACAGCCGTGCCATGGCCCCCACATCGTGCCATGACCCCCACATATTGACATTCTGCAAAACCATGGCAGAGACGACACTTCCTAGACCAGACCAGAGCCAAGTGCCACAGGGAAGCCCTGGTAGGTATCTTGGAGATGCTATCTCCCAGGCAAACAGATGATCAAGGCAGGGATCAGTTCTGCTCATTAAACCACCCCTCCGGGCACTTGTGCAAGCAGGGATGTTAACATCAGAGACCTGACTCCATCTCAGGCTCTGCTCAGCTGCAGTGAGCGGTATGGGAGGAGGCTGGGAGTCAGGGGCACAGCCTGGGAAGGCTGTGGGCTGTCCCGTGTCCATGCAGGACATCCCTCACTGGCCTCACAGGACACGCTCCAGCAACGGCTGCAGGTACCAGCAGACTCCAGGTGATTAGGCTAGATATTGTGAAATCTCCTCAGTACTTTGAAATCCAAAGACAAAAGCCCATATGAAAATCTCAGAAGAGGACTAAAGGAGACCTCTTCAGGTCCTCAAGCCCAGCCCTTGCCCTGGCTTTAAAATCCCTCCCATAATCCCCATTTACAAGGGTGAAAATCCTCTCTCTTAATCCCAAAGCAGTGCAGGAAAGGAGAAATGAAAATAAAACACCAAAGGGGAGAAAACTAAGAGATGGTGAGTGCAGAAATAAGGCTCAGAGGACAGGTGAATAAACCCAGAGCTCAGGGGAACTCAACCTCCTGGCCAGGAGATGGAAGAGGCTCAAGCCCTGCTCTGCCTTGACAGAAAGGCAGAGATCCTGAGCCAACGAAGGACAGCCCCAAAGCCAGCTCCTCGGCCACGGCAGGGCAGACAAGGCCTCCCCAGGCACCCCTCACAGAACAGCTCAGGGACCTTGCTCAAAAGGTCCAAGCCAGGAGGATCTCCACGGAGGGAGGTTCAGAGGGGAGCAGCCCCTCTTGCCCCTTCCCACAGAAGAGCTGGGCAAAGTCAGACTAAAACAGTGAGTTTGAAGCCCAAGGTAGACACAGAGTGCTGCCAGGCCATGGTCTCCCTGCCTCAGGAGGCTGTGGCTACACAAAGCTCCCCCAGTCCAAACCAAATCCAACGAAGTCGCAGCAGAAAATGCAACCAGCACAACTGTGTGTGCAGATGCTACCCCTGGCACACAAGTCCCTCAGCCACAAAGCACTGCACACTGGGTCAGCCAGGGAAATGGCACAGCACGTGTGCTCCTCTTCACTTCATCCCATCTCTGCAGCATTTCCCTTCAGCTGTCTTCCAAGAGGAGACTGGGCTAAATGCAACCAGCACAACCTCCCTCAAACAGGCCTTTGGCACCTCTGACATGCCCATAGCTCATTTCTGCTCCTGTTCCCGCAGCTCCGGGGGAAAGCTGAGCTGTGCCTTACAGAGGACGCTGCTGCTTCCACGCCCCACGTCCTCCCCGCAGCCCGGCGCTGGGCTGCCATTTGGATGGACACACCACTCTCTCTAAGTCTTTTGCTCCAAGAAATGCCACAGCCCAGACCAACCCAGGTCCTGACTGCAGAGGCAACAGCGTGGCACAGCTTAAAGGGAAAACTGCACCAATAAGCTGAGGTGATAAACACGGACCAGACACTTCCTCGGCCGTGCTTGGGGCTTGAATCCCGCTTCTGCTGCAGCCACAGCCAGCGTTTGGAGTGAAACCGTTCACAGCAGGGTCAGTCTGTGAGCAGGCACTGACAGCACTCGAGAGACAACAATTATTTTGCAGATCAACTCCTGGGGTCTCGGGAATGACCAGTAATGACTCAAACTGTTCCAGATCCTGCACCGTTGCTCCAAGAATTGGAAAAAACAACTGTTTTCTGGCCAAATTCTAGCTTGTTAATTAAGTTGCCTCCTGCATGGGCAGCTAGCCCAGGCTTTCACGCACTCCCCTGCCTGCTCTATGGTTTCCAACCCAAAGGCAGCTCTCTTCCCAGCTAACTGAATACAGCAAACACACTCCCAGTGAGCCCAAAGCAAGAAAGCACCCAGCACAAGTCTCACCCCAGACTGAGGGCTGTAAGAGCCGGCACACTGCAGATGCCAAGGCAAGACAGGACAGGGTAAGCCTGTAAGGAGGCAAGGACAGGGCTGCGGCCCTCCCTACTAGTCCAGAGCCCCTGCCCATCCTGGTAACTGCCACAGAGCTGGCTGCAGTCGCAGCGGTGACAGGACAGGATCCTGCAGACACTGTCCCAGATGGGCTGAGGGGGCCATACGTGGTTTTATTCTGGGCTCAGGATCACCCTTAACCACTCAAGGGCTGTAACACAGCAGCAAGAGCAGCTCTGCATCCTCACGCTGACAGAGCGCTGGGGGCTGGATGAACGAGGGGCTCCTGCGGGCAGTGGGGACATGAGGAACACCCCAAACAAACTCCTTCCTTGGGGACTACTACTGGCTCTCTGCTTCTCAGAGGTGAGCTCCCTCCACATCAGCTCCTTTCTCGTACCACTCAGGGAAGTGCCTCAGGTGTTTCAGAGGAGGGGAAGAACCAGCAGTGCCAGCCCTGCCCTTGCCCACACGTCAGCTCAGGCTCGCGTGTGCCTTGTCACTCGAGTGAAGCAATGCTTGGTGAAAACATGCACGTAATTAAAGGCTGCACCAGATGCAAAACAGTCCAAATTAGGATGTAATGGTAAATGTAAATTTTCACCAGGATGGCTTTCGGAACCAGAGTGACTTTTGGCTGGTTTTGCTGCAGTTTTCTCATGAGCCATTTCGTATGAGCCATTTTCTTTTCATGCAAAAACACAATGTTTTCTCTAACTGTACCATCCATTCCACACAACCCAGAGAGCCTGAACAGCACAACTGTGGGACGTGGCACAGCTGCTGCCAGTGGAGTGGCAGGTTTGGATGCTGGTCATCAGATGGGGATTGAAACCCAGGAAAAACAGCTGTACTGCCAGAGCTGCCGGGCTGGTGTGCTCCTGCTCAGTCCCCTGGACACACACCAGCACCCCTGAGACACTGTCCTGGATGAGTTCCACCCTGCTGGGATTCAGATGCTCTCTAGAGGTCCCTTCCAACCCTTGTCCTTCTGCCCTGAAGTACCTCTGCCCCGCTGCCTGACACAGATGGCAACCAGGAGCAAAGGGCTCTGCAAACACAGGCACTTCGGGGCTCTCCCCAAGGCCTCTGAGCAAAGACAAAACCACCACCAACAGGCGATGGGGACAAAACCCGGGGAAACAACCCAGCCAAGCCAGGCAGCAGCAGGCACCAGCCTCCCACCCGCATCCCCGTGTTCTCAGCATGCCCAGGGGCTGCTGCCGCCGCCACACGCCTCGGCCCACGCACGGCTCATCCTCCGGGAAGGAGCGTGTGCTGTGTCCCTGCCGATGGGCGCCGGGGGAGCAGCCACGCACGGCCCTGCCCCATCCCACGGCCCTCTGCCACGCCGCCCCTCGCTGCTGTCGGTGTCTCCCCGACGCCGGGGCAGCCTGGGGAGCCCAGGGGAGCCGCGCTGCCTGACCGCAGCCACACGCGCCGGAAGGCTCCAACCACACCGGCACTGATACGAACTTCCTGTGCGGTCAGGGCAGGAGGTGACAGCTTCAGGCACCTCTTACTGCCCCAAAACCCGCTGCTCTTGGCTGGGAGGATGAGCTAGACGCACTCAGAGCAGAACCAGACTGAACTACACTTTGGGCCAGGAAGACCACCTTTGTGAGAGCCATCACCAGCCTGTTCCAGTCTCTAATCACCCCCGTGTCTGCACAACGGAGGGACTGCTATCAAAACCCTGCTCCCTTAAAGGTATCTGTAAGTCTGACCAAATCTCCTCCCCACAGTCCCTTTGGTAACAGCAGGGCTGCTCAAGCCCCCTTCCATGGGCACATCCTGCACTCCTGCCATTAAGCCACAAGTCTTTCTGAATCCTCCTCATTTCCCAATGCTTTTCCTCTGCTACAGAGAGAGAAGAACCAGGCATCATCCCAGCACGGACCAGCCTAGTGCGCAATGCCCTTCTCCCCCACCACATAGGCAGAGAGCCCACACTCAACTGCTGACCTCAGCACTGCGCTGGAAACTCATTTCCCACCACCAGAAGAGATCAGTTCCTCCAGTGTCCCAACACAGTCCCTCGCTCTCCTCTGCCAGAGACTCACCCACCTCATGCCTGGATCCCTCCTGCTCTCCTGACTTTATATAAACTTTACTACCTCAATCACCACTCTTGACCTTTTCTTTTTCTCAGCAAATGACAACAAACACTAAAGGCTTTGAGGTGAGGACCAGAGGCCACAACCCCACCCCAAACCGAGCTGCTCCAACACCATTTTTACTTACGACCACACACTGAGCTCCTCATTCTTACTCCATTTTACATGTTTCATCTTGACCACAGACTCTTCTGGCTCCTGCATCAGGAGATTACTCTGTCCTAAATTAAGTGCTATACAGGAGTCTGAAGGCATTATTTAGTCATACCTGCACCTAATCCCTCTGCTCAGGGGCTGTTGGCAGCACTAAGGAAAACAGATCCCATCAAATCAGGTTACTCGGCCTTTGTTTCCCCTCCTTAGATTCCTTATTAATTCAGACTGTGTCAGCCACTCCACTGCCGTCCCTGGATCAATATCAGGCTGACTGTGCCATAAATCCCTGAGTCATCCCATTTAGCCTGGCACGGTCTGGCTCACCCACTGCAGCCTCAGTCATCCCACGAGGCCAGTGACCGCAGCGCTCTGCAGACAGCCCCCCCAGGGCTCCCTGCACAAGCTCCCCCTCAAGCAGGGACCTCAAAACACCTCTCCACTGAGCAACCACTCCAGACAAGGTATTTCACCTTCCCAAGCAGGGAATGGAAACGCTGCTTACTGCTTGGCTGCTGAGGCTTGAGCCAGCCAAGGCCCAACGCCGCAGTGAGAAAGCATCCGTGTTCCTCACACCCCTCTGGCTCCCGGCTGCCCTAACCAAGCTGGACACAGACTGCTCCTTGTCTCAGCCCTTCTTTGCTCACTTCCAGTCTTGATTTCGGTTCTGCAATGCAACTTTTCCCCTGCTAACGATTAATTACATGTCAGGGTTGTTGTCCAGACGTGCCACCTCTACTGTGTGCCAGGCTGAGTTGAGTGCGGCCTTCTTCATTAATTGTTGAGTTTGGGTGTTTTGGGCACAAAATGCATCATTATTGCTTGCATGTTCTATTGAGGTTCCTTCTCCTCAGTACTTCAGTCAGTAATTTTTTGGGGGTGTCTTTGGCTCGGTGACATCAACCCTTCCAAATCAAACAGTAATGGGTGAGTGTCAGAGGAGCCCACCCCAGAAAGCACCACATCACCACACAGCCCTGGGAGAAACATGCAGGGCACACAGGAGGCTGTGCAGCCCCTGGGGAGGGGATGTAAGGGTGGCTGGAAAGCAGCCGTGGTGGCTGTGGCACAGGCCAGGCCCAGAAGGCCACAGCTCCAGGAGGAGGAAGGTGCTAGAACCAGGGCGGTGTTTGCAGGCAAGCACAAAATGAACAACAACAACAAAATCAGATCAGCTCCAAATAATTAGTCAGGCTTGCAGAAACAAAGACAAAGCATTGTGAAAGGCCTTAAAATCCTGAGTAAGTGTGTGACAGAGCAGCAGATGATCCCCGTAACGTGGCGTGTGCGCAGAGGAACGATTCCCGTTTCACACGTACCATAACGAGCTCCGGCTCCTTGTCACCAGTCAGATGAAACCTTGCGGCTGTTCTAAACAACTCTGTGAAAACATCATTTCATTGCTCAGCAGCAATCAAAGAGCAGAGTACTAGCAATTACTAGGAAAAGGAGGAAGCACAGCACAGGGAACATCACGAGGCGCTCGCTCCCATCCCCGGCCTGGGAGCTGAGCACTGTGTGAGTGCTGCTCCCCACCCTCCCGGGTGCTCCTGATCCACATCTCAACGAGACAGAAGGGAACTGGAAAAGGTACTGAGAAGGGCAGGAGATGATCAAAAGGACAGAACAGCTTCTGTACAAGGAGCCCGTAAAGGAAGATGGCAAAGGGGGAATGAAGTCTGTCGTGTCAGGAGAAGAAAGGGGAGGGCCACCGGGGAACAATTTGTTCACTGTTTCTTCCAAAACACAAACTAGGGGACATCAAATCCAATTAATCAGGAGGCAGGTTCAAAGCAGAAAGAGATCTCTTCATCCACAAGACGGCTGAGCTGCACAATGCCTTGTCAAGGGATGTGGCAGATGCGAGCTAACGCACACTCAGAAGATTACTAGGCAGATTCAAGGCCGAAAGCTCCACGCAGGGCTAGGAAACACAGAACTGCCGCTCTGGGCTGGAGAAAGCTGTGGCTGACTAACGGCTCCATGCTGGGAGATCGAAGAGCTCTCAGCCCTGCTCGTGTGCCAGCCCCTGGGCACAGGCTGGGCCGCGGCAGAGGTCAAGGTGACGGGCTCCCCTCTGCTCTCCCCGCAGGCTCTGCGTGCGCAGAGCTGCTGCAGGGTCTGTGGTTTGGGCTGTGAGGCAGCTGCTGCTGCAGCCCAGGAGCAGGGCCTTCCAACTTTGCCAAACTAACTATCCGAGCTGAAATTTTCCATGCTTGCTCTCTGCATTAGGCTGTTATTTTTAGCAGTTTCAGCAAAAGCAATTCAGACATTTCCAAAAATGAGGTTAGGGAAAAATCAGGCGGCTGTGCCAAAGCTGAACGGTTCTACAGCCTGGACGGAGCTATTTGAAGAGCCAATCGACCTCCACAGCTCAGAGCTGGGACCCAGCGGCTGGCTCGGGGTCATCCCTCATTCAAGGAGATGGCTTTTGCTGTCTGTAAATGTGCAACCAAATGTAGGGGGATAAACAACCCCTTCGAGAGCTGCTGTTCACACTTCTCCATCTATGCTGCTGGAAGAAGGAACTGACGTGTCAGGGAGGCAACTCAGCCTCTGGCACCCACATGCCAACAGCTCCAGCTGGAAACACACAACAGCCTAAACGTGAGGCTGGGCTACACCGAGACACGGGCTGCAGCACAACATCCACAACACCCACCTTGCTCTGCCGGATGGCTTCCTTGCTGACAGCCCAAACAGAAGGATTTCAAACCACCAAGAAACACAAAGGCGCTTTTGGTTTTGCCACTTCCCCACCTTTGAGCCCTCGGGTTAGAATTTTATCATCTCTGCTTGTTTATTTGAATGCAACCAGCTGTATTGCAGGTGGGGCTGGGCTTTCAGCTGGGACTGAGGACCGCTCCTGTTGAGCCCTGGATATTCTGTCACTCAGAAACAGCAGAGACCACCCCTGTGCCGTTCAGTTGCGTTTGCTGCACAACACAGGTGAGAAACCCCAGTCAACAAGTTCGGCATCAAAGCCACCTTTCATCCCCAAGCCAGCACAAACTTCTTTGTGCAAAGCAACATGAGGCTTTGATTTTGAGGGCTTGAAAGTATTTACTGCACCACCAGCAAAGCTATGCCAGGTTAGGCACTCTCTGACAACAATGAGTACTTCAACACTGAACCTGTGCAGCTTTAAGCTCTGTCCTCACCTTCTAAATTGCCCTGATCATTTTTAAGCCCCTTACCATACACTGTTACCCATATTCCCCAGGCTTAAAATGATTTATAGCTCTTCGGTAACTATTTGCATCTCTTTAAACAATAAAACCAAACCCTAGACATCCAAATGACATCTGTTCCCTGGTGATGGTCTTGTTGAAGCCGTGACAAAGTGATCTCTCCCCTCCACAGCTCTGAGGTTAAGTTCCAGCCCGCGTTAAAAGCCTTTGCAGCAGGGTCCCACATCAGGCTCTCCCAAACTTCACCCCACAATGGAAACAGGAACTCAAACACATTTTCTACTGGACTGTAAGCGGTCCAACATTTTGTGCAATGCCTGTGCTGAGCTGGAAGTTAGTGAGGTACTTAATTAGTGACTTTCTTACACTGTGCGGTGGCATTAATGGAACTGAGAGTTTACATGTGAGAGTTTACACTGAAGTCACACTTCTTACACCTGTGTGACGTCCCAGTGCTCAAAAACCAAACAGGCGAGTCCAAGGAAGGAATAGGTTCCTCTTATCATTTGATCCTCCACCACTCAGCAAGACGCCATGCGAACCCCGTAGCAAAGCTCAAGGAGCAAACAGAGCAGTGGACTCTGGGATCTGTGTTTCATGGACTGCATCCGCCTCCATCCACAGAGACCAGGGCGGCTGCAGGGTTTCACTCCACGTCAGCCCAAAGCACTGCCTGAGACACAGAAACGGCAGAAACGCCGGGGCAGCTGGCGAGGCAGGGCAGCTGCAGGGCCAGGGAGAGGTGGGCTGGAGGCATCAGCTCTCCAAGCCTCCCGGGAACGCATCTGCTCCGGAGTCACTGGTTTCCATGGGGCAGCTCTGTAGGGAGATGGCCTGCAGAGCCCTACCAGCCCCTTCTGTACTAACATCCTGCTCAGGAGAGCATCATGACAAAAGTGGGTCCCAGCACATCTTTTCCTCCTCCTCTTTTCAAGCTGAACTCAAAGCCATCTGTCTTTCAGATCTCTACATCTGATCCTGCCACCCTCAGCTCCTCTACAGGCGATGGGGAAAAACGAGCGCTCTGAGTGCACAAATCACCCAACCTACTTCACACTCCTACCTCAGCCCCCGGGTACAGAGCAGCCTGGGGAGCTGACTCAGGTGGTGTCACCTCTATCACAGCCACCTAACACTGAGTTAGATAATTCCCCCCATCCCGCTCTGAATCCCACTCCTCCTGCTCCATGACAGCCTGCTCACGCCGTCCCCAGAGGCGCCCAGAGATGCTCCTCTCAGGATCCTCAGGGCTGAGGCAGGTGTTATGGGCCACCTTTCTGAAAGCAGGTACAGGTATTTCTGCGTGAGGGCAGGTTTGTGCCCCCCCTCATAGCCCAGGATGACACACGCCGAGCCCGTGAGCAGCCATCATGGCAACGAAGCGAGGGCTGGCGGCCCACAGGACCGGAGCACTCGCCACCCAGCCTGACGTCTTAATCACAAGATCGTTCTATTTCCATGGAAACAGCAGAATTAGAGGCTTCAGTTAAAGACAATTACCGACATCGGGTATTTAACTGTTAAACCTGGCAGCACTGCCGTGCCCAGCGCCGGGAGGGGACACAGCCCTTCCCCAGCCCTGCCACCGCACCCGGGCAGCTCCACCGAGGGCACGGCCACCACTGCAGCATTTACTCCTGCTCCACTTACCAGTCAGTTATGCTTCCAGAGAGCTTACTCTGCATCAGGACATGAGGAGACGGGAGGCCCTGGCTGACGGCGGTTGAACCCAGCGCTCGCTTGTACAGCAGCGACTGATCCTGGAGGCCGTCCAGCAGCCCTGCTGACCAAGGCTTCCCCGACGCCTCAGCAGCAGCAGAAGGCTTTCTGTACTTGTGAGTCACTCAGACAGTTACTGGATGACTTCAGGCTCTAATATGAGTATCAGCCGGCAGAAGAAGAGGCTAATGCCTCCCTTTTCGCCTGACACAGCAAAGCGCTGCAGTTTTTATGGTCAACCCAAAGAGAGAGCGGCGAGGAGACAAGGTGCTAATTACTATCGCTAGCAGAGGGTTACCCTGGCCAACCCTGCTGTTGGCACTCCACCTTGAAACCACAAGCCCTGCTCGAAAACAAAGCTGAGAAGAACCCAGGCAGCATCACAGGCCTTCTGAAACAAGCATCTGGGGTTTGCAGAATGCAACGTGAGCTGTGATACTGGATGCATTGTCAAGGCTGTTGAATCGGATCAGAGGAGCGCCCAATGCCTGCGAAGCACAGGGGTAACACAGAGGCATCTTCCACAAAGGAAAAGGGTTGCCTCTCTGTCTTCTGCCCAGACAGGGGTCCACTTTGAGGGGCCACTGTCTCAAAATCCTTGGGGCTCTGATGCCTTGGCATCGCTGTAATTGGTATGACCATCAGCTAACAGGTCCAGGGTGTCTTGCACAACAAGCCTCTCTCGGCCATGACTGCCAAGTTCAAGGACCAAAGCTGCTCAGCCCAGCTCCGAGCACATGCTGCTGCACAGACAAGCAGGCAGACGGTGGGTAACAGATGCTAATGGAGAGTAATCACACAGCACATGCTATCTGCTGCATGCCAATGCCTGGAAGGCACTGGAAACCTGGCTGTGAGCCAAACTCCTGCCATAGCTACAACCACGGACCTTAAGGCCTTCCCGCTGGGTCAGGACAGCAGTCACCCAATCTCCAGGAGAGCAACTTCTCACCCACAGAAACCCTGATTGTGCCCCGAGACAGAGTGCTAAGCATTGGGGAAGATGGAGGGGAGTCTCATCTTCCATGGCAATCCGTGGGACACGGCAAGCTGACTCTGCTCCAGTGAGAGCTCACAGGGAGCCATCTCCACCCTCGTGCTGGCAAAGCTCCACAGCGAGACACCCAGGCATGGCTGAACACCATGTCTGCAGCTGATCGTCCGTGAAAGCCGGATGTGCTTTGGGCCAGATTCTCCTTCAGCCTCTGGAGAGAACTGCCCCGGGCACAGTGACACAGCTTGCAGCTTGCCAGCCCTAGAAAACGTGAGGCAGAGAGAGCCTCTCTGACCACCAGCCCACGCCTGCTGCTCCCCACACAGAGCCCTCCAGCATCCCCGACTCTGCAGCCACCCCAGGTCCCATGTGTCATACAGGATGCCCAGTCTGCTCCACAAAGCCTCCATGTGTGGGACTGGGGTGCTGATGTGGAGAAGACATGTTGTTAGGACACTCAGCATGATCAAACCTTCCCTGGGGTTCCCCCTGCCACACACCCGCTGCCTCCTCCCCAGCTCAGCTGCCTCGCACCCGGCTCCTGGCTGCCTGCTCTGCTGCTCTCCTGCCTGCAGCCTGGCCGCCTCCCCTGCAGCCCCCTCTCGCCTGGCCAGCGCGGGCAGCGGGTGCCAGGGCCCGGCAGCAGCCGTGAGTCAGGCGCAGGCAGTGGCACATGGGAGGCTGCTGGTGAGTCACCCGGCACGGAGCGGCTGCGGCTGACTCACGCCGGGCTGAGGACGGCTGGATGCTGGCCGGGCAGCAGATGCTGCCACAGCAGCTCCAGCTGCAGCTTTCCTGCTCTGTCATTCTGCTGCCAGAGGCTCCTGGAGGCCCTCAGTGCTGGCAGAGCACTGATCTGGCTCCAGGGAACACTGCCCAGGGGTACCATGCCCCTTCCCAGACACACACCAGTGTCCCTGCTGCGGCCCCACCGCCTGCCCCGCTGCCGGGAACGAAAGTGCAGGGTGGGTGAACTGAGGGCAGCAGCTTTCCCCGCCAGCTTCCAGTGCCAGGGTGGCTGCAGCCACACACCCTGCACTGCACACATCTCCTCACCACCTCCCTGCTCCTCGGCTCCAACACCCCATGCCCCAGGCACAGGGCAGCCCGACGCAGGGGCTGTGCCAAGAGCACAGCCTGTCCACAGTTCCTTCCCCAGCCCGGGCGCTGGCAGCACCGAGGCACAGGGACATGCTCCTCAGCGTGGGAGAGTAAGAGGACATCATCTACCCTGTCCCTCTGACTACTGTCATCCTCTTTGGCCAGAGGAAGCCGTACACTACCCACCTCAACAACAAACTAATCCCACATCTTGTTACCTGTGCATTTATTTGAGCATGCACTCAAACTTGGAAAGCACTCGGGAAGAAACCAGACACTGAGAAAACGGGGCTCGGCCTTCTGGGACTGCAGGAGTGTGTGGCTTTGTTGGGCTCTGCACGTGTGTGGAGTTTTTTATACCTTCTCATGATAATTTATCGAGCAGTCCAAAAGCCAATACTCAGTGAAAAACTAAAGACGAGCTGAACTACAGTGGCCACTAACATCCAGAGCACCCAAAACAGGGTACAAAGTGGGGAAAAAAAGAGGAGGAAACAGATGTCAACACAGTCTCAAACACAGGAAACAACAAGAATTGGTATAGGAAGCTGAAGACTTCAGGAAAAAACATTTTCCAACAATGGTAAGTGCAGAAGGAAGCAGCTCTGCAAGCCGTGGCACCTGCACACAGCTCCTGCGGGACGGCCGGCCCAAAGCCCCGCAGGAAGGGCCACCAGCCCCCACCAGTGCCGCTAAGGAGCACACTGACACACTCCCAACAGTCAGCACAACAGCAAATGCATCACTTAAAAACCATTCACCAAAAAAGCACTTTGTTTAAAAGAGAGTTGTTAAAATAATCTCGCTTTAAATTAAAAGGTACAACTGCCCTGAACGTCACTGGGCTTAGAGCGGGCTCACAGAACAGAACACCTCCCTGCTTCTGCCAGCTTGTAATGAACATTGAAATAAGGACTGCAGCAGAGGCCAAGCAAGCAGAGAAAAACCCACAGGGACTCTCCCAGGTGAGCAGCACCCATCTGGCTTGGCACCAGCCCCCTGCAAAGGGGAAGGATCCAATGGAACCGTTTCATTTCTTAAACAGAAATCCAAGCTCTAGATCTGACCTCATCCTCCCAGGGGTTTAAAGTCTTGCTGATAAAGACAATTCTGTTTGAATTTTCATGAAGATGTGACTTATTGCCACACAATATTCCTGTGATCAATTAACCCTTTGCAAAGTCACCACTGAGAAATGCAGCGGAACTGCAGTGACCCGTCTCAGAAAGCAGTGGAAGACTTCACGGTGTGGGGTAGGAGGGTATGAGGCGACACTCTGGAGCCACTCCACTGACAAGAGAAGCTCCAGTCAACTGGGAACATGCTTTTGCTGTGCTCACCTCCAAGCCACACAGCACCAAGCCAGCCAGCTCCTCCCCAGCCCCTACACAGACCACGCAGCACACCCCTTTGAGGCCATTTCCAAAGGCACAAGGAACGAGTGAGGAACCAGGAACTGTCAGTGTGGATTCACCACAGCAGGTCATCCACCATCAATCCATCTGCTTGGCAAATCAGTTGGGCTGAGGAAGCGTGGGCTGGGTGGCTGGAGTGAGGATGGAGAAGATGCTGCTTTCGATCACAGAGACCAAGCGTTAGAACAAACTTGCCCACTAGGCGAGTGGCACCTGCAGAGACATGGTGTAATTTCCATTCTCAAGAGTCTTCTAGACTCGGCCAGAGGAAGCCAAAGCCAATCTGATCTAGCATTGGTAAGAGTCTGGCTTTGAGGAGGCTGGACTGGAGATGCTCAGAGATCCAAATAACACTTCTCTGACAGGATGGACGAATCGGTACCAGACCTGACGCTACCCAGCTCTTTCACTGTGTGATGCAGCAATGCAAGTATGAGTACGGTCATGGTTGAAAAGCATCTGGTTGGTGCTGTAACTTGGAAGGAGACCAGGATGTGACAGGGTGACCTGAATCACTTTGCAAGCTGAGCCCATTCAGCTAAAGCACCTCTTTGCACCGCCCAGCACAGGGTGTTTTAACTAAGGGTTACCAGCCATCCCTGTAGCACAGGGGCTCGAATCCTGGGAAAGGCTCAAGGGCCCAAGCAGATGAGCACTTCCTCATTAGTCCTCAATGCAATGACAAAGTGAAAGAGCTAAATGATCCTCAGACACTTAAAATCAACAGCCACTACAGAAAGGGGATGGATTTACAGTAAATGGAACTGCAGTCAAGTCAAATAACAGCATGTTGCCTACAGTCTGATTTCTTTTAAGAACACTGGGTAATGGAGAGCCATAAAAATTCTTTGAAGGCCAGAATAAATGATCTCTCAGAGAGACATTTAACAAGCATTATGTGATTAACTTTCCAAAAAGAACATCAAGAGATAATTGATTATAAAGGAAAAGTAAACTTTTCAGGGAATAATGTTCAGGTAACACAGTTTTATTTAGCCCAATCTAAAGAAATAAGGGGAAAAAAAGGAACTTTAAACCAGATGAATGCAAATTAGAACTTAAACGCTATTAGTAGCTGGAGGAATTAACAACTGAAGCAGCAGACCGAAGGAAACAGTCGACTGGGCACTACTGCAATGTGCTGCCCAGAGAGGGTGTGGAATCCCCCACCCAGGAGGTTTCCAAGACCCTTTCAGATGGACAAAGCCTTTCACAACCTGCTGGACAGCGATGCCAACCCCCTCATGCCCTTCCATCACAAGTTCTCTGAACGTCTCATCACAGCCATGTTGAGCCATCGTCTCTCCAACAACCTGCTTTCAAGCCTGGGCTCCTGAGCAGAAGGGGTTGGGCAGATTCTCCCACACCCACTCCTGAGTTGCACCAGGCCACGTGCCATCTTGTCCTCCGATTTTTTCTCACACTCCCTCCAACTTAATTTCCACATCTTACAGCCCACCAAAGCATCCTTCACCAAACCCTCCAGAGAAAGCTGTCGGGAGGAGGCAGAGCAGAAAAAACACTGTCCACAAGTTCCTGTGATGGATCAGATAAAGGACAAACAAGCTATAAACAAGAGACTCCACCACAGCAGACATTACTGAACTCCACAGGCAAGAGCTTATTGGAGGCAAATCCGCAAGGGAAAACAAAAAGAAGACATAAAGCTGGCAGGTCCTCAAAGCAAGAGTGCTCATGGCACAAACAGAAACTATCCCAGTGCAGAAGAACGACGAGTGCAGTCGGAGACCAACTTGGCTAGCTCACAGGAGCTGCTCATTGGCCTCAGGTACAGCCAGGCACACATGTGGAAGGTGGAAATTAGGTCAGATTAATAAGGATAAACGCAAAAGAGCGGCATCAGCTCCACCGAATGAACTCCCAACAGCTACGCAACGAGTAAGAGTTTGACTAGCAACAAACAGCAGGGACGAGAAGCAATTCCCACGTCTCTCAGTAATCAACCTAACAACATGAGACAGATTGGCCTGTTACTCAGTGGGCAGAAAAAGCAATCCAGAAACGGCACCGAGGACAAAGTGTTTTATGCCTTTTTGCGTAAGTCTGCACCATAAACAGCAAAGAGGTGTCTGGCACAAAAAGCTGCAGCCAAAGAATATACCTAAGCCTTTGGTGCAAACAGGCAACATCAGATTTTTATTAACTTGACCCTGGAGTACTTAATTCTCTGGAGCAACCCAGGAAGAGCCCCAGCCCTGAGAGTCCTCTGCTAATGGAAAGAACCGCACTGAAAAAGGCAAGAGCAGTGCCCAGCCTTAAAGCCAAACAAATGAAGCAGCTCAGACCTCACAGGTGACTCCTGTTCAAAACATTACAAAATAAAGCATCAGCCTGCAAGCCCCTGGAAGACCAGGCCAGTATTAAGGCACACGGCTTTGTTAGGCACACATCAGCTCTAACCTTCTGCAACGGGGTAACAGGCCTTGGGCACAGCAGGGAAGCACGTCTTAACCATCAACCCTCAAGTAACATCTCTGACTGCTTCACATGGCATTTTCAGACTTAGTTTAAGGAAGGATAATCCTACTACAGGCTCAGAACCACAGTGATTTGATAACTACTGTAAGAATATTTCCTCAAAGACAATCATACAAATTGAAATGTATCAACTTGGATTGGGCAAGGTTTCTCCCCAGTTTAGCTCTGGTCAATGTTCTCACTCACCAAAGAGAAGCCAGAAGAAGAAAGTATCATTACTAAAATTTGCAGGTGGCCTGAAAGTCAGAGGGACTGTGAGGACTGGAATCCTAAGGAGCTTTGTCAAAGTGGAGAAACTGTCTGAAAAGGATTACATTCCAAAGGGCAGCTGAGAGGGTCTGCACTGCTGCAGCACTCATCATCTGCCCAAGAACAGAGCTGTAGCACAGTTAGCAACTCCTCAGAAAAGGATCTGGGGGTCCAGGGGAACCACACACCAACAGCAGCCATCAACACAGTACTTCTGAGAGAAGGCAACCACCGAGTTCAATCACACAAAAAGAGACAGGCCTGCAGAAGTCCTGCTTTGTCCTCTTTTACAGCATTGGCAAAGTGCTGCATCCAGCCTTGGGTACCATGATCAAGGGGAGACTGTCCAGAGGAGCGTGACAATGAGCAGAGGACCAGAAAATGTCATGGACAAAGACCTGAAGCCATTAAGCCTAAAGAAGAGGATTCTGGTACAGTTTTTCAAGTATGGAAAGCAGCTGCTGCAAAAAGAATGGGAACAACCTGTTCCCTTTGTCCTCAGTAAATGGCCAAAATAGGGAGTGAAAATGGATCAAGTTAAACTCTCTAAGGAAAAGTTAAACACTGGGAGAAATTTCACAGAAACCTCAAATGGTTTGGTTAGAAAGGACCTTAAAGCTCATCTCATTCCAACCCCCTGCCATGGGCAGGGACACCTTCCACCAGCCCAGGTTGCTCCCAATCCCCTGCAATCTGCCCTTGGACACTGCCAGGGATGGGCCAGCCACAGCCTCACTGGGCAACCACAATAAGACCTCCCCAGAGCCTTCTCTGCTCCAGGTTGAACAGCCCCAACTCCTTCAGCCTGTCCTCACAGCAGAGGGGCTCCAGCCCATGCACTGGCTCTAACAGCTCCGTGTCAGTCTTACACCGTGGACCCCACAGTTGGACTCCGTGCCCCAGGTCTCATGAGAGCAGTGGAGAGGAGGAACCCCCTCCCTTGACCCTCCTTGTGATGGAGCCCAGGATACAGTTGGCTTTCTGGACCAAAAGCAGACACTGCCAGCTCATGTCTAGTTCTTCATCTACCAACATCCCCAAGTCCCCCTTCTCTGCAGAGCTGCTCCCGGTCAGTTCATCCCCCAGTCCATACCAGTACTGGTGACCGCCCTGATGCAGAAGCAGGACTTCGCACTTGACCTTGTTGAACTTCCTGAGGTTTGCACAAGCCCACTGCTCAGGCCTGTCAGGACCTGTCTGGATGCCAGCCCTTCCCTCCAGCCTCCCACCCGCCTCACTCGCCCTGATGCCATCTGCAGCCTTGCTAAGGGTGGGCTCTGTCCCACTGCCATTAACAAGGACACTAAAGAGCATTGATCCCAGTACAGATCCTGGAGGGCCACCACTCCTTACTGGTTTCCATTTGGACATAGAGCTACTGACTGTAACTTTTTGGATGTGGGAAAATCCTCATCCATCTAATAGCCCACCCATCAAATCCAACTCTCTCCAGTCCCCTGGGAAGGCTTTAGATGTACTTTTATTGATGGTCTTTTTAAAGCTGCTTAGACACACATTTCTGAGGAAGGACAGACGTCTTGGCCCTTGGCAGCAAAGTGGTAAATGATCTCCCACTGCCTTCTCCCATCCCACTGGGGAATCACACAAGGTTGTTCCTGACTCCCATGCTGATTCTGGGCTCTTCTAGACCCTGCCAGCTACTCCTTTGGGAACATGACTGGACACAACACCTTGTCGGTCCCAGCAACTCTTTCACTCTCCCGGTTCTCCCGTTTCTTTCCCCAGCCTCAAAGAGACTGTCCTCAACCCCCACCTTCAGTGTTTTCAAGCGTGTTTTTCAAGTGTCTCGCATGGCTCTGACCATGGCACCTGCTTTTCTCCCTTCATGCTGCTTCTAGTTAGCTTTATGATTTAATTCAATGCCATCTCTCATCTCCATGTTGATGATTCATAGTTCTGCTTTTCTATTCCTGGACTGTCTCCTGTCCAAAATGAAGTCTCAGCTTATTTTCCCCTCCAGCATCTCAAGTCCGTACCCACAAGCCCAAGCTCAACATGATTAAAGAGAGCTGTTACTAATCCCAGCTTTGTCCCCTCTTCCCCCAAGCCCTTCTTGCTAAGTGCCTGGGGACATCACTTAGATCCTGTCTATGAGCTAAGGACACAATTCAGTCAGGGAACAGAGTTGATGGACCTAACTCTCCTCTCCATAGTCTGGCTGTCCCTAAACCCCTCCAGAGCTACACAAGTTACAGTCCCTGAAACACAGCCTTTGCCACCTGGCCACAGGCTCCCACTCTGCATCAAGTCCTACTGCACCCTTCCCCCTCGAGCTGTCTGTAACACATCAAATCATGCCTCATCCACACTCAGGCACAACGCTGCTGCTAAAATTATTTTCCTGACCTCTCTTCCTTAAGCAGGTCAACCCTCCCCTTGAATCCCCCCTCCGGGTCCTCCTCTTCTGTCACGTCAACTGCAAGCTGCTTGTCTTCACCCTCCCAGACTACTCATACATTCACAGCTCTCCTTCCCTTGCTGCCCAGGAGCTGACTCTCCTCCCTCCCAAGCTATGACAGCAATCTCCACTCCCCAGCTGCTGAATTTCAAGCAAACACCTCTCTATTTTCTCCCATTTGTGCTCTGTGTTTGAAAAGAGCTCTCTGTAAACACCCTGAAATCCACTTTATTATCCTCTTTCAAATTGCTCCTTAAAGCTTTCCCGTGCCCTTGTACTCTGCAGAAACAACTAAACCAACACAGGTTGGATGGCTGTCACGTTGGCCCTCGTCCACGCTGTCCCACTGTCTCTGTGTGCCCCTCACTTGACCATCAGCATCTGCCTCCCAGTTTTTAAACACCCCACAAGACCTCTGCAGCAGGGCTCTCCCTGCCTTGTTCCTCCTGCTTTCACAACTGCAGGAGGAACCTCATCAGATTAACCTTCAAGGTGTGATTCTAATGAAAAAGCAGTAACAGAAGGAGCAGACTCACATCTAACTGTTCCCAAACAAAGCGCCACAGAAGCAGGTTGAGGGAGGTTCTCCTCCCCCTCTCCTCTGCCCTGCCACCTTCAGGCCACATCTGAAGTATTGAATCCAGTTCTGGGTTCCCCAGCTCCAGAGAAACAGGGAACTGCTGGAGAGAGGCCAGTGAGGGCTCCCAACATGCTGAGGGGACTGTATAATCTTCCTTAAGGGGAAAGGCTGCAGGACCTGGGGCTGTTCAGCCTGGAGGAGACTGTGGGGGGATCATTAATATTTACAAATATCTAAATGGTGGGTGTCAGGAGGTTGGGGGCTCACAGGCACGCTGAGAGGAGGCAGCACTGGGCACTCACAGCCCACGTCATCCACAGCAGCGAGTCCAGACACAAGACAACGAACCCAAAGCCAGTGGCTCAGCCCTCTAGGACTGCAGCAGCAGCACAAGAGCAGCAGCTGGGACACAGCAGCCAGCAACCAGTTAGCCGTAGGTGCAGTGCCCTCGACTACTCGACTACAGGGTGGATTTCATCACCACACGGATCACATGGAAAGAACAAGATCTCACACATAACCCCGGGCAAGAACTTCCAGAGTGACTCACGCAAGCCAGAGGTTCCGGTGCGAGCTGCAGCCCCACGGCAGCGAGCTGCTGAGCACAGGCAAACGGCCCTCTCCCTCCACAAAGCACGAGCTGGGTCACTCTGCTCAGCCTAGAGAGCTATTTTCTTGGGATTTGCAGGAATTCACAAAGAGCATGTTTGGTTGAAAGTGGACAGCAGGTCTGAAAGTTACTGGGGCGGGAGATGCAAGCAGCCACGGAAGAATACGTCTTAATCATACAGGCCTCCTTTCAATAGGGAAGCGAGCTAAAATCATCTTGATTTTAGCCTTCCTGCCTCAGAAGACTCCTTGCTCTCACTGCCACGCTTCAGAAAATCCACCTGAGTTGGCACACTGCAGCTTCAGTGCTGCAAGTGATGCCCAAAGCACTGCAGGAGGAGGCAGAAGGAAGTAAGACCTGTCACCTTTTCTCATGCAGGGCACTGCAGGCAGAAATGAAAGGGCTGTGGTTTGTTCAGTCTGTACAGCTGCCGCTCAGGAGGCTCTGACTGGCAGAAAGTCCTGGAGCAGGACTCAAAACAAAAATCAGATGCTGGAATAGGAAGGTGGGATCATGGCAAGGAGTCCTCCTGCTCAGCAAGGGATGCAACAGAAGCACGATGCTGTCACTGAGGAGCTCATCACAGTTAAAAGCCCTGATCACAGGCACATTGCTGGGGCAGCTCCTGTACCCCTCAGCTCCTAGTAGCTGTGCTTTGGTGTCAGCCCTTCAGCCCACTGCTGCTGCTGCTCTGGAACTCAGGCCTTTGCCCACGCTGCTCTCGCATTCACACACCACAAGGTGTGACTGAGGGTTCAGCTCCAGGGCTGCTGCCCCACTGCACAGGGGCAAGCTGGCTGATGCTGCCCATGCAGCTCCCAGCACTGGCAAAAGGGAGGGCTGGCAAGGGGCTGCTGTCTGGGAAGAGTTATGTTGGCCCTTCTGATAGCAACCATACTCGTGTTGGACTGAGGTAACTGTGGGACCACAGCCACAGCAGCCTCTGACACTCTCAGAGGCCACATCCAAGTCCCACTTTTTCCCTGTGGTGTATCTCTATGTCCCCACCTTTTCCTCTTTAGCCACACTGTCAGTTCCTGACCCTGCAGCCCCAGAGACCTTCTCTGCCCTCACCACAGCACCTGCACTTCATTCTACTCAGTCTGCAACTATCAATACTATCTTCTGGTCCCCCTTCTCAGGCTTCAGCATCTCTCCCAACTCATGTCTCATCTCCTAATTTCTCTTTCTGATTTTCATACTCCTCCACAAGACCCTGCTCTTAAGTCACAAGCTCTACAAGTTAAGGACTGCACCTGGCCAAAGTGGCTCTGGGTGACGGGGGCTGCAACATGGAACTCCATGTAAACTGTGACTGTGTGTGTGGAGTGTGCTGCAGGCCTCTCCCAGCCATCCTTCTCTATCCATCCCTCCCACGTAAACAAGGCCTCTCGCACCAGGACTCTCTCAACGCAGATGCATCTGCCTGTGCTCCAGAAGTGCTCCCCAGCGCCCTCAGGAGCCTCTCCTGGGAATCTCTCTGGTTGGAAAAAAAGGTGCAATGGCTTGCAGGGTGGTAGTGGAAGAGAGTATTTGGGATCACTACAACAGCCAGATCTGAACTCTTATGAAGAGCCAGAAAAGCACAAAGACCTATTGCAGGTAATAAAACAACCCCAGAGGGAGAACGGGAGCACCATGACATTGGGCTTGAGCAGGATACAGAAGCAGCACCAGCTCGTTCAGCTGTGAAGACACCTATACAACTCAGATGCAAAGCTGCAATGTTTTTATCAAGGACTTTGGTGATATCTTCTGTTGTGTTTGTGGTAACAAACTGACACAACAGCGTGTGGAAATCGCAGAGGACTAACAGGTTTTTTTATTCGGTCTTTGGAGCTCAGCACCTCCCATCCAAACACAACAGAGCCTGTGATGAGAACAGCTGCCTGACCTCTCAGTTGTGAGTTTTTAAGCACCTCAAGCTTGGAGACTGTGGTGGCAGAGGAGTCCTGCCCTGACCCAGCACATGGAAGGGGCCGCTCGGGATGCCCTGGGAGCAGAGATGCACCGATGGCTCTTAGGTTGGCTGCTCTTGGAGGAGATGGAACTCAGCTCCTCACACTGCACCCCACTGCCCTTCCCTGTGGTTTCCAAGGAACTTATAGGCACATACAAACAGGACAATTCTGCAGAGGTCATGGAATTAGCAGGAAAAAGCCAGCTAAGCAGAACACTCTCCTTCCCAAAGGGTGTAATTTACTTGAGGCCGATTCAGCTGAGCAAGGACATGCCATGTGGCCTGGCAGCACGGGGCTCCCCTCAGCCCGGCCAGGACACTGGGAGGACTCCACTCAGCTTCGTTCTTATCTTCCTCCAGAAGATCCTGCATCCACAGCAACTCTGGCCTCAGATTTTGCTTTGTGAATCACAGCACCAGGAACCGAGTTCAAAAGCCACTGGAAAAGGATGCAGGATAGAGCTGTAACACGAGGCTCAGCCAGTTTCACGCACTGGAGACAGAAACGTGACCTGGTTCATTGGTACCAGTGCTCTCAACACAGAAACATGGAAGCAGAGAAATAAAGAACAAAATCCAGGATGCTGGAGATGCTCATTGAACAAAATGTGCTAATTATTAACAGTAAGACAGGTAGTAATGGAGAAAAACCCCAAAGGGAGCAAGGCCCTGGACTGGAACTCTCTCTCAAAGACAGGCCTTAGCCAGATGCTTATATTTAGCTGATTGGGAAAAAGCTAAAATCCTGGGATTAAACTGTTCGCACCAAGTGACCCAACAGCCCATTTTGGTCTTAAACCCAGCAAAACAGCTGAGATCTGAGCAATGCAAAGCCAGCAGCCAAAGGTCATCCCTGCCTGGCAAAGGCCACATGCAGAGCCACAGTTCCCACCAGCCTGCTGTCAGCAGACCCTTCTCCAGGGCTTCTGTCATCCTGCGCCTCTGCCAGAGAAACACCAGCTGAAAAACATAGAGGGAAGCTCTTCCAAACTACCCACACTACTTCACATGAGGCAAGGAACCAAAACCACTTTAGAAGTGTGTTGGAGAGGTGTGAAAGGACAATAAAAGGGAGAAACAGACATTCCAAGTAGAACTGCATCCCAATACTCTGTTCAACTTTGGGCCCTTCACTAAGGACACTGAGGGGCTGCAGCGTGCCCAGAGCCGGGCAGCAGAGCTGGGGAACACGGGTGCTGGGGAGGGGCTGAGGGAATGGGGGTGTTGAGCCTGGAGAAGAGGAGGCTGAGGGGAGACAACAGCACTCTCTGACACTTCCTCACAGGAACCTGTGGCTGTGGAGAGCCGGTTTCTGCTCCCAAGTGGCAGGACAAGGGAAAGGGGCTCCAGTTGCCCCAGGGGAGGTTGAGGCTGGAGCTGAGGCAGAACTTCTTCCCTGAGAAGTTTGTCAGCCCCTGTGCCAGGCTGCCCAGGGAGCTGGGGGAGTGCCCATCCCTGGAGGGATCCCAAAGCCGTGGAGCTGAGGGCCGTGGGTCAGTGGTGGGCTGGGCAGTGTGAGAGGAGGGCTGGGACTCCAGCAGCTTCAAGTGCTTTTCCAACCAAAATGCTTCTGTGATTCTATTCTATGATTCTAACTCTATCTCTCAAACAGAGATATTTGCTCCTGCTACCCGGCCCACACGTCCTATCCCCACACCAGAGAGCTTCCTCCAAGCTCTTTCCGAGAGCTCAGCCTTTAGGTGGGCTGCGAGACGCGTTCACGACGGCTGACGTCAGGGAAAAATCCCTGTCACTCGGCAAAAGCACCGCTCAGGGATCTCACCTACTTCTCCTCATCTGTCTCCCACCTCCTCCCTGCCAGCCTCCGGGCCCTGGCACAGGCAGGAGAGCTCCGTGAAGCCTCTGCGAGCCCCACACCGTGCCGCTCTGTGTGCCCATCTCCTGTGTGCCCGCAGGGCCCGGTGATGCCCTCCCGCCACGCTGGCATCGCTCTCCCTGCCTACAACCTGCACTTTGGGCACTTCCCAACCTTCACTTCTATGAAAGAAATTAAGTGCTGTGTAATTACTGTTCTAATTACAAATTCTATTAGTATAAGTCTGCCTATAGTCTGTTCCAGAGTAACATAGTTAGAGGTCACATTTATTACAAGCAAGGGAGGTTACCATCTCAGAACTGAAGCCGCATATCGTTTTGCTTTAGGCACGTATAAAACCTTGTGTAGAGCTCTGCAGCTTGCAGCAGGCTCTGAAAGTTGGCAAGGAAACAAGCCTGGGATGAGGGAAATGCGTTTTGCTAGCCCCCTGAAAATCTGTCCAAATTTGGTGGTTAGAAACTACCGAAAACCACCAGGTCCTGTCTGTGATTCAGCTGACGCTGGCGACCAGCCAAACCCAACACCTACCCCAGCCCGGGTGCCCGACAGCTCTCCTTCCTGCCCCAGCCTCTCAAAGAAGCTCCAGCTCTAAGGAGGACACCAAAATGAAGCAGCTTTTCCCGTCCTCCCACAGTGACATGGAGCACCACCTCCATCCAGGCCCAGCTGGACAGCAGCGACAGGCCCCGTCCCCGCTGCCGACCCTTCCTGTCCCCCAGCGCAGGAGTGCTGCCAGGGCTCCCTGCTGCAGCAGCCCCCCCAGCACCCGCTTTCCCTCCCTGCCAACGCTGTCTGCAGCACCAGCCCGAGGTTTCCACGGAGTGCACCTTTCCCAGCACTTCCCATCCCACCTGCCAACCCCGCTCTGGAGGCAACAGCAACCGTCCCGGCACGGTGCTGAGGAGACGAGCTGGCCCTGCCTCTCCCCCTTACAGATGAGGGAATTGCCTGCAGGAAAATCATCTGGTAAGAGGACGTGAGCAAGCCTTGCAAGATCCAGTCCTTCGCATTAGGAAGTTGAATTTGGGATCTCGCTGAGGGCCAGCAGCAGTCGTTAATGGTCACAGAATCTCATCTTCAGATCAAGACCATACACGAGCCAACAAACCAAATCCCTCTTCCAGCAATTTCTGTAGCAAGCCCAAAACGTGGCTTAGAAGGACACTTCCTCCCAGGCTCAGGCACTTCAAGAAACAGCAACATCTCCAGCAAAAGTCTTCCCGTGGTTAAGTATCCCCGTTAATTCAGTACCGTAACCCACACAACTGCACAGTCGCATCTGTCACCAGGACAACACCAGGCGGTGCCAGCGGGTCAGGGCCAATGCAGCCCAGAGAGGGGGATCTGGGGCATTCCTGCTCCACCAAAGCTGCAGCTGGGAAGGAAGGAGCAAGGAGGTGGGGAAGGAGCAGGGGACACAGGACAGGTCCGTGGCTGCAGGCCATGAGAATCCCTGGCCCCCAGACCCATTGCAGTCCGCTCCCATGCTGCTCACTCCTCATGCCTCGGCTGCGGGTTAAACCAGACATCTCCTGGACAGCTTTGCCAAGCCACGACCCTTTGCAGCTGCACGTGAAACAATTTTGTTTTCACACCTTCCTTTGAGCAGCAGTAGAAAAGAGCCAGCAGGAATGAAGTTGCTAAGAGACGCACCTGAACGCCAACGTGCTCGCTGTCAGCTAACACACGTTCCCAGGGCACGGGACATGACAGAGCGTGGCTGGGAAGGGCCCCACGCGCCCAGGGGCTCGGCATCCCACGGGGAGGGAGACAGGGGCAAGGGGCAGGGACGTGAGGAGCCCGGGGGGCTGCCCCACAGGTAACCCGGCAGCAACACTCGGCACAGCTCTCACACAGCAGTGTTCCAGTCGGCAGCGGCTCTGCCCCACACACGGGAATCACAAGCAGGATCACACCACGTCATCCCAGTCCCTCGGGTCTTCCACTGCAGCCGACACCGAGGCACAAACAAGAGCTGCCTGAAGCCTGTGGGAAGGGATGTGAGATGGTCTTCCCCCACCAGCACCATCCCACCTCCCCACTGGAGACCAGCCAGAGCCCCAGAGCAGGGGGCAGAGGCACTGCCACAGCCCCTGCCCTCCCACCCACCTCCAGCACAAAACCCTTCCCTCTTCACCTCACGCAATTCCATAAAGTCAACAGCTTTCTGTGGCAGGAAACCTCACTGAGGAAGTAGAAAACAGTCCCTTCCTTGTGTTGCTTTTCCATTTGCCTGGTTCCGACCCCACGAGGGCCCTTTGTCCTTGTGCCGCAAGACAGCTTCAACCACGTTCTTCAACCTTCGCTCCCTCAACCATGCAATCTTTTTGTTACAGCCCCTCTGACTACTTCTTTCAAAGAAACCATCCCAAAGCCTGAAGCAGCATGCACGAGGAGCTCCAAGGAAGTCCTCTGCAAGCAGCCACCCTCATGCATCGTCACCTGCCACCAAGGCTGGTACCGCACCGTACCTTGCCTGCACCCGCTACGGCAGCGCCACTGCTCCCCAAAACCGCCGAGTGCCACCCGCCACGGCGTTCCTGGCGCGGGTTAGCGGGAGCAGACCTGAGCACACTGCCAAACCCAGCAGAGACAACCTAAACCACGGCAGGGAAACTGCACCTCTTGACAAGCCACCAAAGCCAACCAGGGCTCCCGGCACAGGCCGAATGGCGCCCGGGGCCCCATCACTGCCTTTGCTGAAGGGCAAGAGCCTGGCTGCAAAACCGCGGCCACACGGCAGAGCCGGCCGGCCGGACTCCCGCATGCCAGCTCGAGGCCAGGCTCCACAGCGAGCCGTGACCCCTCCGCCTCTGCCTCGGCTCCCTCTCGGCCCTTCGGCTGCGCGTTCCCGCGGCCGAGGCTGCAGCTTCCCGCATGTTTAATCTCACAAGGCTCGGGCACAGCGCACACGCCGCCGGGTCCCACGGCCCGTCCACGCCAAGGGCAGACCCGCAGCTCCGCACCCCCAGGCCCCAGCTCCCCGGCGGGAAGGACGGAGGCGGCCGGGCCGCGACCACCCACGCCGGGGCCGGGGTCGGCTGCGGAGGGTCCCTCGCTCCCCTCCCTCTATCCTGCGCCTCCCAGGGTCCGCAATCCCGTCCCCCTCCCCCCTCGCCTGGCTGCGGGCAGCGGGGCCGCCGCGTCCCGCAGGCCCCGGCATAGGCCGCGCCTGCGGCCACCCCCGCGGCCCGGCCCCGCTTCCCGCCGCTGCCGCGGGGCCGGGCGGGCGGCGGGGCGGAGCGGGCTGCAGCCGGGCCCGGCGGGCAGGCAGCGGGCGAGGCCGCCGCCCCCGGCGGGCACCGGGAGCAGGTGCAGCGGCCGGCGGGGACAAAGGGCAGCGGCGATGGGCCGACCCGGTCCGGTTGCGGCGCGGCCGGGGCCGGCGCGGCCCGCAGCGGCACACGGCTCGTACCGGCGCGACGCGGCGCGGCGCGGCCGGCCCCGGCCCCGATCCTGGCCCCGGCCCCGGCCCCGGTCCTGGCCCCGGCCCCGGTCCCGGTTCGACCCGTCCTCCTCACCCTCGATGGAGATGACGTGCTCGCGGATCTGGCTCTGCAGCGCCAGGTCCTCCACGCGCTCGATGAGGTCGTAGATGGCGTAGATGTTGGGGTGCACCGACTCGAAGCGCCCGATCTCGGCCCGGATGGCCGCCGAGTTGGATAGCCCGAACTGGGGCGGCGGCGGCCCGCCGGGCTGCGGGCCCGAGGGGCCGGGCACGGGCACGGGCACCGGCCCGCCCGGCGCCGCCAGGCTCTGCTGCTGCGGGCTCTGCCCGGGCCCGCCCTGGAAGTTCATGGCGGCGGCGGCGGGGGCCGGCGGTCAGCGGCGCGGGGCCGCCGGCAGCCGCTGCATGGCCGCGCTCTGCGGGCTCCGCCGCTCTGCGGGCTCTGCCGCCCCCGCCCGCTCCGCGCCCCGCGCCGCCGGCAGCGCGCCCCGCGTCACGCGCCGCCCCCGCCCCGCCCGCGCCCGCGTCACGCCGGCGGGAGCCCGAGCCCGAGCCCGAGCGGAGCTGGAGCTGGAGCTGGAGCCGGACCGGCCCCGGGGCGGGGCGGGGGGACCGTGCCCTGTGTCCTGCACGCGGCCACCGCCTCTGCCCCGCGCCCAGCGGGCCCCGGCCCCTCCCGCTGCCCCCGGCCCCTCCCGCTGCCCCCGGCCGCAGCACAACCGCCCGATGCCCCCTGCCCCACCGGGACCCCTTCCCTGGGCCAGCTCTGCCTCCCGCGCACATTGCGGGGGTCACTTCATTGTTACCCTCACCGTGCCGAGGTCATGAACGCTGCTGTGAGATGTGGCTGGGCTTGACATGTCCCCGGTGGGAACCAGCCACAGCTACACCACGGCAGGTCCCGTCTCCAGTTCGCTCTGCCCACGGGGCCCCGCTGCTCAGCTCACAGCCACACACCCCATGCTGAAAAGGAGGCTGAGGGGAGCCCCTATCACTCTCTACAACCACCCGACAGGAGGTTGTAGCAACATGGGGCCTCGGGTTGCCCCAGGGGAGGTTCAGATTGGAGACTGCACAGCTTTGTCCTTGAGAGGGTTGTCAGCCCCTGCCCCAGGCTGCCCAGGGAGCTGGGGGATCCCCATCCCTGGACACGCTGCAGAGCCATGGAGCTGAGGTGCTGAGGGATATGGTTTAGGCGTGGTGACAGCAGCTTCCAGGGGACTGTCACAGGGAAACGCTCAGAGACCAAGCAGCTGCCGCAGACAGGACACAAGCACCATGGTGGGTGCATCTGACAAAGCTGCAGCTGGTCACACTGACCAGGCCCCTCACCATACCGACCAGGTTCCTCACCACACTGACCAGACCCCTCACCACACTGACCAGACCCTCACCACACTGACCAGATCCCTCACCACACCGACCAGATCCCTCACCACACCGACCAGGCCCCTCACCACACTGACCAGACCCCTCACCACACTGAACAGATCCCTCACCATACTGACCAGGCCTCTCACCACACTGACCAGGGGCTCCTCACCACACTGAACAGATCCCTCACCATACCGACCAGGCCCCTCACCACACTGACCAGGCTCCTCACCACCATGACTGTCAGGCTGCTGTCAGGCAAGGGCTGATAAGGCCCCCCTGGCTGTGCTCACCTCTATTACCCCCCTGCAAGGAGTGACCGTGGACATCACGTCTCCGGCGTGGCACTGTGCCGGCAGCACCACGTGCATCCCGGCCCCACCACGTGCATCCTAGCCCACGGGCAGCAGGAGAGTCAGCGGAGCTTATTGCCTGACTGATGGAAACGAGACAGCACCTTCTGTAAGCTGTGAGGTAGAGAAAACAGGACTGTAAGCCACGGCAGATTAAATGAGAAGGTATAATTAGAGAGACAAAAAAAGAACTGGAAAGCTGCCAGCTGAGGGAATCGGGACCCCACCAAGTTTCTCCTCCGGTCCCACCAGCACCAAGGCCCTGTGGGGGAGCTCAGGGGGGCTGCAGAGCTGGGTCTGGAGCAGCTGGAACCCACCCACCACCCTCTCCGAGGTGATGGCGGGAGGAGGAGGAGGAGGAGAGGAGATGTCTGGAGGGTTTCTGAGCAGAAATGCCTCCCCAGGCTCAGGAATCCTCAGGGCTGGGTGCTGGGTGTTGGTGTGTGGGAGCACCACAGCCCTGCCCTCTCCGTCTCCTCTCAGCCTGCTGGGACTCCTCTGCCTGCAGCGCCCACTCAGCAGGGGCTCGTTCCAAACACACCCTCCCTTGAGGGGCTCATTGAGGGCTGTTAGCAAAGCCTCAGCTCTCAGGCCGCTCCGTGGGTCAGGCGGTGGCTCTGGGAGCCGGGCGGGCTCTCCCCTGACGCCAGCCGTGGCCACCCCTGCGCCCGGCCCTCACTGCTCACGCCTCTGCTCACGCCTCTGCTCCTGGCCTGTGGCGGCCCAGCCGTGCCAGGAGCCTTCCCAAAGGAAGATGCTTTTTGCCTCCATGTCTCCCCGTTCTTGCTCCCAGTGAATCAGCTGCTGCAGACCACAGCGGGCAGCCCGAGGGGCCCTGTCCAAATGCCTCCTCTGCCCCCGACAGCCTGTCCCAAGGCAACGGGGCACTTTTCACTGTCCTCAATCCAGTGAGGCGTTTCCTGGGTGTACTGACCATACAGAACAGCCTCGTGCCCTGTGCCACCGAGGTGGTTGGGTTTGTTTCTGCAGCCGGCTCCCCTGGTGTCACGTGCTGAGGGTTTTCCAGCTGCTACACAGAGAGACAGAGCGGTCTGGCTGGGTGGCCGTGCGGGTGTCTCACAGCTCCTCCAGCCTTAACAACATTTGTTTCATCATCTCTGAATGAGAAAACCACTTTGAATGCTTATGTCTCCAAAACAACTGCCTTGGGGCCTTTCCCTTGGTGTCCCATCTCCTCAGAGGGTGGAAGGCTGCAGGTCCCGGGTGTTCCTGTGTGGTCCTGCCCATCACCCCGGGAAAGCTCCTGGGCAAGTGACTCTGTTTCTGTGGACTCAGCACTCGGAAAGCACGGCCTGTGTCAGCCTGGGCAATTCACAGAGCTCCACGGGGACACTCCTGTGTTTGTGTTAGATCTGCAGAGCCACTTTCCTGAGCAACAGCCATCCCACACTTGGCACCAGCGTTCCCTTCCCCACAGGGTTACGGGATGCTCCGACTCGGCTGCACCGCAGGATCCTTTCTGCCAAGTCCAGCACCAACTAACCCACAGCCCTCAGCACCTCAGCCCCACGGCTTTGGGATCCCCCCAGGGCTGGGCACTCCCCCAGCTCCCTGGGCAGCCTGGCACAGGGGCTGACACCCCTCTCAGGGAAACAGTTCTGCCTCAGCTCCAGCCTCAACCTCCCCTGGGGCAACCTGAGTCTGTTTCCTTTGGTCCTATGGTTTGTTATTTGGGAGCAGAGATCAATCCCTCCAGCCACAGGCTCCTGTGAGGGAGCTGCAGAGAGTGCTGCTGTCTCCCCTCAGCCTCCTCCAGGCTCAACACCCCCATTCCCTCAGCCCCTCCCCAGCCCCTTGTGCTCCAGCCCCTTCCCCAGCTCTGTGCCCGGCTCTGGCCACGCTGCAGCCCCTCAGTGTCCCTGTGGCAGGGAGTGAGGGGCCCAGCACTGACACAGCCCTGGAGCTGCAGCCTCCCCAGGGCCCAGCACAGGAGACAGGCCTGTGGAGATCCTGAGGTGCCACCAAATGCCCAGGAGGCCACATGAGCAGTGTCCCCTGGCCCAGGGCCAGCCATGAGGGGCTGTGTCCTGGCAGCTGGGGGTGACGAAGCCGGGAGAGAGTCCCTCATTGCACACATGTATCCAACCCAGCCCGGGCAGGCTGCCCAGGGGCATCAGTGAGGAAAGCAATCCACAGCATGGTCTGGCACAGAGGCCTGGCACAGAGGTCTGGCACGGCAGTGGCCAGGCACCATCACAGCGCAGGCATACGTGGAGACAGGCACCTGGCACCGCCGTGCTGGGGAGGAGCTGCCACCCATCCCAGGGCCTGAGCCAGCCAACAGCAACCACCCAGGCTGGTGCAACTGCTCATCAGCATCTCCCAGACCTTGGGATTTCAGCTTCCAGCAGTGCCCAGGGGATGCAGGGATGTCTGTATCTGCAGCACCATCCTGCACTTCCATCAGCCCTCCCCAGCAGGCCACCAACAGCCCCCTTCCCCGGCTTCCTGGCCCAGGCTGCCCAGGGAGTCTGTGGAAGTCTTCAAACCCGCCTGGGTTGCATTCCCGTGTGACCTGATCTAGGTGGTCCTGGTTTGGCAGAGGGGACGGACTGGATGACCTCTAAAGGTCCTTTCCAACCCCCACCAGTCTGTGATTCTATGATTGTACGACTCATCCTGGCATCCTCTCACTCAGCTGGGACGCAGCTGCCGATGCCCAGCCCCAGGTCCCAGGGACGTGCGGTGCTGGGACCGAGCCGTGCTGAGACCAGCCCAGCTGTGCTGAAGCAGCCACACCCCCCCGGTGAGCTGGTCCTCCTCAAATGACACAGATTTAACCAAAATTACTATTCTGCATGGCTATACAAACTGCAGCCTCAAGCCAAAGAAACGAGGCCTTTGCTCAAGGAAGGAAGAGTTCGTGGGTCACACAGTAACTGAAGATGGCGCAAAACAGAGGGGCCAGAGCAGTTCCCGAGGGTCTGTGGGAGGAGGTGATGAAGAGGAATGGGCACAGAGGGTGGATCTTTCTTCTGCCCATGCCATGAGCAAGATCTGCACCATCACAACCACCTCCAGCTCCGGGGGAAAGGCTGTGCAGGAAAGAGGTTGCACAGGAGGAAGAGCTGCACCGCGGAGCTAGGACAGGAGTTTCAGCTCGTGACTGACAAAATCTGTGCCTGCATCGCTTGTCAGAAAGGTTCCAGAAGTGGCAATTACAACAGACAAGCACATCCAGGGGAGAAACCACCGAGATCTGAGGGTTCCTCCTCTCAGAAGCAGAATTGCCGGCTGCTGTGGAAACGGTGCAAACGCGGGCAGGCAGCAGGACGTGTTCGCAGCAGTGCCTTGGGAAGGTTTGCTGCCAGAGCACCCTCAGCGCGTGCAAATCCAAACAGAGCTTTTCTGGAAGGAATATTTGCCTGAGCAACCATCAGAAAACTCCTGTCAGCACAAGAAGGAGCCTTGGCTGTGCTGCCCAGGCCTTGAGCCCCTTCCCCGAAGGCTTCACCCCGAGCTTGTGGCCACGCAGCCTCTCCCTGCCCAGGACACTGCCTGACCCCAGCTCACCAGGGCCCTGCTCTCCTCTCTGAGGGCGTTGCCACCATCTGTAACATCCCAGGACAAGGGCAAGGGCATAGTCCCCATTGCCCAGGACAAGCGACCTCTATCTAGGACCTCTAATAGAAGGAAAGCATCAAGAGCCTGTGTTACAGTCACAATGCTCCATTTCTGGTGCTCCCAGAACAGCTTTGCCTGGGGCTGACCCAAAACCACACAGGAGTGGTACAACATGGACAGCTCAGCCCATGGCTGTCCCTGAGCTCACCCCCTTTGCCCCGCCTCAGCCAAGAGAAGCACATCTGCAGGCCTGCCCTGAGTTTAAAAATAAACCACTGAAATCCTTTCCTTTTTGGAAAAAAAGGGAGAAAGAAGGAGGGAGCAGCAATGGTGCTGCAACAGGCGGGTTCCATCCTCCCCCTGCCCCGGGCCTGGTGCTGTTGTCTGGCTGGGCTCCTGGGAACCCCCTCCCTGCCCTCACCAGCCCCGGCGCTGAGCTCTGACAACCTGCTCTGTTCCACTGCTCAGCTATTCTGGGAAAAGTATTCAACTTTCAGTTCCCTCTCTGGAGCTTCAGCAGATGATGCCTTTTCCTTTCTAGACTATTCCCTCCCTCATTTCTTTGGCTTCCTCTGTATTTCCATATATTTCCATTTCCCCCTGTGCTGGGCCCTGGGGAGGCTGCAGCTCCAGGGCTGTGCTCAGTGCTGGGCCACTCACTCACTGCCACAGGGACACTGAGGGGCTGCAGAGTGGCCAGAGCCGGGCACAGAGCTGGGGAAGGGGCTGGAGCACAGGGGTGCTGGGGAGGGGCTGAGGGAGAGACAGGAGCCCTCTCTGCAGCTCCCTCACAGGAGCCTGTGGTGAGGTGAGGATCAGTCTCTGCTCCCAAGTGACAGGACAAGAGGAAAGGGGCTCAATTTGCCCCAGGGGAGGTTGAGGTTGGAGCTGAGGGAGAACTGTTTCCCCGAGAGGGGTGTCAGCCCCTGTGCCAGGCTGCCCAGGAGGGAGCATCCCCTGGGCCAGACCCCGCGGGGGTCAGGGGACCCACGGCCCAGCCCCCACAGCGCTGCGGGCGCTGCAAAATCACAGCCCAAGTTTACTGCAACGGCAGACAAGATCAGGGAGAGAGGAGCCCACGTTAATTGCAGGCAAACAGATGGAGCTGGTACTTATCACAGATAAGGAAGCAAAAAAACCCATGAGAGAACTTCAGCGTAGCGAGAGGCCGCGTCGCATGACTGGGGAACAGGGGAAGTGGGGGAGGACGCGAGAGCTCGCGGGGGAGACGAGCCCGGGGCTTTCTGGAATGAAAACCTGATCAGGGATGGTCAGGTGGATACAGCCTGTGGACAGTGGCCATGGGGAAACTGACACCTTTTTTTTAGGGTGGGTTTTATGATCAGAACCCCAACTTTCTCAGCTGAGAGGTGCTGCAGCACTTCCATCTGACGCTGCCGTTTGCAAGTGCCTCAAAACCAGTGCTGCTGCCAAGAGGAGTGATGCTGCCTCCTCCTCCTCCTCTTCCCACTGCTCCCTCCTCCAGATCAGCTTCTCCAGTGCTTTGGAGGCTGCAGACTGAACCTGAACCAGCTTGGCAGAAGGAAAGGTTCAGCATCAGCTTGGACCTGGCTCGCTGCACGGCCGCTGCCGGAGCAGGGAGGGAACTCGTCCAGCTGGGTTGGAACGTCCGCAGAGACGGAGCCTCCACAGCCCATCTGGGCAGCCCCTTCCAGTGCTCCCTCACCTCAACAGGGAACAAGTTTTTCCCTGTGTTTCTTTGGAACCTCTTCTGTTCCAGCTTGTGCCCATTGCCCCTTGTCTTATCGCGCACTCTCTAAGGTTGGCAGCTCCTTCTCCCCACCCCATCAGGACTTTGCAGTGGCAGCAGCACAGGGGGGAGGGAGGTGTTGAACAAAGAGATGCCAGCTTCAAGTGACAGTAACAGCCTTCTGTGGGCTGGGGATCAGGCCAAGAGCTTTTCCCCAGAATAGCTGCAGCTCTTTAATCTCACCCTGGAGCTGGGAGGTACCTGCAGGTCCTAATCCCGTCGGCTCTGTGCTGCGGCTGTCAGGCAGCTCGCAAACGGCCACGGCAGAGCACAGCACAAGGCGCTCCGCAGCAAGCCCTGCACAGAGCCTCAGGGGACAACCAGCACTTCCCCTCACCAGGCTCACGGCTCAGTCAGACCCAGGAGATGGCCACCGGCCTGGCCAGGCCACAGCAGCACGTGCAGAGTGCCGAGGACAGGCCCCAACCCAGCGACAGGCGGAGGTGAAGGAGTCTGAGGCTGCTGAGGATATTGGCACTGAAGGAGGGAGGACACGGGCTTGGCTCCTGTTCCAGAGACATGAGGAACTAGAGAATCATTGAATCATTGCAGCTGGCGGAGCCCTCTCAGCCCATGGAGTGCAGCCTCTGTCCCAGCCCTGTCACCCACCAGCCCATTGCCCTCAGTGCAACACTCACCCGGCGCTGAAACCCCTGCAGGGACGGTGACTCCAGCACCTCCCTGGGAGCTGTTCCAATGCCTGACAGCCCTGTCAGCAAAGAAATTCCTCCTCACATCCAGCCTGAGCCTCCCCTGGTGCAACTTGAGGCCATTTCCCCTTGTTCTATTGCTTGTCACTCAGGAGAAAGGACCCACCCCACCTTGCTACAGCTTCCCCATCTGGAAAGGTGAAATCCCAGGATTGCAGAGTGCTGGGGGCTGGCAGGGCCCTGCAGAGCTCATCCAGTGCCACTCCCTGCTACAGCAGGTTCCCCTGGCTCAGGGGGCACAGGAACGTGTCCAGGTGAGTTTGGGAACCTCCTGAGAAGGAGCCTCCACACCCTCCCTGGGCAGCCTGGGCCAGGGCTCCCTCACCTCAGCACCAAAGAGATTTCTCCTGTTGCAGTGGAGCATTTTACATTCCAGCCCATGTCCATCACCCCCAGCCCTGTTGCCGGGTCCTGCACCCAGAGGCGAGTCCCATCCCACGGCGGGGCCAAGGAGCCGCTGTCCCCTGGGGTTTGGGGCAGGGAGCGGGGTCTGGCTGCCATGCCTCACTGCAGCAGCAGCAGCAGTGCTCTGGGCATCGCTTCACACGCACAATATTGTGGACGAATACTGGAAACCCAGAGAGCTCTGAACAGCCCCACGCGGAAGGACTCGAGGGCTGCTGCGAGTGCCACGCAGCAGCAGATTTAAAGAGCACAATCTGTTCAGCTTACCCGAAAGAAGATTGAGGGGTGACTTGATTACACTGCACAAGTACTTTCACAGGGAAATATTAAATGGCTCTTTAATCGAGCCATGAAAGATATAAAAAGCCTCAATCTCTGGAAGCCAAAGCCAGACAAATCCACGCTGAGCATCAGACACGGCACGTTACGGGCGAGAGTGATTAACCACTGGATCAAACGCGCTCAGCCCGAGCAGTCGGAACCACTCCAATGTCTCGCTTCAGACATGGCTTATTTTCCACACCCTGGAAGCTATAAATCCTGCTCCTGCTTCCTACACAGCCTGTGTATAGCTTAATTCTGCTGATCCTCCTGCACCAGCACACTCACATCCCTGGCATCTTCTCCTCCCTTCCTGCAGCACAGACCCGCTTCACCTCAACGCCAGCACATCTCCTGCCTCCAGCAGGTCTCCAAAGCTGCATCCTCTACCTGTGCCTTGAGCTGAATCACCACTGCAGAGCTCCTTCCTTTCCCTCTCCCTGAGGTGTGCATCAAGCTGAAGGGGTTTCTTCCCACCTTCCAGGCGGCAGAGTCTCCCCCTCACACCATGCCAGGGCAGAACTCGCTCTGCGCCGCCCCTCCCGCCGTACACCCCCTCCCGGGGATACCCCTGCCCACAGCAGCCCCACCAGCTCTTTGTGTTCTAAAATCTGGGACATAGAGGCTCTAAAGCCTTAACATTCGACTGTGCTATGTGGAACTACCAAAGGGGTGGCATTTTTCAATCAGGATTGGTTATTCTTGTTCTCTTTTTCTCCTCAGACCACGCTCCAGCTTTGCGTTGTGCTGTGTGTCTGCACCCAGGCCCCGAGTCCACAATCGCCTGGGTCTGGGTCCACTCTTGTAGGACAGGAATCCCAGCTGGGATTTTATTGCACAAGAGGAAAAGATCCTCACTTGGTTCTCTGCTGGGGGATCCCACAGCCACAGAGCAAGAAAGTCTCAGTTCCAGGTCCCAGGCTCCGCAGCACCAGGCCAGGGCCAGGCCAGCAACACCCCGACAGCATCACAGCATCAGAGAATCCAGAGCTCCCTCACCTCAACACCAGAGCAGTTTCTCCTCCTGTGCCAGGGACACTGCCTGTGTTCCAGCCTGTGCCAGTTACCCCCTGTCCTGGCACTGACCACCACACAACAAACCCAACACACCCACTCTCGCCACTCTCCCTTTGGGTACTCACCAGTGTTGCTGAGGTCCCTCCTCAGGCTTCTCTTCTCCAGGCTGAACAGCCCCAGGGCCTGCAGCCTTTCCTCTTCACACACATGTTCCATCCCCTCAGCACCTTGGGAGCCCTCCCTGGCCTCTCTCCAGCAGTTCCCTGTCTCTCTGCAGCTGGGGAGCCCAGCACTGGGCACAGGGCTCCAGCTGAGGCCTCAGCAGGGCAGAGGGGCAGCAGAACCTCCCTGGCCCTGATGCCTACACTCCACTTGATGCCCCCAGGATGCCCTTGGTCTCCTTGCCCACCAGCCCACACTGCTGCTCATGGTTAGCCTGTTTTTGGCCAGCACTCCCAGGCCCCTCTCACCAGGGCGGGCAGGAGGCCGTGCTCTGGGTGCTGGGTCTGTGTCTCCCTGGAGCAGTTCGTCACACCCAGGGCTTCTCTGTCCCTGAGACCAACCCCTGCTCAACACCCTCTGCCAAGTGCAGCTTCCTTATATCATTCGGGAGCAGTTGATAACACGTTTTTCTTCTCCTGTGTGTTCCTCTATGGGTGTCCTGCTGCACTCCAGGCTTTGCCTCTTCCTCGTGACACACTCAGCTCAGAACAACGCGGGTCCTGCTTCTCCCTGCTGCAAGGGCGAGTCCTCATGCCCAGCCCGCTGCTCCCTCGCAGAGCAGTGACCCTGCTGTGGGCTGTGCTGGCTGCTGGCTCTGCACAGATGGGCTCTGTGGCCACACCAGCTCTGTGGCACCCAATGAGCGCGGTGCCCGTGAGCAGGTCCTGCGGTGCCGAGTGCCAGCGCCTGCATGGAGGCTCCTGTCAGCAGCCTGCTGGAAAAAACAGGGAACAGACAAACAGCAAACAGGTTTTATAACTTGAGTGGTGCTACCCAGGCCAGCCTCCCTCCCCAGCCATCTCTGCCGGCTTCCTGCCTCACTCTGGGCCCGTCTCTGGCCAGCACCGAGGTCTCTGCAGCCACCTGACCCAGCCTCACTACGTGTCTCTGTGGGACCCCCTGAGGCACAGACCAGGAAAACCTCCTTTGGTGCTGAGGGGAGGGAGCCCTGGCCCAGGCTGCCCAGGGAGGGTGTGGAGGCTCCTTCTCATGTCCAAATCCACCTGGACACGTTCCTGTGCCCCCCGAGCGAGGGGAATCTGCTTTAGCAGGGGCTTGGGCTGGATGAGCTCTGCAGGGCCCTTCCAGCCCCCAGCACTCAGGGATTCTATGACCCTATGACCAGCCTTTGCCCAGCACTTTCTGCATCAGCCTCAGTGACCCAGGGAAGGAAGAGGCAGCTCTTCCCCACCAGCTTCTCACCTCTGTCCCCTGCACTCAAGGGTGCTGAGAGGGAGTAGTGCACCCATCACCCTCACAGCACCTCGGGGTGGGTGAGGGGTCCCCCCTGCCCACACCCCCCTGAATCAGCCCTACCAGCTCCCCAGCAGCTGCTGCACCCAGGGTGCTGCCCACAGCCCTCGGTGCTCCCCAGGCCACCGGGCTGCCATGCACAGGGACGGCACCTCAGGGTCTCAGCACAGACCCCTCACTCGTGATGGCAACGGGGTGCTCATGGCCCTGGCCCTCTGCAGCCCGTTGGAAGCGCAGAGCTCATCCTCACCCTGAGCTGCAGCTCCTCACCCCCGACTCCTCACCCTCCCACCCTCCAACTCGGTTTCTTTCTGGCCCAACTGTTTTCCCCCGCACCGCGTCTCTGCCTGGGGCTGACACCTCTCGCTGCCGGTGGGAGCTGCCGGGAGCAGCTTCATCTGCAGAGGCATTCAGCAGTGCTGTCTCCACACCCACGGGCGCTGAGCTCCACCGAGGGCGCTGAGCTCAGGGGACTCCTGGGTCCCCCTGGGATGGCAGCCCCGCGGGTGAAGGGAGAGGGGGGGGGAGATGTCAGTGCCCAGCACAGCCCCGGAGCTGGGAAAGGAGCAGACAGCAATGAGGGAGCTCCGGTGCCAAGTGCCTGGATGTGCACCTTCCCCTCTTGGTGCAGAGCCCACGTGGGCGATGGCAAGGCCCAGAGAGCCGCCGACCCCACGGGCCTTGGCAGCCACAGCAGCAGCCTGGCTGGAACTGCTGAGGGTGCAGAGCTGTGTTGGGGCAGCCCCATGCAGCTGGGTATCGCAGCCTTGCCTCCAATCCTGCTCCTGCCTTCCCCAGAGAGCTGCAGACGGGAGCTCCTGCCAGCACCTGCAGCCCAGCCACGCTGACAGCCACAGCACCAGCCTGACCCTCCCCCTGCCACACCACCACCGACACGCGGCCTCAGCACCTCGGCTCTGGGGTTCCTCCAGGGATGGGCACTCCCACACCTCCCTTTTTCTCAACTAAAACCACAGGAGTTTTGATCAAGCCCCTTCTGATCCCACTCACAAATCCCCTGAACACGTTCTGGAGGAGCTGAGCCTCCAGCAGGAAAGTTTCACACCAGGCATTAACCAGGCAGAAGAGGTTTAAGGAGAAATCATTTGAAATGTCTTTGAATATCAAAACCAAGCTGGAGACAAAACCTGCTCCACACTCATCTCCCCATCTCTCTTTCAAATTCTTCTTCACAGAGCCTGCAGGTGCGTTTCAATGCCCCTGGAGAGCCTCAGTCCCCCAAAGGATCGCTGCAGCCCCGGCAGCTTTGCTCTGCAGCTCCTCCTGCTGCCCCAGGTTCTCTCTGTGCTGCATCATCCGCTCACCCCCCGACAGACAGCCCAGCCCTACCCAGCCCTACCCAGCCCAGCTCCGAGCAGGGAGCTCTGCCAGAGGAACCCACGGCCTCTCTCCATTGCCCACCGTGCTCTGGGATCACAGAACTGCTGAGAATCTCACAATTAACTGAGGCTGGAAAAGCTCTTGACGCTGAGGGAGTCCAACCATTCCCCCAGCACTGCCACGGCCACCACTACCCTACGGCTTTGGGATCCCTCCAGGGATGGGGACTCCCTCACCTCCCCCGGCAGCCTGGCACAGGGCTGGACAGCCCTTGGGGGAAGGAATTGTTCCCCATGGCCAATCTCAACCTCTCTTGGGGCAACTTGAGGCTGTTTCCTCTCATCCTGTCCCTTGGGAGCAGAGACTGACCCCCCAGCCACAGCCTCCTGTGAGGGAGCTGCAGAGTGTGCTGCTGTCTCCCCTCAGCCTCCCCTTCTCCAGGCTCAACACCCCCATTCTCTCAGCCCCTCCCCACCAGAGTCATGCTCCAGCCCCTTCCTCACTTCATCTAAAGCAAAGAACAGAACACTGACGATGTGATAACAGCACTTCCACTGTGAGGCAGAAACCAACAGAGCCATAGAATCATCACAGAATGGTTTGGGTTGAAAGGACCTTCAAGTACCATCCTGTCTAATCCCCTGCCATCAGCAGGGACATCTTCAACTAGAGCAGACTTCTCTCAGCCCCACCCGACCTGCCCTCGAGTGGTTCCAGGGATGGGGCAGCCATAGCCTCTCTGGGCAGCCTGTGCCACTGTCTGATCACCCTCGTGGGAAACAATGTCTTCCTTAGATGTAGCGTAAATGTACCCCTCTTTTAGTGTAAAACCACCATCCCTTGGTCTATGGCAACGGGCCCTGCTAAAATGTCTCCATCTGTCTTACCAGCCCCCTGTGAGTACTGAAAGGCTGCAAAAAGATCTCCTTGGAGCCTTCTCTGCTCCAGCTCCAACTCTCAGCCTGTGCTCAGAGCAGAGGGGCTCCAGCCCCTCACCACTTCTATGGCCTCCTCTGGGTCTGCTCAAAGGCCTCCAAGGAAAACCCCCTGAACTGTGGGAAGGGCAACTGGAGAGCAGCCTTGCAGAACGGGCCCTGGGGGGTGGCTGGCAGCAGCTCAACAGGAGCCGGCAGTGAGCCCTGGCACGCAGCAGGACAGGTTGTCGGGCTGCCGGGCCGCAGCAGGGCCGGAGAGGGCTCCGTGGGGCTGCGCCAGCGCTGCTGCCGCCTCACCTCGAGCTCTGCGCGGCGCTGGGCCCCTGCACAGGCGCGTTAGAGGCTGTGAAGCTCCTCACACGCGTCCGGGGCAGGGCAACCGTCCTCCGAGCTGCGGCTGGGCACTGCGCGGCCTCTGGCGGCGGGAGGCCGGGCTGCGGGCCGCTTCCCGAGCGCCGAGCGCGGGGAGGGAGGCGCTGGGCCGCTGCCGGCAGCGCGGGGCTGCTGCTGCCCCGGGCGCCTCAGGCTTAGACACAAAAGCACCGACTGTGCCCGCGGGTGGGGCCGGGAGCGGGCGGGTGGGGCCGGGAGCGGGCGGGCGGGGCAGCCCGTGCCCGCTGCGGCCCGTCCTGCCCCGGAAGGGGCCGTTGCCGGGGCCTCAGCGAGGGCCCGGAGGCGCGTCCGCTCCCCTCAGACCGGCGCTCCCTCAGCCGTTCCCGCGCTCAAGGCTGAGGCGGGCGGCGCGGGGCACGCCGGGAGCTGAAGTCCCACCCCTGTGCCGCCGGGCGCCCCTGGCGCTGCTGCGGCCTACACGCAAGCGCCGCTCAGGACCTCATCTCCCGGCGTGCCCAGCGGCCGACAAAGACGCATGCGCGACTCGGTACTACATCTCCCAGTATGCCCCTCGGTCTGCTACAGCGCAGGCGCAGCCCTTTACTACATCTCCCGCAGTGCTCTGCGGCCAAGAAAAGCGCATGCGCAGCTTTTTTTACTCCATCTCCCGGCGTACATCGCGGTCAAACACAGCGCATGCGCAGCTTCTGACTACGTCTCCCGACGTGCCTTGTCGGCAGCTACTACACGCACGCGCATAACGGAACGCCGCGTGACGGCGGGAAGCCCTCGCGCACGCGCAGAGCGGGACTCCATGTCCCGGCGTGCCCTGCGGCGGGGCGGAAGCGGCGCGATGGCGGCAGGTGCGGGCCGCGGTCCGAGCGCGGCCCCGGCGCCCCGCGGCCCGGCGGGCTGACGGCCCCGCGCTGCCCGGTCCCGGCGCCGCCGCCGCCATGGCGCTGATCGAGGGCGTGGGCGATGAGGTGACCGTGCTGTTCGCGCTGCTGCTGGCCGCCGTGGTGCTGGGGCTGGCCTGGGCCTCCACCCGCGCCCCTGAGCCCGCCGCCGCGCCCCGCGCCGCCGCCGCCGCCGCCCTGCCCGAGCCGGGCCCGAGCGCGGCCGCCGCCGCCTCCCCGCTGGAGCACAAGGCCCCGGCTTCTGCGGCGGCGGCTCCGGACGGCCCCGAGGGAGCGGGCGCAGCGGCGGCCGGGCCGCGGCAGCGAGGCGGCGGCGCGGGCGCGCAGGGTCCCGCCGCTGACGCCGACGGCGGCCCCGCCGAGCCCACCATGGTGCTGCGGCTCAAGTTCCTCAACGATACGGAGCGCCTGGCCCGGGTGCGCCCCGGAGACACCGTCGGGGCGCTGAAGAGGTGAGGGGCGGGGCGGGGCCGGTCCCCGGGGGCGGCCGCTCCCCGCCCGGCCCCGCCGCCCCGGCCGCCGCTCCGGCGCGGTGAGAGGCGGGGTGAGGGGGGGGGGGGGCTTCAGCGGGGGCCGCGGCCTGAGCCCCCCTCCCCGCTCCATGTCCCCGCCGCAGGGCGCATTTCCCCGGGCAGGAGCAGCAGGTGCGGCTCATCTACCAGGGGCAGCTGCTGCGGGACGACGCGCAGAGCCTCTCGGCGCTGCACCTGGCGCCCAACAGCGTGCTGCACTGCCACATCGCCCCGGGCGCCGCTGCTCCCGCTGCGCCCCGTGCCGCCGCCGACACGGTGCACGCGGCGCTGAACGTGGGCAGCCTGCTGCTGCCGCTGCTCGTGCTGCTGCTGGCCCTGCTCTGGTACTTCCAGCTGCAGTACCGGCACGTCTTCACCGCCACCGCCACCACGTTCCTGGCCGGCCTCACGCTGCTCTTCAGCTTCATGGCCTTCACCATGTACCGCAGATAGCACGGCCCCGGCTGCCGCCGACCCGGACTGCGGGGGGGGGCGGCTGCGGCGCCCGGCGAGGCCGGGGCGGGGGACGGCGGGGCACCGGCGCCGCCGCCTCCGGGGAGGGGCTGCCGGGGTAGCCCGGGCCCGCACGGCCGGAGCCGGTGGGAGAAGCGTTCCCGGGGCCGCTGTGTCACGATTAAAGGCCGGACTGGAGCGGACGCGGCTCGGGCTCTGCTGCGCCGCTGGGGGGCGCTGGGGGGGGGGGGGGGGGGGGAGGGGGCGTGGCCTGTCTCTGCGGGACGCGCGCGCCCTGTCGCGAGGCGTTCGCTGATTGGCCGACGCGGCGCGCGCCGAGGCTCCTCCCGCTCCGTCACGCGGCGCTCAGTTCCGGGGGGGGGGAGGTCGGCGCCCGGGGGCTGCCGGGAAGATGGCGGACTCGGGGTCCGGGCGGCGCTGAGCGGCGGGGCGACGGCGGCGGGTCCGGGGCGGCCGCCAGCGCCATGTACGGAGCGGACGGGCCCCTGAGCGGGGCCGGGGCGAGGCGGGGGGCGGCGGGGCCCAGCCCAGGCCGCGGGGCTCACAGCGCCGGGGGGGGGTGTGACGGAGGCCCGGGCGGGGGGGGGGCGGCTCAGGGGGCTGCGCGGGCCCGGGGCGGAGCGGGGGGGTCCCGCCCGGGGCGGTGACGGGGCTCGGTCGTCTCGCGGCGGCAGGAGCTCACAGCCCCCCCCCCCCCTCTCTCCCGTGTCGCCCGCAGGGTCTCCCGGTTCCCGGCAGCGCCCCGAGCCGCCCAGCCCTCGCCATGCTGCGCCTGCTGCCATGGCTCGCAGCGCTGAGCCGGGGCGGCGCGGGGCCCGGCGGCCCGCGGGGCCTGGCCGCTGCTGAGGGGCTCGGCGCCGGCATGTATCCCGCCTGCTACTGCGCGGGCAGGGCCAAGCCGCGGCCCGTGCTGCTGCCGCTGGACGCCTGCGGCCATGGGCTGCTGCACGCCGTGCCGCCCGACGCCTGCGGCAGGGCCCGCGGCCACGGCAAGAGGAAGAGCTGGAACTTCATCCACGAGAAGATGAGCTACGACACCTTCTTCACGATGAAGCGTCTGATCGAGCGGTCGCGCAGCGTCGGGGAGGTGCTGCGGTGGGTCACGCAGAACCCCGGCAAGGTGTCCGCCAGCCACTACCCCATTGCCCTGCACAAGCTGGGGCAGCTCCTGCAGCAGCAGCAGGGGCAGCCCGCCCTCAACGGCGAGGCCCGCGGGCCCGGGCAGGTGCTAGAGCAGCCCGAGTTCCAGACCCTGTGCCAGGCCATCATCGGCGGCTGCTCCAAGTTCGACAACTTCAGCATCGTCAACTGCCTGTACGCAGCAGCGGCGCTGGGTGAGTGGCGGGGCAGGGGGCGGGGGGACAGCCTGCAGCGCCGGCTGCCGCCAGACGAGGGGATGCAGCGGGAGCAGAAGCTCCTTCGCTCTGCGGGTGAGGGAGCCCTGGCCCAGGCTGCCCCACACCAGGGAGGGTGTGGAGGCTCCTTCTCAGGAGGTTTCCAGACCTGCCTGGACATGTTCCTGTGCCCCCTGAGCGAGGAGGACCTGCTTTAGCAGGGGCTGGCACTGGATGAGCTCTGCAGGGCCCTTCCAGCACTCTGGGATTCTCACACACTGGACCAGAAGCCGGTGTCTGGCTCAGGGGTGACTGTATGTGTGGTGCTGGCTCTGTGGCACACAGCAGTGCCTGCCACGGGCAGAGGCCCCACTTGGCGTGCGCTGTCGGTGCAGCAGCTGTGCTGTGGGCAGCTCGGGGCAGGCAGCCCTGTGTGGCCAATGCTGGGGCTGCCTGGCACCCTTGGGCAGCCCCAGGGCAGTGCTGGCTGGCAGGGTGCAGGTTGACCTGTGCCCAAGCCCTGTGTCAGTCCCCAACACCAGCAAAGAGCTGAGTGTGACACGTGCTCTTGGGAAATGCCCTGGTGAGCCACAAGCCCTGGCAGCGGGTGGCCAGGGCTCAGGGAAAGAGTTTTGACTCCACTGGGGTTCCCAGGCAGCAGCTTCAGCCGTGTCCCAGGGCTCCTGTGGATCCTCCCACCATGAGAAAGGGCATCCCACCTGGTGGGTGCCCCCTTTCTCCTTCCCGCTCCCACGGTGTCTGCCAGCCCCACTCTCCCCTGCCCCACACACACATCTCCTGCCAGCCCCACTCTCCCCTGCCCCACACACACATCTCCTGCCAGCCCCACTCTCCCCTGCCCCACACACACATCTCCTGCCAGCCCCACTCTCCCCTGCCCCACACACACATCTCCTGCCATCCCCGCTCTCCCCTGCCCCACACACATCTCCTGCCAGCCCCACTCTCCCCTGCCCCACACACATCTCCTGCCAGTCCCACTCTTCCCTGCATCACATGCATCTCCTGCCAGCCCCACTCTCCCCTGCCCCACACACACATCTCCTGCCAGCCCCACTCTCCCCAGCCCCACACACACATCTCCTGCCATCCCCACTCTCCCCTGCCCCACACACATCTCCTGCCAGTCCCACTCTTCCCTGCATCACATGCATCTCCTGCCAGCCCCACTCTCCCCTGCCCCACACACACATCTCCTGCCAGCCCCACTCTCCCCTGCCCCACACACACATCTCCTGCCAGCCCCACTCTCCCCTGCCCCACACACACCCTCCTGCTACTCCCCTCCCCTGCCCCACACACAGATCTCCTGCCAGCCCCACTCTCCCCTGCCCCACACACACATCTCCTGCCAGCCCCACTCTCCCCTGCCCCACACACACATCTCCTGCCAGCTGCCCCCCCCCCCCCGTGCCCGGCCACGCCTGCTTCAGGCTGTTTGGCTGTGCCTGGCCACACGCTGTGCGGGGCCGGGCCGAGAGGAGTGTGGAGCCGCCAGGTCGGGCGCTGGTTGATGCAGTAACCCAACCCCGCGGCAGGGGAGTGCCGAGGCCGTGCCGGCCAGAGCCCCGCGGTTGTTGGCTGTGCCGCGGGGCTGCCGGGCGCCGCTCCCCCCGCCTGCTCGGCCGCTGACCCCCGCTTTGTTCCCTGCCCGCCGCCCTTCCTGCTCACCCCTCATTAACCACAATCCCGACCTGCCTCTCGGAGGCCTCTCCTAAGGAACAAAGCAACTGCTCAGACCAATTCTTCACTCTCCATGTCCTGGCTGATGCCGGGTGACTTACCCCCTGCTGCCCCGGCTGCTTTCAAGCCCTGTGCAAAGCTGGAAGCCTGTCAGCTGGCTTCAGGAGGCCAGTGGGCTCCCGGGGCCTCAGGCGGGGCGCGGGGCTCAGAGCCCCTCCTGCAGCCATCCTCCTGGCACACCAGGCTGTGCCTCTGTACCCACCACTGCCCCGTGAGCCCGAGCTCTCGTCTCTCCAGGGCTGAGTAACAGCTCCCAAGGTGGGGCCAATGATTCCCTGGGAGCAGTCTGAGAGACTGAGACTAAACAAGAGAATGTGAGCAGGTTAGAGCTGTGCAGGGATGGATTCCTGCCATCCACAGGCAGTCGTTGTGGCGCATTGATGATTTGTTCACTGTCCAGTCAAACCTTTACATGTTGAGTACTGAAGAAGTGCTGAGTCTTCTTGGGGGTTGGAGCTGAGGCAGAACTGTTTCCCTGAGAGGGGTGTCAGCCCCTGTGCCAGGCTGCCCAGGGAGCTGGGGCAGTGCCCAGCCCTGGAGGGATCCCAAAGCCCTGGAGCTGAGGTGCTGAGGGCCGGGGGGGTGGTTAGTGGTGGCTGTGGCAGGGTGAGGGGAGAGCTGGACTCCAGCAGCTTCAAGGGCTTTTCCAGCCAAAGTGATTGTATGAAGCCTGAGCCTGAAGAAGTCAGCTTTGTTGTCTGGGTGAGCTGAAGGGTTTCCACGGTGAGTGGGGATAATCCATCAGCTCTAGGTGCCTTTCTCCGTGGGGCAGACACTGCAGCATTCCGGCCAGGCTTTGCCTCACGGGTCCATCCCTCTCTGACCTTGTGCCCAAGCGAGCGGGGCCCTGGGCAGCCCTGAGCCCCCTCCCCGTTGCAGGGCTGCCGGGGGAATCGCCGCTGGTGCGGGTGCTGGAGGACGAGTCCCGCAGCCGCCTGGGCCGCTTCAACCAGAAGGACGTGTCGATGGTGTTCAGCAGCGTGATGAGGCTGCACCCGTCCAGCCCGCACCCGCTGGTGGAGTCCTGCCTCAGCAGCCTGGAGCGGCACCTGGAGAAGGAGCGGCACCCGCAGACCCTCTTCCTGCTGCTCTCCTACTACCGGCTGCGGGCGCAGGCGCTGCAGGGACACGCCGCCTCTGACCAGCAGCTCATCAACAACCGCAAGATCCTGCGCCTGGTGCGGCACACGCTGGGGCAGGTCAGCGCCATGCGGGAGCACGAGCTGGCCCTCTTGGACGAGATGCTGGCCCTGTGCGCCCAGGAGGCCAACAACAAGGCCCTGGAGGCCATCTTCAGCTCCCAGCTCTTCTACGAGAACCGCCAGGAGCGATTCATCCGCAGCATGGCAGGTGAGGCCCCGGCCTCGGGCTCTGCGGCCCCAGAGCCTCCTGCCTGGGCCTGGGGGGTTTGTGGCAGCGGGGACAGGGGCTGCCCGGTGGGCTGGCTGCTCTGTCAGTGGCTGCCCAGCCCGTGGTGGTTTGGGACAGGGGTGGCACGGGCTGCCCGGTGAGCTGGCTGCTCTGTCAGTGGCTGCCCAGCCTGGCTCTTTGCGGGCTGTGGGCTCAGGGTCCCTCAGGAGTGGGAAGGGGCTGCTTTTGGCGGGGTGTCTGCAGAAGGCCCCCCTGTTCTGTGCCTGCTCTGGGTGCACAGGATGGGAACCTGCCCTGTGACATGCTGGTTCTTGACCGCTCTCTGAGGGCTCTGCTGCCCTCCCCAAGCCCGTGCTGCCTGTCCCGCCAGGCTGCTGCGGTTCGGGCCGAGCTCAGCAGCTCTGACAGCGCCGTGCTGTGCTTTGCTCTGTGCAGACTGGCTCCCCAGGAAGGCAGAGAACCTCACCCCCTACACCATGGCCCTCATTGCCAAGTACGTGGCCCGGCACCGGCTGCGTGAGCCGCGGCTGCTGGACACCATCGCCAACTTCCTGCTGAAGCGCGGGGAGCAGCTCGACAGCAAGGTGAGCGTCTGCCGCCCTCGCTGGGGCTGCCCTGGCCTGGGGCATCTCCCTGGGGACCCACTGGGACGCGCCCTGAGCTGTGTGGGCTGAGGGAGCCCGTTTCTGCCCGTCTCTGGCCCAACTCCCTCCCCTCTCGCCCGCAGGTGATCCAGAAGCTGGTGTTTCCGTTCAGCCGCATGAACTACCGCCCGTCCAACCACAGCGAGCTGTTCCCCAAGCTGGAGGCCATCCTGGAGCAGAAGGCTGGCAGCTCGCCCCTGGCCACCGTCAACATCCTCATGTCCATGTTCCAGCTCAGCCACTTCCCCCAGACCGTCCTGCACCAGGTCTTCTCCCCGGCCTTCATCACCAACGTTATGAGTACGTCACGGCCCCTAAAGCTGGGGGGGGGCTGTTGCCGGTGTTGGGTGGAAGCACAGGGCCGGCTCACCTCGCTGGCCACAGCCACCGGGCCTGAGGCAGGGGCTGCCGTGGGGGCTGCTGTGGGGGCTCATCCCTGGGGCTGAGCCGTGCCCCTGCCCCACAGGCAGCCCGTACGCGCTGATCGTGCGCCGCTACCTGTCCCTGCTGGACGCAGCGGTGGAGCTGGAGTTCCGGCAGTACAGCGGCCCCCGCCTCGACCCGCGCTACCGCGTCCTCATGTTCGAGCACGCCCTCACCGCCGACGAGGCCAACAGGAAGTACAGGTCAGTGCCGGCACCGTTGGCGTGCCAGGGACATCCCGGGGTGCCAGGGAGGGCTGGTGGCGTGCCAGGGACAGCCCAGTGCGCCAGGCACCACGGTGGCACTTGGGTGGCCTGGCTGTGGCAGAGTCTCAGGTGAGGGCAGTGCCAGGCAGAAGCCTGTGTGTGAGCTCTGAAGCCTGTGCAGGGGCAATACACAGTCTCACAGTTACAGTTTTAGCATCTTCAGCGGTTTCCCCAGCACTGCCACAGCCACCACTAACCCGTGGCCCCACAGCTCCACGGCTTTGGGGTCCCTCCAGGGATAGGGACTCCCTCACAGCCTGGGCAGCTGGGACAGGGCTGGGCAGCCCTTGGGGAGAGAAGATGCTGCTGTTGTAGTGATACCAGGAGGAGCTTTTCTGCTGAAATAGCTGAAGTGTGTCCCTTCACTGCCAGAAGAGCAGAGCCCAAAGCTAAGGGCTCCTCTTGTCCCTGGCTCCCAGGGCCTTCCCGCCCCTCCCTGCAACTGTGGGTCAGCAGCACTGAGGGACACGCTGGGGCCTTCCCTGTCGCCCCCCCTGACTCTCTTTCCCCCGCAGTTACAAGGGGCTGGTGGCCGAGGCCCTGCGGCAGCTGGTGGGGGAGGAGTGCTACCGGCAGGACGAGGTGCTGCCCCCGGGATACTGCACAGGTAGCGGGGCCGGGGCTGCGGGCAGGGGGAGGCACCGGGACAGGGTGCTCTGGCTGCAGGGGGAGGCCCCAGGCTGGGAGGTTACTCGGGGCAGAATAGATTTGGCTGCCTTGTCACCACCTTCCCTGTGGCTTTGCCTTCCCCAGGAGGAGCTCTACGGGGCCCGGGCAGCGAGGGGGGCTCCCCCTGCCCCTGTGCGCAGGGCTGGCAGGCACAGCCCCCATCCCAGGGCCCAGCAGCAGGGTGGTGGCCGGGGCCCTGGCGCTGATCTGTGTGCTCTCCCCGCAGACTTCCTGCTGTGGATCAACCGCTCGGGCACCGTGCTGCCCCTGTCCCGCGTCCCCGCGGCCTGCAAGGCCCCCTCTGCCCACGCTGCCCCGTCTCCCGCCGCGCTGTCCCTGCGCTCCAGCGTCCTGGCCCTCACCTCAGACTTGCAGGACTTTGCCCCGTTTGCCGCGGAGACGCCGAGCAGCCCCCCGGGCCCCCGCGACGGCCTGGCCGGGCGCTTCCTGCCCACGCTCTGCCCTGCCCCGGGGGGGCCCTGCTACCAGCCCCCCTCGGACTATTACTGCAGCCTGAGCAAAGAGTCTTCCCTGGAGAGCCAGGGCAGCTCCACGCTGAGCAGCCCCTCCGAGTGCCTGTCGGCGCAGCCGGCCGGGACCCCAGACTGCTCCCCCCGCGGCAGCTCTGCCGCCACCCTCTTCCAGTTCCCCATCGGCAAGATCCTGGAGGAGGAGGAGGAGGAGGAGGCTTCCACCTGCCCGGGGCACGACCACAACTGCTTCCAGGGGGAGGGGGCTCGGGAGGAGGCGGGGGAGAGGAGCCCCCCCCGCAGCGAGGACGCGTGCCCCCCGGCCTCACCGTGCCCGCAGCGAGCCCCAGGCGAGGGGCCGCAGGGGCCTGAGGACATACAGAGGTAGGGAGCAGAGCCCCCATGTCCCCTCCCTCTGGCAGCACCCCAGGCTCCTGGCAGCCCCCTCCCTCCTGCCCCGTGCCCCTGGGTGCTGGGGGCTGCGCTGCAGGGGTCTTGGGGCCCGGGGGGCTTGGGGGCTGACCCGCTGCCCCACTCCGTCCCTGCAGGGTGGTGCTGTCGGTCAATGACAAGTGGCACTACTGCCAGAACTCCGACATCCTGGTGGGCTCTCGGGCCATGAGGGACAGGCACTTGCGGCTCCTGGGCTACTGTCTGGTGCAGGTAAGCGATGGGGGGCTGGAACTGTTGTGAGCAGAGCCAGGACCCCAGGGGCTGTGTGAGCAGGGCCTGTCCTCTCCGCTGCCCCAGCTGCAGTGCACAGGGGAATGTGGTTGACAAAGCAGCCAGGGGAGTTGCACAGAGCCTCAGGGTGCCTGGGCAGCCCTGGCACTGGACAGGGAAGAGCAACTCTGCAGTTAACTATCTTGTGCTCGTAGTTCCCTTTGGCCACCCCTTGCAGAGGCAGAGCCCCAGGCAGTTCAGCTTCCTCCTGCATGGCAGCTGCTTCAGCACTCTGTGTTTGTCCTTGCTCTCTCTTGAGGTGGATTTCCTCTCCTCTGACAGTTACAGTCACAGAGCAGTTGAGGTTGGCAGAGGCGTCTGGGGACAGCCCAATCCAGCCCTGGCTCAGACCAAGGGTGTTTGGGTCCCTTGTAGGCAGGTAACCTTCTCCAGGCTCTGGCCCAATGCTGCTTTCCCCTCACAGGAACAGGGAGGGGTTTATTATCTTGGGGGTAAGTGTAAGGGTAAGTGGGGTTTCCAGGGTTTGTGCCCTGTCTGGTGCTGTCACTGGGCACTGCCAGCTCTGGCTCTGCCTTTACAGCTTCCCTGTTTGTACATGGAGGAAAGATGAACTGATCCTGTTCTGCTCCAGCTGCTGGTCTCACATATCACATGCTTTAGTCTCGTGATCATCCCATGGCCCTATGCCGGACTGCTGTGGCCATTGTCTGGTTCTGGGAACCTGAAATGTCAGCTCAGGGGTGCTGAGCAGCACTGCCACAGCCACCATGAACCCCCGGCCCTCAGCACCTCAGCCCCACGGCTTTGGGATCCCTCCATGGCTGGGCACTCCCCCGCGGCCCTGGGCAGCCTGGCACAGGGGCTGACACCCGTCTCGGGGAAACAGTTCTTCCTAATCCTATTTCTAACACAAGCCAGGATGCCGCTGGCCTTCTTGCCCACCTGGGCACGCTGCTGGTCCATCTTCAGCCGCTGGCACCACCCCCCGCCAGGCAGTTTGCAGCCCCTCTGCGCCAGCCTGTGCTCAGCCCCTCGCCGGCTCCCCGAGCTCCCGCCCTTGGCTGTTGGCTGTGGGGCTGTGTGGCCATGCCTGTGGCCGTTGGCTGTGGCTGTGTGCTCAGACCATGCCCATGGCTGTCGGCTGTGGCTGTGTGCCTGGGCTGTGCCCGGGCCGTGCCCTCTCCGCAGCTCTCTCAGCCTGGCAGCTCAGCCCTCGTGTTTGGCTCCGTGACCGCTGCGCTGCCGGCTGCCCGCCACGCCTGGCACGCCGCTGAGCCGTCTGGGTATGTCTGTGTGACCGTGCCAGGGCCGGGCACCTTCTCAGCAGCTGTTGGGTCTGTGGCAGGGCTGGATTGGCAGTGCCAAGCACAGGGCTTCCTTCCAAGGGCTCTGAGCCCGCTCAGTGCTGCCCGAGGGCTGAACCCGCGGTCAGGGTTACCCCTGGTCCTGCTCAGGGAGCACCCAGGGTGGTGCTGGGGTCCCCATCCCTGCAGATATTTAAAGGACATGTAGCTGAGGTGCTGAGGGCCATGGTTCAGTGAGGGGCTGGCACGGCAAGAGGACAGGCCTGGAGGAGTCAGTGCGTGGTGGTGGAGAGTAGGGAGGGTTCAGAGCACGGGCCTTCCTCTGCTCCAGCCTGTCTGTGCTCTGTCTCAGGGCCAGAGGTGTTTGTTTGCTCAGAGGCTGCATTGCTGGCCCACGGCTGCTGGGCTCTCCTCGTGGGGCAGTGCTGCCCTGGGCATGGTTGGGGCTGGCTGTGGTAGCCCCAGCTGTGGTAGCTGCCAGCCTTGAGCAGGCTGGGCAGACGTGCTGGGAAGGAGCCGCTGGCAGGGCTCAGCTTTCTCCTTGCTGCTGCAGGCACAGGGGCAGCGAGCGGGGCCCTGAACTCCAGGGCCCCTGGGTTTGGCTCTTTCTCCCGCCGGCTGGTGCCTGATCAGGGCCAGGCCGAGAGCTGCCCTGGCCCCGCGGGTGCTCCTGCGGGCCAGGAGCCTGGGCAGACGGGCTGGGGCTGAAGCAGCGGGAGGGCAGAGCCGGCGCAGGCAGCACAGCCCCCTTTCCCCGGGGAGGGTCCCGAGTCCCGACTGCTCCACCGCACAGGGCTGGGCTCGGCTGGTGGGGCTGGGGGCGTGTGGAGCTGCTCTGAGGGCGTCTCCCGTCCCTTGCAGCTGCCCTACACAGAGCTGGAGAAGGTGAGTGGCATCGAGGAGGCCAAGCACTACCTGCGTCAGAAGCTGAGGGAGCTGCGCTTCTGAGGGACAGCCACCCCGAGCGGGGGCACCGGCGAGTGCCGACAGCCCTTTGCCCGGGGCGGGGAGTCGGAGCTGCGCCCCCCGTCACAGGGGGGTGAGGGGATGCGGGGCTGGGCCATGGGCACCTGCTCCACGATTAGGGGCCGGGGTAGTGTGAGATTATTTATTGCTGTTAGCGGGGGGAAGGGGTGCGACGGACTGACTGGTGCGGAGGGGAGCGGCTGGGGAGGGGGGCGGCCCTCAGTGCCCCCCCCGTGCCCTGGCCCTGCCACCCCAGGCCTGGCTGTGGGGGTCACGGGGAGGGGTCCCTGCCCGGCCCAGTGGGGAGGGGGGTGGGCCCGGCAGCCCCCGGGGAGGGCAGGGACGGCTGTTTGCACAGGGGCTGCTCCCCGGCAGCGGGCCGGGACGAGGGGGTGCGGGGAAAGGGGGGGGCCACTTTACAGTAAAACCGGTGAAAAGTGTGCAAAGTCCATCGTGTTTATTGGCACCGGGCTGCAGCCCCTGCGCGGGCCGGCCCCTGCTCGGGGGGGCTGCAGCCCTCAGCCTCGGCCCTGGGCACGGGCAGCCGCAGCCCCCTGCCCCCAGCACCCGGTGCGGCAGCAGCCCAGCCCTGGCACAGCCGCGGCGCGGGCAGGGGGCCGGGGCTGCCCCCGCACCTCGAGCTGCCGGGGAAGCTGTTTATTGCCGTGTCAATTGCGCCGTTAAACACACCGCGGCGACGCCTGATTGTCTGGGGCGAGCCCGGGGCCGTGGGCTCAGCCCCTGGGGGTCGGGATGCGCCGAGGGGGACCCGAGGCTCGCTCCCCAGGGACCGGCGAGCCCCTGGGCCCGCGGCTCTTTGGCAGGAGCCCGCGGGGGCGGCGGAGGGGTCCCGGCCGTGCCCGGCCTCGCAGCCGCCTCGCTGGCTGCCGCGCTCACACCGGCATCGGCATCTCGTTGTACTCGTCCACACCTTCCCGCTCATCGAGGATGGGCTCGGCCTCGTCTGCATCCAGCTGCGGGGAGACGGTGGCCGAGGGCAGCGAGGGGCTCCTCGTCTCTGCACACCCCCTGCTCACCCGCTGCCCAGCCCCTGCTCGCCCCCCACCCGCAGCCCCGCCAGCGGCACTTACACACTTCATCTCACGGTCGGTGAAGATGCGGCTGAGCAGGCACATGCGGAGCGGCACCGTGAGGATGAGGATGAAGGGGAAGGCCAGGGAGGCCACGGTGGACATGACAGCCCAGAGCACGGCCAGGCAGCCCAGCTGCAGCCCGGTGAAGAGGTGCATGCGCAGCGTCCGCACCTGCACGGCGCCGGGTGTCAGCTCCTGCTGCATCCCTGTGCCCCGCGCCCCAGGACACGGCCCCCACGGGGTCTGCCCTCAGACACCCCCTGCCCACACCCGCAGGATGCCCCTGGCCAGCTGCAGCCCCCATCACGGAAGGGAAAAGCCCTTTGAGCTCCTGGAGTCCAGCCCTCCCCTCACCCTGCCACAGCCACTGCTAACCCCTGGCCCTCAGCACCTCAGCCCCACGGCTTTGGGATCCCTCCAGGGCTGGACACTCCCCCATGGCCCTGGGCAGCCTGGCACAGGGGCTGACACCCCTCTCAGGGCATTAATTCATCATTATATATTAATTACTAAAGCTAAGGAATGAATTATTAATATCAGTTATTAATTAGTTATTACTACTTCTTTCTTAGTTATTAGCTGTTCCTAATGGCCAATTAACCCTCCCCTGCCACAGCCTGAGCCCATTCCTTCTTGTTTTGTCCCTTGGAAGCAGAGACAGACCCTCCCAGCCACAGGCTCCTGTGAGGGAGTGTTAGAGAGTGCTCCTGTCTCCCCTCAGCCTCCTCCAGGCTCAACACTTCCATTCCCTCAGCCCCTCCCCAGCATCCTCATGCTCCAGCCCCTGCTCCAGCCCTGCTGCCCGTTCGGTCCCACTCCCTCGGGACCCCCCTGACCTTTTTGACGTAGGTGACATCAGGGTGGTGCTTGGGGGGCATCAGCAGCAGCTGCAGGCGCTCGTAGAACTGGATGCCGTTGAGGGAGGTGATGCCCATGTAGAGGAAGATCCCGAAGAGCACAGCCAGTGGGATCTGCCGCAGCAGGTCCCCGATGACGATGGACAGCCCTGGGCCAGTGCGGGGTCAGCCATGGTGCCCGTATCCCCCCGGCCCCACTGCTCCCTGCACGGTGCCCCCATGCTCAGGGACCATCCTGTGTCACCGGTACCCACGTGGGACAGGGCGCACCAATGTGACCAGTGGCACCCCAGCTCTTGTGGCCCCCACCCCAGGCCCCCCAAAAGCCATGTGGGACAGAGCAGGGCTGGACCTACCGACGAGCACAGCCACCAGCAGCCCAGTGACACGCTGCTCCTTCACCTCCTGGATCTTGGGCTTGTCCCCAGGCGCCACGGCCTTGCTCATGACAGTAAGAGCGTTGGCATGTGTGACTGAGCGCACTGTGGCCGCCGCCAGCCACGGCAGCCCGAACAGCGCGAAGAACCCGCCCATGGCCACGATCAGCAGCAGGTCAAGGTGGAACCCGGAGCCCTTCTGCAGCATCCGCTCCTTCTTGCTGATGATCAGCCTGGGCACAAGGGAAGGCAGACTGTTAGCACCACTTATCAGGGCTTGGCACGGTACTGCACAGCTTGGCATGTCTCAGCATGGCACAGCATGGCTTGGCATAGCCCAGCATGGCACTGCATGGCTTGGCACAGCTCAGTGTGGCATAGCGGGGCACTGCACAGCTTGGCACAGCTCAGCATGGCACGGCACACCCTGCCCCATTCCCGCCACACTCATGCTCTGCTGGCCCCAGCCCTGCCCCTGCCCTCACGTGGTGATCTGTGTCTCCATGAAGATGAGGATGAAGACGAGGACGGCAGGGAGGCCACTGGCCACCATCATCCAGACAGGGAAGTCGCTCCTCTCACCCAGAGGGTTGATCACCCAACCCCGCTTGTCCGGGGCCGTCACTGAGAACCCGCTGGGCACGCTCAGCTTCTGTGGGGAAGGGGCAAGAAATGCTGGGCTGGGGGCATTGTGTGCAGCTGTCCCAGAGCAAGGGGTGACCGTGGGGCACAGCAGCACCAGGACCCACCACAGCCAGACTCGAAGGAGGGTGTGGGGTGGGGGGTCCCACCCAGGGATGCTGACCTGCGTGTAGGTATCCTGGATGCTGTAGTCCACCAGCACCATCACCAGGATGGCAATGGGCACCCCGAAGTCACCGATGAGCCGTCGGATCTGGGGGCAGAGCAGCGTCAAAGCTCCCCTGGCTCAGCCCCACACCGCTGTCCCACTGGCCCCACACCACCGTCCCACCAGCCCCACGCACCCATCCTGGGAAGAAGCGGCTGTTCTTGAACTTGCGCAGGAAGAAGGCAATGAAGAAGGTGCCAGCCATGAGCACCAGCGAGAGCAGCGCGGTGTTGGGCTGCCCCATCACCTTGGCGGTGGTGCGGGCGGCCGTGCCGTTGGTGCTGGCACTGCTGTCATTCCTCCAGGCCTCGGCCTCAGTGCCGTTGGCGCGCAGGCAGCCATGCAGGGGGTGCTCCTGGAAGATCTGCGGCGGCGCGGCGGTGCTCAGGCGGGTGCTGCCCACTGCCTGCCCTGCAGCCCCCGGCCCGGCCCCGCCGGCTCACCTTGGCCAGCTTGGAGAAGGTCTCGTAGATGAAGATGAGGGAGATGAGGAAGGCGAAGATCTCCTGGGTGAAGCGGGAGACAAAGCGCACCAGGAAGCTGCCCTCGAAGGCCACCATGACCAGCACGATGAGGATGAGCCAGAAGCCGATCCAGACACGCCCCACCAGGTACTCCAGGTCGTTGGATGTGCAGAACTGCCGGTGCCACACGGACGGACAGAGGGACAAGGACAGACGGCCGGGTGTCAGCAGCCGCGGGGAGCGGGGACCCACAGTGCCAGGGAAGTGCCCCGGTGCCACCCCGCTGCCCGGCACGCGGCTCTCACCGTGAAGAAAGCCTCCTCGAAGACGAGCAGTGGCCCCGAGAAGCCGATGACAAGCAGGGGCTGAGCACCCAGCAGGCAGAAGAGGACACCCTGCAGCGACGTGGAGATGATCAGCTCAGACACGCCGATCAGGTCGTGCGTCTTCTCTCCTGCGGGCAGGACAGGCTCAGGCGCGGCCGGCGGGATGGGGCCCTTCGGCACCGGCACCACAGCCCGCGCCAGCCCCTCCCGCCGTGGCCCCGGCACTCACCCAGCAGCCCTCCGAAGGTGATGGCCGGAGACAGCGCGGCGAAGTAGATGAAGATGACGGCGGCGATGCACTGCGGGTCCAGCGCGTCCCTGAAGTCGCTCAGGTACTTGGGGTAGCGGCGCCGCACGTCGCGGATCAGCCCACCGAACGGCCGGCCCGTGCGCCGCAGCGGGTCGTCGTCCTCCTCCTCGCCCTCGCCCTCCACCACCTTCAGCTTCAGCAGCGCTGCGTCCCGCGGGCACACGGTGAGACCCCGGCCTGTCGCCCACCCCCACCAGCCCCCGCCTTGCTCCCGGCCCCGCCGGCACCTTTCTCTTCGGGGGACTTGGGCTCCAGCAGCAGCCTCCGCTCCTGCTCCTCTCTCTTCTTCAGCATCTCGCGCTGGAAGTGGGCAACGCTGCGCAGCAGCTCCTCGCCCTGCACCTCGGAGGGCGGCAGCACCACACTGCAGTCCAGGAACTCGTTGATGGCGTTGAGGAGGTCGTGCCGGTCGTCGGCCAAGTAGGCGGCCTCGTGGAATTGCTGTGGAGGAGACGGCGGGGTCAGAGCCCCCCAGCCCGGGGCACCACGGGGCCAGGAGCCCAGCCCCAGGGCCACAGCGTGGCCGGGAAAGTGGTGCTGACCTTGTCAGACATGAGGGTGGAGATGGAGCGCCCGATCTCATGGTAGTCCATGTGCGTGCTGCTGGGGCCCAGCAGTACAAAGAGGAACCGCACGGGGACGGGCACCTCCAGCACCGAGTCCAGCTCCACGGCCTCCTGCAGCCGCACGAAGGCCATGGTGGGCTGGTCCAGGAACTCCACACAGCCTGAGGGGCACAGGGCGTTAGCGGGGAGTCCGGCAGGCTGCCCCCAAACCCCCCACCCCGCAGCCCCTCCGTACCCACAAGCACCACCGTGGCCTCGGCGTTGTCTGGGATCTTCTCCAGCAGCTTCAGCTCATGCTTGGACTTGGAGCGAGTGATGCCAGCCGGCGGCGTGGGGGTAAGGACCTCCCTCTGCAGGGACAGAGCACGGCATGGATGTGGTCAGGGTCCCTCCCAAGGGTGAGGCTGTGCCGGGGACGGTGCCGTACAGCCATGGGGCTCACCTCCCTCTCCACATCGACCCGCGTGTCGTGCTCCACGGCATGGCCGGCGATGAGGGGCTCGGTGACGGCCGGCTCGCTGCCCTCGGCCACGTGGTTGGTGCTGTGGTGGTGCACGAGTAGCGAGCCCAGGCTGCCAGCAGAGATATTCCGGGGGAAGAAGTCCTTCTCGTCACTCGGGTGGCTGCGGGGCAAAGCTGGGGCTGTCGGTGGTGGCAGAGCGGGCGGCAGCCTGGCACAGCCAATCCCGCCAGCACACAGCACCTCGGTGACAACGCGGCCCCATGGCTGCGGGGAGCGGGGCCTGGCAGAGGGGGGGCTGTGGGTCACCGCCCCCCACGCTCACCTGTGCTTGAGCAGCAGCGCCCGCAGCACATTGGCACGGTCCTCAGCCCGGATCTGGTCGGTGATGACCATCTGCTCCACCACCTGGTGAGCCACCCCCGGCAGCGTCTTCTGGTCCAGGTCGAGTAGCACAGCCCCTGGGCAAGGGAGAGGGGGCTGAGGCGAGCAGGGCTGGGACCCCCTCACTGCCCAGGCCCTGGGGGGCTGGCCCTGCCTCCCTACCGTGGGACAGGGTTTTGCGCAGCTCCAGGAGGCTGCGAAACGAGAGCGAGGCTACATGTGGCTTTCCCCAGCGGTCTGTCTCCTCCTCCACGTCCTCCTCAAACTTGATCCAGCGTGCTGTCTCCTTCCACTGCAGCTCCTGGTTCTTGTCCACCACCAGCTCGTTCAGCTCCACAAACACCTACAGGCACGGGGGGGTTGATGCTGGGGTAGCAAGACCCACCCTGGGAAATGGGGCTGCGTGCAGGCAGCCCCCTCTGCAATGCCCCACTCAGCCACTGCTCCATCCTGCACCATGCTGGGACCCCCAGCCCTGACCCCCCTGCCAGCCCCCAAGATCAGACCCTCCACTGCCAGTCCCCCAGCCCTGACCCCCCTGCCAGCCCCCTGCACCTCGTGGGGCTGCCGGTCCTGCTTGCGCTGGCGTGTGCTGGGCTCCTTGTGGTCCTTGCTGACGTGCACCACCTGTGGTTTGGCACTCTTTCGGACGAGGTGCCGGCGCACCCCCGGCACGTCCTCGAAGCGGTGACCTGCCATAGACAGGGAGGATGGTGACGGTGGTGAGTGGGTGCCCCGTGGGCAGCGCTCAGCCCCGGGCACCGTGTGCCCCCCACTCGCTCACTCTTCATGTAGTCCAGGTCGGCCGAGGCCAACGTCTGGGCCTCCGACTCGTCCGTCGGCATCTTCTGGTAGCACGCCTGCTCAGCGCCCGTCATGCTGCCGATGCGGCGCCGCTCGTGCAGGTTGTAGCTGCGGTGCCCCGGCTGCGACTTGGCCATGGGGCGCCCGGGGGAGCCGCCATCGGCGGCCGCCACCACCTCTGACAAACCTCCCTCCTCCGCATCGGGGCTGCAAGGCAGGCGCCGGGCTCAGAGCACAGCCCTGCTGTCCCACTCTGCCCCACAGCCCTGCTGCCTGCCTGCCCCCTGGAGCCCCAGCCCCACTCACCTGCCTGCCCGGGCTTCCCGGGGGGATGCAGAGCCCCAGGACTCCGCAGGGGATCCCGGCAGCGTTGCGGGAGCCGCCGGCTCCTCTGCCCGGTAGTCGCTCACCTCATCCTCCTGCAGGAAGAACTGAGACGGGGCTCGGGAGGGACCGGCCACTGCTGCCCCAAGAGCCCCCAGCCCGGGGGGGCACCCCGCTCCCCCCCACCCCCAGCGCTGCCCTCACCTGCACGGCCTCGGCCGGGCCGGGCTGCAGGAGCTCCTCTGCCGACCGCTCCATCTCCGTGTCGCACAGCTCGTCCTCATCCTCCTCGGCCTCCTCGATGGTGGGGGTCTCTCCGGGGACGGAGGCGCGGCGGTGCTTCTTCTTGCCCTTTTTGGGCACCCCCTTCTTGCGGCGGGCATCGGGGGGCAGGTGCGTGGACAGCGGGTGGTGGATGTGGTGGGACGACTGGCGGTGGTCTGCAGGGACAGGCTGGGGTTGATGCCCTGCCCCATACCCGCTGCCCCCTGCCCGCAGCCCCCCACCCCCGGCTCTGCTCACACTCGAAGTCCTCCTCGCCGTAGCTGCGCCCGGCCTCCTCGGCGTTGCGGGGGTGTGCGTCGCTCAGGATCTCCTCGAAGCGCTCCACACCCAGCGCCTTGTTCAGGTCCTTCTCCTCCTCCTCCTCCCCGAACACGGGTGAGCTGGCACCCAGCGCCTCCTGCTCGGGCTGTGGGCAGGTAGCGGCACTGAGCAGGCACTCAGCACCACCGGCACCGCTGCCAGCCCCCGTGTGCCACAGCCCCGCATGATGGCTGCCCCGAACAGCAGCTCTACCGGGTTCCCCAAGGTCCTGTCCCCAAGGGACCTGCACCCTGCTGCAGGCCTGGGCCCCAACACCTACACCTAGTGCCATGTTCCCCTGGGGCACAGCCCCAACCTGGCAGCCCCGGCACCGTGCCCTTATGTCACCCTCTCTCCATGCACCCCCATGGCCTCTATGCCCAGGCAGCCCAGACCCAGCTGTGCCCCACAGCTGTGCCCCCTACGCCACCACTGCCACACCCCAGTGATGTATCCTGCTGTGTACCCCTTGCACCCCACAGCTGTACCCCTGTGCCAAACCCCTCTGTGCATCCCCCAGCACCCCCCTTTCCCCCACTGCCATGTCCCAGTGCCCCCCCTGCACCCCCACAGCCATACCCCTGTACCGTGCAGCCCTGCATATCCCCATGACCCCCACTGCCGTAGCCTGGTGCTGCACCCCTCTATGTACCCCCTGCACCCCCACTGCCATGCTCCAGTGCTGCACCCCTCTATGTACCCCCTGCACCCCCACAGCTGTACCCCGCTGCCATACGCCCTTGTGCACCCCCTGCACCCCCACTGCCATGCTCCAGTGCTGTACCCCCTTGTGCACCCCCCAGCACCCCCACTGCCATCCCATGGTGCCGTGCCTTGCCGTGCACCCCTGCACCCCCCTGCCGTGCCTCTCTGCATACCCCCCCTGCCGTGCCCCGGTGCCATGTCCCCCAGCCCCTGCCCCCGCGGTGCCCCCGGGGCCGTGCCCCGTCCCAGTGCTGCTGGTACACCCCAGCTGGGGAGGGGGGGGATGCCGGTGGGGGGCTGTTGGGCTGGTGGGGAGGGTGAGGGGGCTGATAGGGGTACAGAAGTGCGAGGCTGGGGGTGGCCGAGGACGCGTCGGGGGGGCTGCTGGGGGCGGGGAGTGCGAGATGCGGGCTGGGGGGTGCGGGAGTGCGCGTCCCCGCCCGGCCGGTCCTACCTGAGTCATGGCGGAGCCGCGCTCCCGCCGCAGCTCCCGCAGCGCTTTATCGGGGCGGCGCGGCCCGGCCCGGCCGGGGAGAGGGCGGCAGGGGGGGACCGGGGGGCGGAGGGGGGCGGCGGCTCCTTCCCGGCCTCGCCAAATATTGACGGAGCCGCCCCGCGCCCGCCTCAAGGTGACAGCGGCGGCGGAGGGCACCGGCTGCGCCCGCAGCACCGGCTGGCACTGGTTCCCCCCCTCCCCCGGGAACGCACCGACCCCCCCCGCCGAGCTGCGACCCCCGCCCCCCGGAGCGACCCGGCGCGCCGGCAACGCAGCGACCCCCGGGAAGGCGCCGGCCCCGCGGTGCTGCAAAGCCGCGGCACGCACAGCCGCCCCGCTCCCGCCTCCCCCCCGCCCGGGGATGCGCGGGGCCCCGGGGAAGCACCGGCTGTGCTGGCGGCCGCACAGAGACCCCCGCCGCGGGCTGTACGGGCCGAGCTGCCGCCCCCCGGGACGCACCCCTGGAACGCACGCACGGCTTTCCCCCGGGAACGTGCCCCCCCGCACCCCGGTAAGACGAGAGTTTCGTGCCCCTCCCCGGCCCGGGGGCTGCGCTACCGACACCCTCTGCCACGGCCCCCCCGAGACGAACCCCGCAGGACACGGGAGGGAGGGAGGTCCCAGCTCCCTGAGGGAGCTTATGAGGACGGTGCCTCCTCAGCGTGAGGGGGGCAGGGTCACCCCAGTGCCAGGCTCTGCCTGGGGACCACCCGGCGGCACGTGCCTTGCCAGGACCCTGCCACAGCCCCGACCCCCCCAGCCCTCCCGTGTCCAGCAGCCCCACAGGACGGGGGTGGCTGGGGACGGGCAGAGCCTTCCCGTCCCATTGCCCCCACCACTCACAGCACCAAGACCACCCCGGGACGATGGCAGCGTCGGGCCATGTTCTCTGCCACATCCCCCTGTGCTCCTGCCACATCCATCACCCCCTTCCCCCAGCCCCAGCCCCACGAACCTGCCGTTCTCCGTCCGGCAGCTCCTGCAGCACCTGCCCCCCACCAGCCCCCCAATCCCCCCTGCGCTGCCCCCTCCCTGCCCCCTGCCCCAGCCCCAGGCTCCTGCCAGCCTCAAGATGACCTTGAGCTTCCCGCCGCGCCACCCCCGCCGTGCCCGCGCCGCACACCCCGGCACGCTGCCCCAGCTCCTCCCACGGTGACACCGGGACCCTCGCCCAACCCGCCTCGCCGCTGGGCTGGCACAGCTGAGACCCCACAGCCCCACGTGTGCCGTGGCCCGGGGACACCTGCCAGCGCTTAGCGGGGCTGAGCCGCCCCCGACCCCACTCCCGGGGCCAGAGCACGGCCCCGTGTCCCCTTGTGCCCCGGCACGTCCCGAGGGACGCCCATGGCTCCGGGCCTGGCACAGACGGGAAGGGCGTCCTGGCCCGGTGCTGGCAGGATGGGGGACTCGCCAGGCCAGGCGAGGCCGAGGCTTACCCGGTGGCCCAGGAGGAAATCCATGGGTGGTGGAGCCCATGGAAGGGGACGCAAGGTCCCATCCCCAGTCACGTGTGCGACGTTGGGGACTTGCCAAACAGCACCAGGCAAAGGGTTAATCATTAACTCTGGTCCCCGGCAGCCCCACACAAACCCACACCCCACGCTGAGGGCACGCTGGCACCGCCGGCACCACAGACACTGCGGCTGCTGAGTGGCATCAGCACGGCCTACAGCACCAGCCCAACGCGCCCCGGCAGCACCGGCATCACAGGCACCCCCTGCCCCGGGCTGGGTGCAGTGGGGGTTCAGCCCTGCCCCACAGCTGTGACACAGGGTGGGTGCCACAGGGCCCTACCAACACCCACAGCCGTGGGGCCGTGCCCGCCGCGGCACTTACACTCTGGAAGGCGGAGGAGACGATGTGGTGGATCTCAGAGGACACCTGGGAGTGGGCCATGGTGCTGGCACGTGGCTGCCTCAGCCCTTCTCCTTCTCACGGGGGCTCAGGGGACGCTGTCGGCGCAGCATAACCTGCGGGCACAGATGGGGGCTCAGGCCAGGGCCACGGCTCCCCTGTGGCCACCACTCATCTCCGTCCCCTGGCACCGCAGCGGTCAGGATCTGGCCCCCCTCAACGCCCAGGGGGGATGTGGGCAGGCTGGCCTCAGGCCGGCTCCAGGCTCGTTTGTCTTGGCTGCCGGTGGGAGCTAGAGAGTAGAAGCCAACACAAACGCCGGGAGAGGAGCGGAGCCGGGGCAGCGGGACAGGGCCGGGCAGGCACTCAGTGGGATCTCGGGGGGGCAGCAGCCACGGCCCCCTGCACAGACGCCAGGGACCCCCCCCCCAGCCCTGCGAGCCCCCCAGCACCCCCATCCCAGCCCCCCACACCTGCCCACCGGTCATCTTCGCCCCACACTTGCCCCTCGGCAGCTCCCTGAGCACCCGGCTGACCCCTCCAGCACCGGCGTGCCGTGTTTATTGCTGCGGGAGGCGGCCTCACGTGACGGCAGGGACCGAGGAGGGTGGTGACGGATGACTGCGTCTCACATGGGTGCCACACCATCACCATCCTCGTCACCATCACCGGTACCCTTCCTGCCACGGGTACAAGCAGGGTGGCCGTGCCCAGGCTCCAGGAGCCGGCAGTGGCACCAGATCGTACCTCCTCTGAGCTCTGGCACTGCCCGGCTCTGGCTGCTCCCTAATCCCCGCTCCCTATCTGGGGCCGGAGCCAGCACGGCCACATTCCAGCCGAGGGAGCGCAGATTGGCCAACCTGCCTGGCCACTCTCCCAGGGCGCCCGTCGGGCCAGCAGCCGAAACCCCTCTGGGAGTCCCAGGCAGCCATGTCTCCCCCAGCCCCGAGGGCACGGAGCAGTGCAGGTGGTGCAAGGGCTGCCCTGTGCTGGGACAGCAGCTGCCAGGAGCAGGGGCTCTGGGACACTCGAGTGGGGAAGAGCCCACAGGAGGGTGGATGGTGCTGGCTGGCACAACTCCCACTGACCACCCTACAGCATCACGGCCGGTGCTGCCGTCCCACCTGCAGCACTGGGTCCTGGTGGGTGCCACGGCTGCAGGGTGGGAAGGCTTCTGCTCCTGGCCCTAAGCAGCTTTTTGGGCTTAATCCCATTGGCAGCTCACGGGGATTAGAGCCCTGAGAACACACTTGGGATTGTTCTCAGGGAGCACTGAGCTGGGCAGCAACCCCAAGCCACACTCTCACTGGTTCCTGGCGTGGGGGGAGTTGGGTGCCAGCCTGTCACCCAAAACAGGGGGCTCCTGACTCTGAGGCCCTGCCAGCCCCTCAACCCCGAGGGCACCTGACCAGCCAGTGCCAGGGTGGGTGGCTGTCAGGGACACGCAGTGCCCAGCAGCCCGTGGCCTGACCCTGCTGGAAAGGGTGACGGGCAGTCACCGAGGCACTTCTGCTTTCCATGGTGACAGTGACTCACCGGGCCACCGGCCGGCAACGGCGCAGAGGCTCGTGCCAGCCCTGCCGAGAGGAGCCCGGAGCCAGCCCGGCTCCCCAGGGACCTCCCTCCGATGAGCCGCGGCTCTGCCGGAGCTGGTGCCTGCGCCACCGCCGCCGCGTGGTTCTGGGCACTGGGCACGGCTGCGAGCCCAGCTGAGGCTGGGGGATGTGCCGGGGCGGTGTCGTGCCGGCACCATTGCGGCGCAGCACAATGGCCCCTGGTGCGAGGGAGCCGCTGCGATAAGCGGGGCAGGTCCGCGGCCGCGGGCTGGCAGCGCCGCACCGGCTAATTACCGGCAGCGCCCGGCTCGGCGGCTCCCACCGCGGCCGCATTCCTGGGACCAGCCCCGGCCTGCCCGCCTGATCCGCTCAGCCGATTAGAGAGCTCGTCTCACGCCGTGGGGGCTGCCCCGCACGCCCCCGGCCCCGCCGCCAGCACCGGAACGGCAGAGCGGGTCGAGCGAAGCGGGAAGCGAGGCAACGCCGCCAGCCCTCCCGCGGCCCCCCGGCCGGGCGGCCCGTCCACAGCGCGGACCCAAACCCCGCGGGAGGGATGGGACGGGAAGCGGGGCACGCTCCCCGTGCCACGGCACCGCACCGCCGCGCCCGGGCTGCGGCAGCGCCCGGAGCAGGTCCCTGCCCTGCACGTCGGTGCCCTCGGCAGACACAAGGCTGACGGCGCCCACCGCGCCGTGCCCAGCGAGTGCTGGCTCTCCCCGCGCCCGCCTGGCTGACGCCGCGTCCCGCGCTGGGCACCGCGGCAGCTGCCTGTGCCCACTTTCCAGGCGGCATCGCAGCAGGGTGATGCACAGGTCAGGCTGTGCCCATCACGCCGGGCGACGTGCCCCATGCTCCCCGGCGCAGCGGATGGGCAAGCGGGGGCCCGGGCACTCAGCCCCTGCAGCCCCTCACCACGTCACACACTGCTGAGACACCGGCTCCCACCAGGACGTTCTCCTCGGGCACAGCCTGGTCCGAGCCTGCAGGAGGGAGAGGATGCTGTGCCACAGCCACGCTTGCCCAGCTGCTCCTCGGGGCTACCACATCCCAGGCATGGGAGCCACAAGCCAGTCCCAGCAGAGCCACCCCAGCACTGGCACTGCCCCCGGGGCTGCGCTGGTTCCCACCACCCATGGGCAGAGCTGCATCTGTACCCCAACGGTGCCCAGGCTCTGTGGCACTACCAGGCAGCTCTGGCACAGACCACCAGCACCCATAGTGGCCATACACCAGCCTCTCACCTGCACCCCAGCTCCCTGCACCCTAAAATGGAGAGCAGTGTTGAGGGGGGCACTGGCAGTATGCTCCAGCTCCCCTGTGCACCCACAAGGACCCAGAGCCCCAGCAGCCCCTCACATGCTGGGCAGTGCCGGACCTGGGGGGGGGCTCCAGGCAGGCGGTACAACCCCCCCCCCCCCGTAACCAGGGAGCACAGCACCAACTCCCCAGCCTCATGGGGTCTGCGCAAGCCCGGGTGGCTGCTCCCTCCTGCCCAGCTCACCTGGCTGCTCTGGGGGGTCCTGCGCCCCAAGCACTGGGAGCTGGGGTCCCACAGCCCCTGAATCCCCACTATGGGCACTGTGGGACAGAGCTGGGCCGGGATGAGGCTGCCCACGGTGCAGCTCCCGCCCCAGCAGAGCTTTGCTACGCTGCAACTTTAGAAGCTGCCACCAAAAATATCCTCCCCCGACTCCGGCCCCGCGACCTCGAAACCGCCGGATCCGGGAGATGAATCACGGCGCGGCTCCATGCCCACACCCACGCCGTGCCACCGCCGTGCCCGGGAACCGGTCCTAGGGGGTGGCAGGCAGGGCGGGCACAGCCGCCTGGGGCAGGGGCTGCCCACGGACACCGCAGAATGCAGCCCGGTGCTGTGCTCCCTCCTGCCGTTGCTCTCAGCCCCCCACTGCCCCACTGCCATGGCTGTCAGCCCCCATCACCACACGCCACAGCTGCCAGCCCCCTGCCACCCCATTGTCACTGCCCCCTTGGTCCTATCCCAGGGAGGACGGGACCCCCCTCCCCCCCCATGCAGCCCCAGCCCCCCGTTCGAGTCTCCTGCTGTCCTGGTCAGGGGTCCCCACTCTTGTCCCTGTCGCAGCCCTGCACAGGGGAGGCACAGCCACCTCTTCCCTGGTCCTGCCTCTCTGTGCACCCACAGCAAGGCCACACACTCGCCCACCTGTAGCTGCGAGGGCCGGGGGAGGTGCGACTCCATCTGTGCCACTCCCCAGCACCCACCAGCCCCCCGGCAGCCAACTGTGCCCCACTCACCCCATCACCTGCAGACCTGGCGAGGCCACGGCTCCAGCCACGCTCCCGCTGCTGCAGCTTCCTGGGATGGGGACGTGCCCCAGTAGGAGTCCCTGGCACAGCGGGGCCTTGGGCCAGCGTGTGGCCACTCCGGCTCCCTGTGCCAGGCTGGGGCTGGGGGCGGCCGGGCTCTGCCCCGCTGTGCCGTGTGCTGCCGAGCGCTGGGAGCTTTTATATCGGCGTGGAAGAAAAAAAACACAGCAGTGGCGGCGGCGGCGGCAGCAGCGAGAGCCTTTGTTTCGGCAAGCCTGCACCAGGCCACTCTATCCAAACAGAGCGACGGTGCCAAGTCCCGAGCAGCTCCTCGGGCAGCCCCACCTCTGCGCCGCGGCTCCCGCTGGGCTCGGGGGCAGCCGGCGGCCAGGGACGCGCCAGCAGAGTGGCCATGCTCCTGCCCCACGGAGCAACCAGCCTGGGGGGGTGTGGGGGGGGGGGGAACGGGGGGGACACGACCCCACAGCCCCATAAATGGGCACAGGGGGGCTTCACCTGTGCAGGCAGCGCTGCTCGGGGCCATGCAAGAGGATAGGCAGCGCGGCACATGAGATGAGGGCTGTGGGGCAGGCAGATGTGGGGCAGAGAGCCAGGAGGAGCTGGGGGCAGCCCACTCTCCTCCTAGACCAGCCTCAGCGCCCCTGGTGAGCCCCAGTGCGGCAGCCCCAGGCAACCAGCCCGGTCCCTGTGGCCACCCGGCCCCCTCTAATGACAGGGCTGCACTCGCGGGGGGCGGCGGGGGGACGGCAGCCAGATCCCCCCAGCCCGCAGCTCAGCACGGGACCCGGCCAGGCAGCAGCTCCCACGGCTCCCTCCCTTCCGCTGGCCGGGCCGGGGGCCATTGCTGCTGCAGGGCTGCGCTGGACCCTCCCAGCCTGTCCCTCGGACATTGCAGGGGATGGAGGCGGCTGTAGGGCCACTCCACATCCTGTCTGCAGGATGCTCCTGAAGCCCCTGTCCCCTGCAATGTCCTTGCCTGCCCAGGGGAGCCCTGAGCCCACCCCACAGCAGCACAGTACAGCACATCCCCCACCAGTGTGGCTTTCACAGGATCACAGAAGTGTTCTGGTTGGAAAAGCCCTTGAAGCCCCTGGAGTCCCAGTCTTCCCCTCACCTTGTCACAGCCACCACTAACCCACAGCCCTCAGCACCTCTGTTCCACGGCTTTGGGATCCCTCCAGGGCTGGGCACTCCCCCAGCTCCCTGGGCAGCCTGGCACAGGGGCTGACACCCCTCTCAGGGAAACAGTTCTGCCTCAGCTCCAGCCTCAACCTCCCCTGGGGCAGCTGGAGCCCACAGCCCCTGGGAGCAGCGTCCCTCGGGAGGGCAGATGGTCAGGCAGGACCCGGTACGGGGCAGGAGGGCAGTGAGGGAGGAGGCATCTGGATCGGCGGCAGCACGGGGCAGAACCCGCCCGGCACAGCCCCTGCCCGGGCTCAGGGCCAGGCCCCACGGGGCGGAAGGGCTGCCTGCGGGGAGGCACCGGTGCCGGTGCCAGCAGGGTTGTTAGGGCGATCACATCCCACACTCCTGGCAGCTGCTTGAAGCCGTGCAGTGACCCTGAAGGGCACGACAGCGGGGCTGGGTGGCCCTCACCAGCCTCAGGATTGATCTCCTAGCAGGACCCCATAGCCCCTCATGCCCAGAGCCGCTGCACGGGGGGGGGGGGGGGGGAGAGACCCCGCCCCACAGCCCTGGGGACCACCACCGAGGCACTGACACAGTTCCCACCTGCAGCATTCCTGTGTGCTGACACCAGACGAGAGAACACGAGGGTCTCTCTGGGACGGGAGGTGTGAGGCAGCCCCTGGGGTCAGCTCTGCCCTCATTCCTGCCTGCACCAAGCAGCTCCGCGGCAGCCACGGGTGCTGTGTCCCCCGAGCGCCCGTCACTCCTCTGCCCCAGGGCAGCACGACCCCGGTGCGGGGCCGTGGGAGCCCACGCCAGCGCAAGAGTGGGAGAGCAGCGGGGCTGGCCCCGCGCCCGGCGTTGCACAAGCCCTGGCAGCGTTTCGCAAGCGGGCAGCGCCGCTCGGCACCCGGCACGGCACATGGCGGCTCCGGGGGAAGCGCCGCTCCCCCGCCGGCTGCGGGACGGCCGTGCCCGGGGGGTCCCAGCCGCTCCCCGGCCCCGCGTCTCTCACCTGGCGCAGGTCACCGTCGGGCTCAGGCGCGGGGAGGGGAGCGCATGGAACACACCGCGCGTCGCTCCGGCACCCGCTGCAAAACAAACAGACGCCGAGGGATGCAGCGCGGTGCCGGCGCCACCTCTCCCGCCTCCCGCCGTGTCCCGGGGGGGCACCCGCTGCCCCGACGGCCGCGTCGGAGGGTGGAACGCGGGCAGTGCCGCGGTGGGAAGGGGCCGAGGTGCGACACCCCGGCCGGGACAGCCGCGGGAGCCGGAGTGGAGGGGGACTGGGGGGTCGCGGGGGGATGCCAGCACACCGGGGTACCTCAGACCCTGGCTGGGACCCCGCGGGGCACTGCGAGGGGTCCCCGAGGCGGCTGTGGGGGGAGGCGGGACCGCGGGTGGGGCCTCAGCCGCTGCTGCAGGAGGAGCCGCTACGGGGAACGGGCCGGTCCGAGGCTCTCGCGGCTGGTCGGGGCGGGCGTGGGGCGGAGCGGCGGCAGCGGGCGGCAGCGGGCGGGGCGCGGCGGGGCGGGAGCGCGGCGCCAGCGGGGCTGAGCGGGACGCGGCACCGGGGCGATACGGGCGGCACCGGCACCGAACCGGCCCCGCGGGCGCCAGCGCGGCTCCGGCTCCCGCTCCCGCCGCTTACCGGAGAGTCCAGGCGTGCCGGGAGGGTCTGCGCGGCCCCGCGGCGAGGAGCGGCGGCGGGAGCGCGCCGGGGCGAGGCGAGGCGGAGCAGCACCAGGCGGCTCCGAACGGTCCCGGCACCGTCCCTGCCGGGCCGCACAGAGCGCTGCTGCCGGTGCCGCTGGTGCTGATGTCGGGGCGGGGGGAGGCGGCGGCGGCCGCGGGGATCGAACCCGGAACCGCGGCGGGCGGGGGCGAAGGTGTGGCCGGGGCGTGTCAATGGGCGTGGCCATGGGCGGGGCTGCCCAGCGCGGGGGCTGCCGGGAGGTGCGGCGGGGCCTGACCCAGCCGCGCAGGGGCTGCCGGGAGGTGCGGCGGGGCCGGGCCGTGCAGGGGCTGCCGGGAGGTGCGGCGGGGCCTGACCCAGCCGCGCAGGGGCTGCCGGGAGGTGCGGCGGGGCCTGACCCAGCCGCGCAGGGGCTGCCGGGAGGTGCGGCGGGGCCTGACCCAGCCGCGCAGGGGCTGCCGGGAGGTGCGGCGGGGCCTGACCCAGCCGCGCAGGGGCTGCCGGGAGGTGGGGCGGGGCCGGGCCGCGCAGGGGCTGCCGGGAGGTGCGGCAGGGCCGGGCCGTGCAGGGGCTGCCGGGAGGTGGGGCGGGGCCGGGCCGTGCAGGGGCTGCCGGGAGGTGCGGCGGGGCCTGACCCAGCCGCGCAGGGGCTGCCGGGAGGTGCGGCGGGGCAGGGCCGCGCGGGGGCTGCCGGGAGGTGCGGCGGGGCCGGGCCGCGCAGGGGCTGCCGGGAGGTGCGGCGGGGCCTGACCCAGCCGCGCAGGGGCTGCCGGGAGGTGCGGCGGGGCCGGGCCGGGCCGGGAGCGGGGCCGGGGCCGCAGCGGATCGCGGCGCGATGCAGAAATATGAGAAGCTGGAGAAGATCGGGGAAGGTGCGGCGGGGCCTGGGCCACGCTGGGGCCGGGGCCGGGGCCGGGGCCGGGGCCGGGGCCGGGGCGCGGTGCGTGAGCCGGGGCTCTGCCCGCAGGTACCTACGGGACCGTGTTCAAGGCCAAGAACCGGGAGACGCACGAGATCGTGGCGCTGAAGCGGGTGCGGCTGGACGATGACGACGAGGTGCGGAGCCGGGGGGGGGCCGGGGGTCAGTGCCGCTGCCGGCTGCCCCCCAGACACTCTCCCCGAGCCGCCCGCTGTGTCGTAGGGGGTGCCCAGCTCGGCGCTGCGAGAGATCTGCCTGCTGAAGGAGCTGAAGCACAAGAACATCGTCAGGCAAGGACGGACGGGGGCGCTGGGGGCGGGGGTGGGCGCTGCAGCCCCCCATCCGGGGCCGCTGGCACCCCGTGGGCTCGGCGGGGCCTCAGCGTCCTCCCCTGCCCCCCGCAGGCTCCACGACGTGCTGCACAGCGACAAGAAGCTGACGCTGGTCTTTGAGTTCTGCGACCAGGTGGGTGCCAGGGGCAACGCGCCCGGCATCACCGTGCCCGGCATCACCGTGCCCGGCATCACCATGCCCAGCCCCTACCTCTGCCTGACGCTCCCTCCCACCTCTCTCCCTCACTGCCAGGACCTGAAGAAGTACTTTGATAGCTGCAACGGTGACCTGGACCCGGAGATTGTGAAGGTGTGTGTGGGGACTGTGAGAGCCGCAGGGACCCAGCAGGCGCCTGATGTGTCCCACCCGGGTCCCCACTGTCTCCCGCAGTCCTTCATGTACCAGCTGCTGAAGGGCCTGGCCTTCTGCCACAGCCGCAATGTCCTGCACCGCGACCTCAAGCCCCAGAACCTGCTCATCAACAGGGTGAGGGCTTGGGCCATGGGTCAGTGGGAGTGTCCCTGGCGAGCCTGGGGGGAGTCACACTGGGACAGTGGCAGCCGTCAGTCCCCAGCGCCTGGCTCTGTCTTCCCTCCTCTTCCTGGGGAACAGAGAAGGGTGAAGGGCCCAGGGTGTGGGGCAGCAGCAGGATGGGGAGTCCCCTGCATTCTGTCCTTTCCCTGGAGGTTGGAGGAGGAGGAGGAGGTGGTAGCAAAGTGGGGTCAATCCTTTCTCTGCAGTAGTGAATGACAGGATGAAAGGAAAGGGGTTCAAGTTGCCCCAGGGGAGGGTGAGGTTGGAGCTGAGGCAGAACTGTTTCCCTGAGAGGGGTGTCACCCCTGTGCCAGGCTGCCCAGGGAGCTGGGGGAGTGCCCAGCCCTGGAGGGATCCCAAAGCCGTGGGGCTGAGGTGCTGAGGGCCAGGGGTTAGTGGTGGCTGTGGCAGGGTGAGGGCAGGGCTGGGACCGCAGGGGCTTCAAAGGCTTTTCCAACCCAAATGCTTCTGTGGTTCTCTGGTTCCCTGCAGAATGGGGAGCTCAAGCTGGCTGACTTCGGCCTGGCCCGGGCCTTCGGCATCCCGGTGCGCTGTTACTCAGCAGAGGTGAGCTGGGGGCACTTCTCCCAGCAGGGGCTCAGCCATAACCCCCGCTAAGGCTGCGTCCCCCCTGTCCCCCCACACAGGTCGTCACGCTCTGGTACCGGCCCCCTGACGTCCTCTTCGGTGCCAAACTCTACTCCACGTCCATCGACATGTGGTCAGCTGGATGCATCTTCGCAGGTAGTGCCGTGGGGCTGCTGACACAGGGGCTGCCAGCACAGGGGGCTGCCAGGACCGGGGGCTGCCGGCAGAGGGGGCTCATCCCTGCTCTCCCCAGAGCTGGCTAACGCGGGACGGCCCCTGTTCCCGGGCAACGACGTGGATGACCAGCTGAAAAGGATCTTCCGATATCCTTCTGCTGTCAGGGGCTGGCTGCAGGGGGCAGGGGGCCGCTCCCCCCATCCCTGGGCAGGGGAGTGGGAGGGGGCTGTGTGCCGGGTGCCCCCCATGCTGGCTGCAGCAGTGGCCCTTGACTGCTGTCCCCACGCTGCTGGGAACCCCCACGGAGGAGCAGTGGCCGGCCATGGCCAAGCTGCCAGACTACAAGGTGAGAGGGAGGGGGGCATGGGGGGGCCGGAGGAGGGCAGATGGGGGGCTGGAGCTCACCTCTGTGCCCCCAGCCCTACCCCATGTACCCTGCCACCACCTCCCTGGTCAATGTGGTGCCCAAGCTGAACGCGACGGGCCGGGACCTGCTGCAGGTGAGCGCTCTGTGCCCCCCCTGCCCAGCCCCCTGCGTGGGCACCCTCTCCCCTCGCAGCCCCACGCCCTGCCTGGGGGTCTGTGGGGTGGGAGGGCCCGTGGCTCATGCCCCTCAGCCTCCCCACTGCCTCTCTCGTCCCCAGAACTTGCTGAAGTGCAACCCTGTGCAGCGGATATCAGCGGAGGAGGCCCTGCAGCACCCCTACTTCACGGACTTCTGCCCTCCCTAGGCCCCTCCAGCACAGGGGGGGCAGACCCCCGTCTCCCAGCACGCTCACGGCAGCACTGGGGAGGGGACAGCCCCCCTGGCAGCAGGGGTTGACGCCGGGTGAGCAGCAAGGTGCCAGCACCCCAGGACCTCTTTTCCCTGCCCCAGGTATTTATTAGGATTTTAACCCAACGCCACCCTGGTCCTGCCCTGGCTGCGGGGTCCTGGCACGACCCCCCCGGCCCCTGCAGCCCCGGGGCAGCTGCCGGCACTGGTGGGGGGCACACGGATCCCCCCGGGACCATGGTGCTGCCAGAAGGACAGGACCTCTTGGGACCAGGCATGGGGACGTCAGTATGGTGGGACCCCCCCACCCTCCTCTCCCTGCTCCCCCCCGGCCCCTTCCTTGCAGGAGAGGGGATCCCGGGGGCGGGGGAGGGACGCCCCGTTTCTTTTCTACCGTGCTGCTGGACGTGGGTGAACGTGCCTGTTTGTTACCTCCATAAAGCGCTTCCCCCTCCCCAGCGCCTGCCTCCTCCTTCCTCGGCCCGCCCCCCCTCGCCGACCTCCCCCTCCACAGCGCCGGAGCCGGGGCCGGGGGCAGCAGTTTAATTGGGGGGGGGGTGCGCAGAGAGCGACCTCGCACGTACAGCGCAGCGGGGGCGGGGGGGTGCGGGCGCAAGCAGCGCATGCAGGGGCGCGGGAGAGGGGCCGGGGGGGGTCCCGCCGCCCCCAGCCCCCCGCCACCCCCTCGGGGGGGAGCCGGGTCCCGGCGGGGCGGGGCGGGGGCGCCCGGGGAGCTGCCAGCGGCCCCCCCGTGCCGGCCGGGGCTGCCCCTCAGCAGGCGAACTCCTCGCAGGCGCTCACAGCCGGGTGACGAGGTAGCAGGTTCGGGGCGAAGCTGAGGCTGTCCGGGTGGCGGCGCAGGGGGGCACGGGCGCTCTGCGGACGGGGCGGGGGGGTTGGGGGCGGACGGAGGCTCCGGGCAGCCGCTGACACCCCCCCTTCCCACCCCAGATTCGGCCGCGCTGCCCGAGCCGGGGGGCTCTGCCCCGTGCCCCCGCCCCGCGCGCCCCTCGGGCTGCTCCAGCCGCAGCGGAGCGAGGCTGCGACCCCCGGCCGCCCCCTCCCCGAGCGGCCGCCCCCTCCCCCGGCCCCGGGGTAGGCGGGAGGCTGAGGGGGAAGGGTCCCGGGGGATAACGCGGCGCCGGGGAGCGATGTATGAGGATGGGAGCGGAGCCGGCGGGGGGAGCGGCCCCTTCGCAGCGGCTGCGGGGATGATGCCAGAAAAGCCTGGGATGGAGGGAGGGGGGGAAGTGCGGACCCTCGCGCCCCACCCGTGGGGGAACGAGGTGGCCCTGCCCGGGGGAGAGGGGGGTGGTCGCGTCCTCCTCGCCCCGGCCAGGCCCCCCCGGGATCTCTACCTGGGCCCCGGAGGGAGCGGGGCAGCGGGGCTGCCCGGGACGGCTGGGTGCTCCTGGACGGACGGGCGCAGCGCATGAGCACACGGGGTCCGAGCGGGAGATGGTGCCGGTCCCGGGCGGGACGAGGCCGAGCGGGAGATGAGTGGGATGAGATGCGAGGCCCCCCTTGCCGGCTGCGCCAGGGGAGGGGGGACTGCGGGCCAAGGGGCGGTTACCAGGGTGCTGCTCTCGCTCCGCGGGTTCCGCTTCTTCTCCTTGTAGAGGTTGAGGAGTTTGTCCCGGAAAACCTGGGGTAGACGGGTCAGAACCCCCGGCCGCAGGGACTCCCCCTGGCTGTGGGCATTGCGGGGGGCTGGGGGATGCCGGAGGGGGCCGGGAGGGGCAGGTGAGCGCTGCTCACCTCGTACAGGTAGTCAAAAATCTCCAGGATGGTGAGGAGGCTGGCACCGATGAAGAGCCCCATCTGCCCCCCGATGTCACCTGGGCAGGAAGGCAGCGTTAGAGGGGGCTGCCCCCCCAGACCCCCCCCCCGGGTCCCCCTCAGATCCCGCCGGACCCTCAGCCCCTCACCCAGCAGCCCCGCCACCTCGTACGCCTTCTTCTGCTCGATCATCTCGTAGTTGAGCGCCTCGAAGAAGATATCCAGGACCAGCACGTTGTCACTGGGGGGGCAGATGGGGCCGGGACAGACAGACATGCCGTCGGGTGGTATCCCCAGCCCCGGGGGTCTGTGCCACGCCGGGGGGGGTGGGGTGCAGGGGGCTGCCCTGTGCTGGCGTGACATGAGGATGTACCATGCTGGGCTGTACCACACAGTGCTGTACCATGCTGTGCCATCCCATACTGTGCCGTGCCATGCTGTGCTGTGCCTTGTGGTTTTCCCTGTGCTGGGGCAGGTTTGTGCAGGAGAGGCAGTGCTGTGCTGTCCCAGTTCATGTGTGCTAGGGGATGGTGTGCAGTCACACCATGCCATGCCATGCCATGCCACACGGTGCCGTGCTGGGGGATGCTGTGCAGTCACACCATGCCGTGCCGTATGGGGCTGTGGGGCAGCGGTGGCACTCACGCGATGTACTGCTCCGTCTTGTTGAATTTCTTGGCCAGGTACCTGGCAGAGGCTTTGCTGGGGATCTTCACCATGGAAAGCTCTTTGCCGTAGCGCACCATGGCGCAGGGTGTGCGGCAGGAGCAGTACTCACTGTCCTTCTTCACCAGGAAGTCTGGGGGGGGGGGGGGGGGGGAGGGATGGGGACCACCGGGGCCATGTGGCTGGGACCCCAGGATGGAGCCCAGGCCTCAGCCAAAGTGCAAGTAGTGGCAGATGCTGGTGGTACAGGGCAAGTGTGCACAGGAGCAGCTGGTGGCAGATGGAGGTGAAGCCTGGAACTGTGTGTCTGGGGTGGGAGCAGGCAAGGACAGCAGGGACACCCCCCCAGTGAGGGCACAGGGACTCTGGTGCCATGTGCAGAGTGATGAGCCTAAGGGACGGTGGAGGAGGGGGAGAATGTCTGGGAGGCAATCAAGTCTGATGAGGAGTGGCTGAGGGAGCTGGAGTTATTTAACTTGGAGGAGGCTGAGGGGAGACAGGAGAACTCTCTGCAACTCCCTGGCAGGAGGCTGTGGACAGGAAGGGTTCAGACTCTTCTCTCCAGTAACGAACGACAGGACAAGAGGAAACAGGCTCAGGTTGCCCCAGGGGAGGTTGAGATTCGAGCTGAGGCAGAACTGTTTCCCTGAGAGGGGTGTCAGCCCCTGTGCCAGGCTGCCCAGGGAGCTGGGGCAGTGCCCAGCCCTGGAGGGATCCCAAAGCCCTGGAGGTGCTGAGGGCTGTGGGTTAGTGGTGGCTGTGGCAGGATGAGGGGAGGGCTGGGACTCCAGCAGCTTCAAGGGCTTTTGATTTGATACTTCTATGATTCTATGGCTGTGTGACAAGGCTGGGGGTGTCTGGGGCCGTGGCAGGATGCCACTAGTACGTACCCAGCGCGGGGTCGGCACACTCCTTGTACTGCTCCGGGGTGCAGACGTTGGCGTTGCCTGCGGGGCAGGCGACAATCGCAGGGGCAGGAGGGTCTCCCCCTGGCCCCGGCCCCGCGGCGGCTGCCCCCCGGCCCCAGCCCCGGCTCACCCGGCATGTGCACCATGCGGCAGTTGCAGTTCTCGGCCAGGTAGCGCGTCTCGCAGTCCAGGCGGCAGGCGGTGATGCTGTAGTTGGTGAAGAAGTCGGACTCGATGGGGGTGGCCTTGCAGTCCCCCCAGGGCGGGGGCAGGTACACCAGCTGCCGGCCGCCGGCTAAGGAAAACACCGCGTCCCCCGTGGCCCCGGCCCATGTTACCCACCTCCCTACCCCGCCACGGTGCCCCATCCCTCAGGCAGAGCTCATCTCACGCAGCTCGTGTGTGTGCAGGGGGGACACACTGCCTTGCAGACCCCCCACTCCCAACCCTGCCCCTCCTGTGGCACGAGGACGGGAGCCGGGGCCGGGCGAGGGCAGCTGGGGGGGTTTACGCGACGTGGGGTCAGCACGGCCGATCCCCTCCCCCCTGGAAGCTCCCCACTGTAGGCAGCACCCGGAGGCCTGGCCACGGCTTGGCAGGCGAAGGGCACAGCTCGGCAGGGCCCCCGCGGCCGCCCCGCGCCGCCGCACATGGAGACACCCACTCGCGACACCTAAATTTAGGTGCGTGTCTGCGCGCGCCGGAGCCGCCCCTGCCGCCCATCTGTTCCGCGGGGGGCCGGCGGGGACGGGCGGGGGGGTCGCTGCCTGCAGCCCGCGCCCGCGGCGGCACCGAGCCGTCCCCACGCCGTGCCGCGGGGCTCCCGGACGGCTCGGCACGGGACGTTCCCCCGGGGATGGGCCGTGGCCGGGGCCGTGCCGGGGCTGCCCGAGCCCGGGGGTTGGGGGGGGGCTGTGCCCCCGCAGCCCCCCTCCGCGCGCCGGATACCCGCTGCTGCTGGCAGGAGACGAAGGTCTGGAAGCCGGGCGCCACGCCGAAGCCCAGCTGGTCGATGAAGGGGGGCTCGTCCTGGCTGTGGATCTGCACCTTCACCCCCGCCTCGTACGAGGTCTCATCTGCCAGGGCAGGGAGGGTGTCGGGGCGCGGGGCGGTGGCTGGGTGGCGGCGACGCCCGCACCCGTGTCCCTCCCTCACCCGTGTCCCCCCAGACGGGCAGGTATTCCTCTTGCTGCACGTTGAGCATCAGCTCCAGGCCGTTCCCCGCGCCGCCCTGCAGCGTGGTCAGCACCTCCCGGCCCGGCCCCCCAGAGTTGAAGGTGTAGCACTTGCCGAGCCGGGTGAAGATCTGCGGGGACAGGGCAGGACCCTCAGCCGTCCCTTCTCCAGCACCGTGTCCTTGGCCCTGTGAGACCCCCCCATCCGCTGCACCGGCCCCGGCCAGGTGGGAGGCGGGACCCCCACCCCTGGGTGCTCAGGCCATCGCCCCCCCATGTCTGCACTGCAGTTGCAGCCCCACAGCCCCCCTCACTCCTTGTCTCCCCACATCTCCCCAGGGCCCTGTGCAGCACAGGGTGGCCAAGAGGAGCTTCACCGGAGTGCCCGGGGCTGGGGGACAATGCAGGGGGGAAGGGGCCCCACCATCGTCCCAGAGCGGACCACCCCATAGCCAACACCCGTCGTGGCCTCAGGGACTGTATACCCTGTGCCCCCACAGTCTGCACAGCCCCACAGCCCCAAAACCTGCTCAGCCTTGGGGTCCTGCCCGAGGCAGAGCCAGGGGATGAGGCTGCTGAGGGTCCTGCCTGGGGCAGAGCCAGGGGATGAGGCTGCTGAGGGTCCTGCCTGGGGCAGAGCTGGCCGTGGCCGTGGTGGTGGCACCGGCACTCACAGCAGTGAAGTTCTGGGGCCGCAGTCCCAGCCGCGGATGCAGCAGCAGCTGGTGTAAGGGGTGCCCGGCAGCAGGCGCCCAGGTTGTAGCTCTCACTGGTGAAGAAGCAGGCGAGGTTTGGGGCTGTCCAGTGCCCACCCCACCAGAGCAGCTCCCTGCAGGGGCCGGGGGCACCAGATGCTGCTGGAGCTGCAGGTGATGGTGGGGGGAAGGTGAGGACAGGCCTCAGACCCGTGGTAGAAAGGCACCCGGCAAGGAGCCAGCCCAGCACCAGCATCGTGCTTCCAGCACCCTGGGCACAATGCTGCAACCCAGCCTGTGCAGAGGTGGGACTGGGCAAAGGCCTCAGTGGCTGTGGTGGCCCATCCTGGCTGTGCCCGGTGTTAGTGGCAGTCGATCCCATCCCACCCGGCACTGCCGCGGCTCTGCAGGGGGATTGGGTTTCAGCGCAGCTCCGGGGGGACGTGGGGCTGCGTGGGGACATGTGAGCAGCGAGGACACGAGCCAGGATGGCAGCAGGGACCTGGGCTTGGATCAGCCATGGCAGTAGAGGCCATTGTCCCCACCAGGACCTAGAAGCCTGCACTGTGCCAGTAGCCCCAGAGCCCCTCATGCCCCCAGACACCCCAGGATGGCTCTGAGCTGAATAGACCCCAGACCACTCAAGCTCCTTCTCCACCAGGTACGTAGCACTTCCTATGCCACAGCCAAAGCCCCTCTAGATCCAGAGCAACCCCTCCCAGACCCCCAACCTGCAGTCCCCCTGGCCTTCTTTGTGACACAGAGGCAGGGGCTCATGGCCCCCCACCCCACAGAGGGGCTGCCCCAGGTACAGGGTGAGGGATGGGGGAGCTGCAGCCCCCCAGTCCCACCACTGACCCATGGCCCTGGGGTGGGGTGTCCCAAGGGGGCTGTGGGTGCCCCACAGGGTCAGGCCCCCCCACAGCTATGGTGTGCCCCTTCCTCGGTGTGGTGCCCCCTCCCCCCACCTCCTGCCCCACTGTGGGGGGGGCGCTGCTGTGGCAACGGGCTGCTCCCAAAGAGGGGAGCGGTCGCCATGGCAACGAGCTGCCCAAGGAGGAAAGGGGGGGCGGCTGCCATGGCAACGGCTGCCCGGCACAAGGATGTGCTGAGGCCCGGTGGCTGCAGGGGGACGGGGACACGGACAAGGACGAGGAGGTGTGGGGGGGGGCACAGCCCCAGCAGTGCCAGATCTCGGGTCCCTGCACTCAGGGTGACCCACCATCAGCCCCTCCAGCCCCGCCCGCCAGGGACCCGCTGTCCCTGCAGACCCCTGTCCCTGCACACAGGTCCCTCCTGTCCCCGCACCCTGGGGCTGTGCTGGCCCCCAGCAAGCCCGTCCCTGCCACCCCAGCTCGCCCCAGAGGTGGCAACCGAGGGGCACAGCCCCGGCCCCACATCACCCTGGCTTTGGACACCCGGCACATGCCCAGGGACATCGGGCCCTCCAGGGCCAAGGCTGTGCCAAGGCACCACACACAGCCGGGCTCTGCCCCGGCAGCACCACAGCCCAGCGCTGCCGGACGGGACACGGTGCCAGGAGCTGCCGGCTCAGCACCGGGGCCCAGGGCAGGGGATGGTGCTCTGTACCTGAGCCCGGCCAGGAGCTGGGTATTTTTAGCCGGCAGAGCAGGGGCAGTGGCAGGGCAGGGCCCGGCTGAGCTGCAGTAGCAGCTCTGCTCCTCGGGAGCCACGTGTGCCAGGGATGCTGCAGCTGCCCTGGCAGAAGTTTCCCGCTGCCCACCGGAGATAAGGCAGCAGCAGGGCTGGTTGTGGCACACGTGGGCAGAGCCTGACACTCCCAGCACTGCCGGTGAGCCTGGGGGCAGCGGGAGCAGCACGGCACGTGCTCAACCTCCAACACCCTCAGCACAGGAACGGAGGTGGGTGCCCGTGTACCCCTGGGGCTGGCAAAGGCCCCGCATGCCGGTGGCACGCCAAGGCCCTGGCAGCTGAGCCCGGAGAGGCGCTGGCTTTCCAGCTGCAGCCAGCTGCCCGCTCCACCCTGCTCCTGCCCTGTCACTGCACTTCCCAGCGCTCGATGGGGAGCTGCCACAGCGCTGCCCCGGTACAGCTGCTCGGGCAAAGGACACGGAGCTGCCAAACGGGGCCATTTCCGACTGAGCTCCCGATGAAAATTAACTCTGGCACTAAGAGGCTTAAGCCAATAGCAATTACCATGTGGCAGCATGTCTCAACCCACAGACTGAGCAGAGCTGGGCACGGCAGGCACAGGCTGCCCAGCTCCCACAGCACGCCGGGTCTGCCATGCTGCTGCAGCACGAGGAACGTGCCTGTCCTGCCTCACACCACCAGCTCTGCCCATCCCTTCCCTACCTGCCCCTGGTAGGGGCAGACAGCAGCCGAGGGGAAGTTACCCTCATCCTGCATTTCAACCAGGGGTGAGCCTGCAGCCCGGGGGGACACAGCTCAGACCCGAGCAGCCCTGCTGGCACAACACCGGGGCACGGCTGCTGCAGCAGAGGCACCATGGTGTGATTCCTTGGGTTGGAGCGGTGAGGGCTGGCAAGGGCAGCACTGGGGCTGGGCACCCATGGGCTGTGGGAGGCCAGCTGTGGCACAGGGGACCCCCACCCTTGCTTGGGGCCATCTGCGCGGAGGAGCCACAGGCATGGGAGCCTGTGTGCAAACACGGCCTGGGGAACTGCTGCTGGTGCCCAGGCAGCACCTGGGGCCAGCACAGGGGGAGCAGGGCTGGGGGCCAGAGCTGCCAGTGCATGTGGGCAGGCAGAGCCACCCAGCCCGGCAAAGAGCCCCTGGCACAGCACGGCTCCAGCCCGGGCACCGTTCCCAGCCGCCTGGCACTCCTGCAGCGAGCAGGGGGTGGGGGTCTCCACAGCTGGCAGCCATCCTGCCTCAGCGCCTGGGCAGCGGGACTCCGCGGGTCAGGAGCTCAGCTCACCCCTGAGTGCCGCGGCAGCCCCGGCGCCCAGCCCCGGCGGGACACCCTCGCGGTGCCCGGGGCTGCCCCGACCCGGCAGAGCCCCCTCCTCCGGCCGGGCGCGGCGTCACGGGGCCGGCACTCAACTCACCACGGTGAAGTTGCGGGCGGTGCAGTTGGTGCCGCGGAAGGAGCACTGCAGCAGCATGTCGGCCAGGTCGTGGCCCGTGCGGTTGTAGAACTCGGCCATGCTGAAGGGCTTCGCCTTGAAGTTCTTGAAGTTGGCCTTGTCGCGCAGGGCTGCCAGGACGTGCGGCTCGGCCAGCTGCGGGTTGCTGATCTCGTAGCGGTCGTTGAGCAGCGCCAGCAGCTCGCCCACGTGGTACATGTCGTTGCGGGTGATCTTGGAGAAGCGGAACTCGTTGAGGTTGCAGATGGTGATGGCCGGGAAGGTGAGGTTGTGGGCGGCCACCTCGTCCAGCTTGGTGACGTGGGGGTAGGTGAGGAAGTAGGCGACGCGCTCGGCGCAGACCAGCAGCAGCAGCCCCAGCGAGCCCAAGAAGAAGGCTCCCCACAGCACGCGGCGCAGGGACACGGCCCCGTAGGCGAAGACGTGGCTGATGCCGTGCAGCGAGGAGCTGTGGGCGAAGGCCCGCAGGCTGGAGAGCCCCTCGCCCTCCCCGCTGCCCTCCGAGCCCCCCGCCCTCATCCTGCCGCCGGGCCCCCGCGCTCCCCGCCGCCCTCAGCCCCCCGCCCGTCCCCGGCCCATCGCCGCGCCGCGCTCAGGGGCTGCGGGCGGGCAGGGACGGGCAGGGACGGGCAGCGGAGGCACGGACGGGCAGGGACGGGCAGCGGAGGCACGGACGGGCTGGGCAGGACCGGCCGCTCCGCCTCCCTGCGCCGCCGCTGCCGCGGAGCCGCCGGCCGGCGCAGCCCCGCTCCTGGTCCCGGTCCCGGTCCCAGCCCGACTCCGGCCCCAGCCCCGGCTCCGCTGCCGCCGCCGCGGCGCAGCCGCTGCCGCTCTGCGGCCGCCCCCCGCCCCCGCCCCTCCCGCCGTGGCTCCACCCGCCGCTGCCGCCCCCCGCGAGCCCGGGAAGGGGGATGCACGGAGCCGGGCAGGGCCGCCCCTCACCCGCCTCTGGCCTCCTGCCGGGCACGGACCCCTCCCCGCTGAGCCCCGGTGGGGGCTGCAGGAGCCCCCGGGGCAGTGCTGAGACCCCGCACCGGCGGCTGCAGGCCCAGAGCCCTTCCCGGGGCAGCGGTGGGGACGGGAGAGTGGGGTATGGGGGGGTGGGATGAGAGCCCCCGCGGGGATGGGTGATGCAGGGGTCCCCCACACCACAGGCGCCTCAGCGACACCCCTCTGCTCTCCCTGTGGGCTGCAAAGCCAGAGTCAGCGTGGCCCCCTCCCCACCTCCCCAGACCTCCAGCACACAGCAGAGCCCTCCAGATGCCTTCCATGCCTGGTTTATTGGGGAGCAATAGGAGTGGGAACAGCCCCCTCCCCGCTCTGCCCCCCACTCAGGATCCATCCTTGGTCTGCCGGCGGATGAGTTCGGCGTAGAGCCCCCCCCGCCGCAGCAGCTCCTCGTGGGTCCCGGCCTGGGGGACGGCACAGTCGGTGTCACCATGTGGTTCTGCCCCCAGCCTGCTCCTGCCTGCTTCCCCCCACCAGCCCCCTCACCTCGGCCACACGGCCCTGCGCCAGCACCACGATGAGATCGGCGTGGCGGATGGTGCTGAGGCGGTGTGCGATGACCAGCACCGTGCGGCCCGCGGCAGCGCGGTCCAGGGCCTCCTGCACCACCTTCTCAGCCTGGGCGTCCAGCGCGCTGGTGGCCTCGTCCAGGATGAGGACGGCGGGGTCCTTCAGCAGGGCGCGGGCGATGGCGATGCGCTGCTTCTGCCCCCCCGAGAGCGCCGCGCCGCGCTCACCTGCGCCGGAGCACCGCGGCCATGCCGGAGCCGCCACGGCACACCCGGGGACCCTGGGAACGCCAGTGCCCAGCCGCGTCCCTCCCGCTCCCCATGGGCTGCCCGGCCTCCTCCCGCCCTGCCCCATGGCACGTACCCACCACGGTGTCATAGCCCTGGGGGAAGCTGCGGATGAAGCTGTCGGCGTTGGCAAGCTGTGCCGCGGCGAACACCTCGGCGTCCGAGGCTCCTGGCTTCCCGAAGCGGATGTTCTCCATGATGGTTGTTCCGAAGAGCACCGGCTCCTGAGGCAGCGCCCGGCCCCCTCAGCACCGAGCCCATGTCTGGTGCCGGGGTGAGGTGCCCCCAGGCAGCCCCTCGCCCCACAGCAGCCCCATACCTGGCTGATGAAGCCGATGACCTGGCCCCGCAGCCACGAGGGGTCCAGGGAGGAGATGTCGTGGCCGTCCAGGGTGATGGTTCCCTGCGTGGGCTCATAGAAGCGCTCCAGCAGCGCTGCCACCGTTGACTTCCCTGCGGAGGGGAGCCCTGAGCCCAATGGCACCGCCGGCTGCCCACCCCAGGACAACCCCCTGCCCCCAGCTGTGAGCCCCAGTCCCATGGGTGGGTGGGAGGCACAGAAGAAGCTGGTTCCCAGTCCCTGGTGCCCACCAGGCTCACTGGGCAGAGGACTGGGGTGCAGGAGGATATGCCATGGGATTATTGAGGGCTTTAGCTGGCATCCCTGGGGTGGCCAGGCTGGTTCCTTTCTCTCCTGGATGGGACATGCAGGCTCCAGGGGCTGTTACCCTGGAGGTGTGGGGAGGGCTAGGGGGGCTCAGAGGGCTGTGGTTGGGCCAGTACCTCCTCCAGATGGTCCCACGATGGCCACTGTCTTGCAGGGGGGCAGAGTGAGGGTGAAGTCCCGCAGGACCAAGTAGCTGGGCCGGGTGGGATAACTGTGGGGAGAGGAGCGAGGGGCTGTGGGAGCACAGTGCCAGCCTCGAGCCCACGGGGCAGCTCGGGGAACCGGGGGGTTCAGATAGAGGGGAGCCGGGGTGGCTCACCTGAAGGAGACATGGTGGAAGCAGATGTGTCCCAGCAGGGAGTGGCTGGGGATGGAGCCCCCTCCCCGCAGCCCCACGCTGGGCTCCAGCATCAGCAGCTCAAAGACGCGCGCGCCAGCGCTCAGACCTCGCACCACCTGTGGGGACGGTGGCAGGAGCACCCCGAGCCCCCCAGCCCCGGCCCCCAGCCCAGGGGCCAGCGGCAGCCCCCCCACCTACCTGCCCTAGCAGGATGGAGATGTTGGCCAGGGACCTGCAGTGTGTAAGGGGAGAAGCTGAGTTCAGGGCTGCTGCCCAAGCCCGTGGCAGCACGCTGGGGTGCCGTGAAAGCTGTGGCCCACTGTGGTGCCAGGGAAGCTGCCAGGCCAGACCCTGCCCTGACCTTTGCACTGTCTGCGAGGCCACCAGGAAGGACATGAGGTCTCCCGGTGAGAGCTTGTCCCCCGCCATCAGTGAGCCGCCCACAAAGATGGTGCCCAGCACGATGCCTGTGGGGCACAGGGTGAAGGTGAGACCCAGGGGGGTCCTGCCCCAGAGCTCCACCAGATCCTGCCCCACGGCATCCTCTCACCATTGAGTGCCAGGTTGGAGAGCCCCTGGAAGGCGGCGATGCCGAGCCCCAGCCGCTCGTTCAGCCAGCCGGCACGGTCCACCTCGGCACAGTACAGCCTGGGGGCAGGGATGGGGCTAACTCCCCAGCCCCCCCTGCTCCCCACCACGCAAGAACCCCTCCTGCCGCCCCTCACCCCGCCTGCCGGTCCTCCATGGCAAAGGCACGCACGGTCCGGACATTTCCCAGCACCTCGTCAGCCACCACCGTGGCTTTGGCCACCTGCGGCGGGAGGGACCAGGAGAGGGATGGGGAGCAGGGCTGTGGCAGGACGCCCCCTGATGCAGCCCCCAGGGGGTCCCTTGCAGGGTGTCAGGGGGAAAGCAGGGGGTTACCTGCTCCTGTGCCTGGCGGGACAGGCTGCGGAGGCCGCTGCCGATGACGGCCCCGGCAGCCACCAGCGCCGGCAGCGCCACGAGCAGCAGCCCGGTCAGCTTGGGCGAGAGCAGGTAGAGCGAGACGAAGCAGCCGACCGTCTGCGTGCCACTGCGCAGGCCCTGGCAGGGGTGGGGAGGGCACGGGTGGGCACTGGCGCTCGGGGCAGGCCGGGGGGTGGCTGGCGCTGCCGGGCACGGGCCTCACCTGGGACACAGCCAGCTTGAACGAGGACTTGAACTCCTGGATGTCGGCCGTCAGCCGGTTCACCAGCTGCCCCGTACGGCTGGCGTCGAAGAACGCCACGTCCTGCCTGCCGGGGGGAGCGGTGGTGGGCCAGGGTGGAGGGATGGGGTCCCCCCTGCGCCCCCGTCCCCGTCCCCCTGCAGGGTGTTTTACCGGAGGAGGGAGACGAAGAGCGCCTTGCGCATGCTGCCCGCGACGCGCTCGCCCACCCGCGCCAGCAGCGCGATGTAGCCGAACGTCAGCAGCCCCTGCGGAGGATGGGGGCTCAGGAGGGACGTGGGGGGCTCACGGCCCCCCCAAACATCCCCTGCTCAGCTCGGGGGGCCGACACTCACCTGCAAGCCATAGACAGTGAGCAGGCGCAGGGCCGGGCGCCGGGCCTCCTGCAGGTAGGCAGTGACGCGGCCGCGGGCGCAGCCGGCCACCACGTTCACCAGCTGCCCCAGCAGCACCGGGATGCGGACGTTCAGCAGGGCTGCGCCCAGCGCCAGCTGCGGGCACGGCGGGGGTCAGTGCCACAGCACCGGCACGGCGGGGGTCAGTGCCATGGCACCAGCACGAGAGTGAGGATCAGTGCTGTGGCACCGGGTTGGACGATGTCACACGGTGTGGGACAAGGGGGACACAGCCACCCACCCGCCCCCGCTCACCACCACGGCTGCCGAGAGCGCCAGCAGCTGCGGCCGCAAGAAGGTCCAGAATGTCGGCCAGTCGAAGGCGGGCTCCGGCCGGGGCTGTGTGGGCTCAGGGGACACCGGGACGGGGGAGACGGGGGCGGCAGCCTCCTGGCAGCGCGCGGCCGTGCCCAGCAAGCCCAGCACCACGCAGCCCGCGGTCGGGCCGGCCAGGAGCAGGCAGCGCCGGGCTGGCAGCCGGGGGCAGGGGGGCAGGGGGCTGGTGAGGCCCAGGTGCCCCCGTCCATACCTGAAACTGCGTAGAGGTGCTTCAACTAAGGGCCAGCTGCAGGGACGTGGGGGGTCCCGGCAAGGGCTGTTCCCACCGGGCCACCCTCCCCGTGCTGCCCTGAGCTGTCTTGGAGCACGGGACACCCTCGTGTCTCCCCCCGGCGCTGCTCACTCCCCCCTCTGCTGAATTGGCACCTCCGCTCTCCCGCCGCTCCCCCCACACCAGCCTTTGGGACCGCGTCACCCGATCCCCTCCCCGCTGCCCCGACGTGCCCGCCCCCCGGGAGCCCTGAACCCCCGGGACACCGGAGCCCGCGCTGCCCCCCTCGCACTCCACGGGACGAGTCCCGGCTTCCCCGGCCCCGCCGAGCCCGGTGTCCCCGGTACCTGCGCCCCGGGGCCGACGGCGGCCGCAGCGCAGCGGGGACCGAGCGGAGCGCGGCCCGAGCGCCGGGCGCCCGCAGCAGCAGCGGCAGCATGGCGGCCCGCGGGGCCCGGCCAGCCCCGGGGCGGGCGGGGGCGGCGCCGGGGCGGCACCGGAGCGGTCAGGGGCGGCGCCGGGGCGGCACCGGGGCGGCGGGCGGAGCCACAGCAATGCGGCCCGGGCCCTGCGCCGGCCCCGACCCGCACCGGCCGCTCGGCCCCCTGGGCCTCGCAGCCTCGTCCCTCGCCGCTCCCGGAGCTTCTTCCGGTACTCTGGGCGCGCCCGAGCCCTCGCTGCTCCGCCAGCCCCGCTCCGGGAACGCGGGCCCTGCACCGGACTCCTTCGCCCACCCCGCGACCCTGCACCGGGACCCGGGAGCCCGCTCCGCGCCCGCCTTCCCCGCGCTCCGCACGGCGGAGGCTCCCCCCGAGACCCTCGCCCGCCCGTCGGTGCCGGTGCGGCCATGGCCGGCGGCGGGACGCGGTCGCGGTTCCGGAGCGTGTGCGGGACCAGGTGAGCCACCGGCAACGGAGGCACCGGAGACACCGGGGCTGCGCCAGCGGCAAGCCGAGAGGTGAGCCGGGCCGGGGACGCGGACGGTGCGGCGGGGCCAGGACACTGAGCACCGGGGCTGGGGGCACTGGAGGTCACTGGGGGACAGAAGCGGCTGCGGCGCCCGGGATCTCCTCGGTGCGGGGTCAATCCCACTCCTGAGCCCCAAAGCCCAGTCGCCGCGGGAACTCCGAGCCTGGGACCCCCACAGGTGACCCGGCCCCGCCGGGGGACACGGGAGCGCCGGGGGACAGGGAAGGGTCCACACGTGGCACGGCAGTTCCCACGGGGGCACCGGGGTGCCCGAGTCCCACGTGGCGCGGGTGGGCCTGTGTGACCCCGCAGGGCTGCCTGTGCACCCGTCTCGGGTGCCAATGTGCCCGCCGAGGTGCCCGTGTCCCTTGCGGGGTCCCCGGGGGTGACGCGCGCGGGGCCGCTCCGTCCCGCGGGTGCTCTTGTCCCCCCGGGGCCATGCCGTGGTCTCCAGCGTGCTGGGACGGGATGGGGTGTCCTGGGCCGCCCTGTCCCGGCGCGGGGTCCCCTCGCTCCCCCCGGGCTGTTTACGCCGCCGGGGCTATTTTCGGTCGCCGCGGCCCCGCGGGTATTTTTGGCCGGGCGGTGCGGGGCAGGAGGGGGAAGGGCCACGGCGGCGTCACCACCCGGGACACCCGATCCCGGGGGACGCGGTGGCTCTGTCCCCGCCGCGGTGTTGCACAAGGCCGGGGGTCAGTGCGGGGACGGCGGTGCCCGGTCTCTGCCGCCGCCTCCTCCCTCCTGCTGAATCACCGCCCCGGGCCCCTCTCGCCGCGGCCCCGGCCCGGGCCGTGAGTCAGACCCGGCTCGTGCCGCGGCGGGGCGGGGCGGAGGCACCCGCGGGCACCGGCAGCGGCAGCGGCAGCGGGCGCGGCGGGCGGCGGGAGCACCGGCCGGCGGCGGTAAGGAGAGGGCGGCGGCGGCCGGACAAGGGGATGGTCCCATCCAGCCCCGTGCGAGGGGCTTCCCGTGCTGCCCCGGGGGTCGCCTCCTCCCCCGGGGCCAGGGGTGCTGCCTTCCCCGGGGAGTGGGGGTCCCCTCCTGTCCCAAGGGAATTGGGGTCTTATCCTATCCAATGAAGCAGAGGATCCCATCCTGCCCTGAGAGTCTGGATTCCCATCCTGCCCCGAGGTGCTGGGGGTCCCAAGCAGCACCAAGGGAACTGGGATCCTGTCTTACCCAGTGAGGCCCAGGGTCCCATCCTGCCCCAAGAGTCCAGGGCTCATGTTGTTCCCCAGGAGCTGGGGGTACTGCTCTTTCCCTGGGGAAGTAGGGGGTCCCAAACTGCCCCAGGGAGGATGGGAGTTCCAAACTTCCCCCCAGAATTGGGGTCCTGTGTTGCACCAAGGAGTGGGAGCTCCTGTCCTGAGGGTTTGGGGTCCACTGGCAGGGATCCAGCCAGTGGGACAGGCTGGCGCAGGTGACGTGCGTGGCACGGCCCTGCCCGTGGCCGTGGTGTGGGATGCCAGCTCAGGCCGTGGCTGCGGTGTGGGACGCCAGCTCAGGCCGCCCGAATCTGGGGCACGCGGGCGGTGCTGTGTGGCCTCACCGGCATTTCCGGCTCGGGGCCGTGGGGCAGACAGCTCAGCCTGGCTCGCCCCACTGCGGCACGGCAGCCCTGCGCCCCACGGCCGAGCCCTGGCTGCCCCGGGGTGCTCCTGCCTCTGGGGCCCTGTGCCACGGTGGCTGGTGCCAATGGGCATCCCCGGTAGGCGTCCCAGCGGGCCATGGCGGCACAGGCCGAATACCGACGCCTGGACGATGTGGAGGAGGACTCGCCCCCCGGCGAGGAGGAGCTGCTGCTGCATGTCACCGAGGGGCTGCAAGGTGGGGGGACACCTGGGCCTCGGGGGAGGGGGCAGATGCTGCCCTGAGGGTCCCAATGGGAGGGCTGAGGGCTTGGGCTGGGGTCTCAGCGGAGGGAGGGTAGGCAGCCTGCCGGGGGTGCCCAGCCCTGTAGCATGTGGGCTGGGGGCACCGGCTGCCCCACAGCCCTCCGGCGGGTCGTGGCGGGTGCCCAGGGCAGGGGGCATGACAGGGCTGGGGGGACCGTGACGTGCCCCTGGCTCAGTTCCGCTGTTTTTCTCTCCTCACCAGACTCCTGGCACCACATCAAGAACCTGGATAATTTCTTCACCAAGATATCCTTGCAGGGCCCCTGCCTGGCTTCCGCCCAGCCCCGCTGGCAACCGGCACCGTGGGGGTGGGGGACGGGGGGACCCCGGTGACGGGGGGGCAGGAGGGTCCATCACTGCGGGCACAGACTCCTTAACGCTACCCCAACATCTACCACTTCCACCAGAAGAACGGCTTTGCCTGCATGATGCTCTCCGACATCTTTGAGCTGGTGTAAGTGCTGGCAGGACGCCCAACCTCCCCGCCGTGCCCTGACAGAGAATCCTGCAATCACAGAGGCATTTTGATTGCAAAAGCCCTTGAAGCTCCTGGAGTCCAACTCTTCCCCTCACCCTGCCACAGCCACCACTACCCCATGGCCCTCAGCACCTCAGCCCCACGGCTTTGGGATCCCTCCAGGGCTGGGCACTGCCCCAGCTCCCTGGGCAGCCTGGCACAGGGGCTGACACCCCTCTCAGGGAAACAGTTCTGCCTCAGCTCCAGCCTCAGCCTCCCCTGGGGCGACTTGAGCCCCTTTCCCCTTGTCCTGTCTCTTGAGAGCACAGACAGACCCCCCCCAGCCACAGCCTCCTGTGAGGGCGTGTCAGAGAGTGCTGCTGTCTGCCCTCAGCCTCCTCTTCTCCAGGCTCAACACCCCCATTCCCTCAGCCCCTCCCCAGCACCCCTGTGCTCCAGCCCCTTCCCCAGCTCCGCTGCCCGGCTCTGGCCACGCTGCAGCCCCTCAGTGTCTCGCATGTAGTGAGGAGCTCAAAAGTAGTTGTAGTGCCATGCCATGCTGTGCAGTGCTATGCTGTGCCGTGCCGCACAGCTGCAGGACAAAGGCTCACACTGATCCTCCGCTGCCCCCAGGCAGTTCCTGTTCGTCGTCACCTTCACCACGTTCCTGCTGTGCTGTGTGGACTACGACGTGCTCTTTGCCAACCGTCCGGTCAACCAGAGCCACGCCGGGGCCCCGGCTGCCGACCGCGGGAAGGTGACGCTGCCGGATGCGGTGCTACCGGCCCCGCAGTGTGCCCAGAGGTGAGGAGCGGGGCCGGGCGAGGAGGGGTCCCAGCGCCACGGCCACCCCGCCTGACGCCTGTGCCCTGTCAGGATCCGTGCCAGCGGCTGGCTCATCTTCCTGCTGGTGATGGCGGCTGCCTTCTGGCTGTACCGGCTGGTGAAGGTGCTCTGCAGCCTCCTGAGCTACTGGGAGATCCGCACCTTCTACATCAAAGCCCTCAACATCCCCTCGGTGAGCAGGGACGCCGGGAGGGGGCTGGCGGGGCCGGGGCCGGCCACACCGCACCATGCCAGTGCTGACGTTGATCGTTGTGTCCTTGGTGCAGGAGGGACTGTGCAACTACAGCTGGCAGGAGGTGCAGGCGCGGCTGATCTCACTGCAGCGCCGGCAGCAGATGTGTGTGCACAAGAGGGAGCTGACGGAGCTGGACATCTACCACCGCATCCTGCGCTTCAAGAACTACACAGTGGCCATGGTCAACAAGTCACTGCTGCCCGTCCGCTTCCACCTCCCGCTGCTGGGCCCCGTCGTCTTCCTCACCCAGGGCCTCAAGTACAACCTGGAGCTGCTCCTCTTCTGGGGCCCCGGCTCCCTGTTCCAGAACAAGTGGAGCCTGCGGCCGCAGTGCAAGCGTGCGGGCGCGCGGCAGGAGTTGGCACGGCGGCTGGCACGCGCCATGGTGCTGCTGGGGCTGGCCAACCTGCTGCTCTGCCCCTGCGTGCTGGTCTGGCAGCTGCTCTACGCCTTCTTCAGCTACGCTGAGGTGATCAAACGGGAGCCGGGCAGCCTGGGCGCCCGCCGCTGGTCCCTCTATGGCCGCCACTACCTGCGCCACTTCAACGAGCTCAACCACGAGCTGCAGGCGCGGCTCAGCCGTGGCTACAAACCGGCCACCAAGTACATGAACTCCTTCACCAGCCCGCTGCTCACCGTGCTGGCCAAGAACCTCGGCTTCTTTGCCGGCTCCATCCTGGCCGTGCTCATCGTCCTGACTGTCTATGACGAGGACGTGCTGACGGTGCAGCATATCCTCACGGCCATCACGCTGCTGGGGCTGGTGGTCACTGTGGCCAGGTGGGTGCGTGGGGCTGGGCCGTGCCAGCAGCAGGCGGCGCGGTGGCCAAGCAGGTGAGACATCTGCCCTCCTGCCCACAGGTCCTTCATCCCTGACGAGCACACGGTGTGGTGCCCGGAGCAGCTGCTGCAGCACGTCCTGGCCCATGTCCACTACATGCCTGACCACTGGCAGGGCAACGCCAGCCGGTCAGAGACAAGGAGTGAGATGGCACAGCTCTTCCAGTACAAGGCTGTGAGCATCAGCAGGGCTGGGCAGTGGCACCCCCGCTAACCCAGACCCTCCCCTAACACCCCCATTGTCACCCACAGGTCTTCATCCTGGAGGAGCTGCTGAGCCCCATCCTCACCCCCCTCATCCTCATCTTCGCCCTGCCTGCCCGTGCCCTGGACATCATCGACTTCTTCCGCAACTTCACGGTGGAGGTGGTGGGGGTGGGCGACATCTGCTCCTTCGCCCAGCTCGATGTCCGCAACCATGGCAATCCCCAGGTAGCGGGAGGTCCTGGGGATTGGGGGGATCCCAGAGGTAGGAGGGTCCCAGGGTTGAGAAGGTCCCGGGGTTGGGAGGGTCCTGGGTGTGTGGGCATCCCCGCTCACCCCCGTGCCCCACAGTGGCTGTCGGCCGGGCAGACGGAGGCATCCGTGTACCAGCAAGCGGAGAACGGGAAGACGGAGCTGTCGCTGATGCACTTTGCCATCACTAACCCGCGCTGGCAGCCGCCGCCGCCCAGTGAGCTGTTCCTCAGCCAGCTGAAGGAGAAGGTGCAGCAGGACGCTGCTGCCGCGCCGCCTGCCCCCCGCATCCTGTCCGAGGGGCCGCTCGGCGCCTCGCTCCTCTCCGACGACTCGGCGGTGCCGGTGAGCAGGGCCAGCGCCGGGGGCTGGTGGGGGGTGGTCCGGTGGGCGTCCGGCCTGGGCTGCCCTGACATCGTGTCTCCACAGCCGGACGGTTTGCTGGCCAGTGTCCTGGCCCGGCCCATCCTCTCGGCCAGCGGGTTGGTGTCCCGGGACCGGCGCTTCGCTCAGCCCTGCAGCACCGCCAGTGCCGCCGCCAGCATCCTGGCATCGCTGGCATCCCCCCTGCCCGGCCGAGCCCGGGGCCCCACCGACAGCCCCAGCGACCCACGGCTCCCCGAGGAGAGGTCCTGCTGCGGGCGGGATGGGGCTGGGCGGAGGGTGGGGAGGGGACGGGTGTGTTGTGGCATGGTGCTCACCAGCTCTGCCCGCAGCCTGCTCCTGAGCGAGTCGCGGCTCCGCAGCCTCAGCCGCTCCGCGCTGCTCTCCGAGGTGGCCTCAGCTGAGATGAGCCTTCATGCCATCTACCTGCACGAGGTACGGCCCCCCAGCCCCTCCCCATGCAATCCCCTGCTCCCCAGCCCGTGGTACCCCCTGGATATCGCTCCCCTGCCCACCCCCCAGCCTCAGCGCATCACTGGGGGTGGCTGCACCTCACCAGATCTCTCCTGGCCCTACCCCTGCTGCCCAGTCCCTCACCCCCTCCTCAGTGCCATGCCAGGCTCTTGCCCTATGCCCCCAGCTCTGCTGTGTGCCCACCCCCCCCCGTCCTGGGCTTGCCTGGGGACCCCCTGGCTGCTGCCAGACCAGGTGTTGTGGGTGAAACACTGCAGCCCTTGTCACCGCAGTCGTGTCCCCAGTTCTGCCCCCCTCCACTTCCCACTGCCCCATGGGGAGGAGGCTTGGCATGATGAGGGGCTCTGAGTGTCATGACGGAGGTCTCTAACACCTCTCCCACCCTTTCAGCTCCACCAGCAGCAGCAGCAGGGCCCTGGGCCCCAGGCCATGGGAGTGTGGGTGGCTACGGGGGCACCTGCACCTCCCTGCCCCATGACCGCAGGTGAGCACCGCGCTGGGGGTCCCGGAGGACACGTGCTGAGCCCTCATGGGACTGTCCCCAGAGAGGGGACAGCTGAGGGCTGGGCTGCTGGGCAGGGGCTGCGGGCCTGGGGCAGCTCTGACTCCCCACTCCCGTGATGCCGCAGGCTCGGCTGCCAGGGCCTCGCAGGCTCAGCACCGCGACATGCCGCTGGGCGGATGGGCCGAGGAAGAGGAGGAGGAGGAGGAGGAAGAGCAGATAACAATGAGCTAGCCAACCTTGGCTTCGGTGTGTGAGGCCATGGTGGGTCGGTGATGTGGCTGGGACAATGGCGCTGGTGCCAACGCTCGGCAGCATCGGTGCTTCCCACCAGAGCTGCTCATGGCCCCGTTTCCTCCGCAGGGTCCTGGGGGAGCCCAGAGCTCCTGGCGCGGCTGGGCATGGTGGCGGGAGAGCTGCCACGAGGCACTGGCTGGGAGCGGGCGCAGCAGGGGGCTCACTGCTGCCCGGGGGCTGGAGCATGGGGGGGTCTGCGGGGTGCTACTGCCCGTGTGGGCCCCCTGCCCGGGTGCGGGGTCTCACTGGCGGCCTCACTGGGAACCCCGCTGCGCTGCAGGGCCGAGGGGGCTACCAGGGGCAGCCAGCCCCACCAGGTGCTATGTTTATGGGGGGATCAGAGAATGCCTGGGCTGCTCCTTCCCGGGGCTGGTGCTGTCCCTGCTCTCGCTGCCTGTGCGGGCTGCTGCCCATCACAGCACCTTGTCCCGGGCACCGGCTGCACCGAGCTGCCGTGGAAAATAAAGGTTTACAGAGGGCTGTGTCCTGCAGTGACTGTGCCCCAGGGCGGGTGGGGGGCTGAGGACGATGCTGGGTGGTGGGGAGCTGCGTGGGGGGAAACCGGGGGGCAGCAATGCCAGAGGCAGGGCCATGACACTTTGGAGTGCGCTGCTACAGGCAGACGGCAATGGTGCCAGGATGGTGCCACTCGCCTGCAGCCATGCTGGTTGGAGCTGCAGGCACCATGTCTACGTCGTCCCCGTCCACTCACCCACCCACCTACTGCTTCCTGCTGCCCCGTATTGGCCGTGTCCCCATGGCCGGGTGACCCTGCCGCTGAGGGGCTGAAGAGCTCATCCCACCCCACCTTTCCTGGCCAGGCACGGTGCCGGCGCCGCCGCCGGAGGGAGGGGCGAAGCACTGGGCCAGGGTTATCAAAACTAGATCAAGCTTTACTGGGCGTGGGGGTGGGAAGGCAGTAAGGGGGCAGCAGGGAGGCAGCGGGGACCCCTGCCCCGCCGCGCTCAGGGGGCCGGGCCCGCCTGCCGCCGCTCCTGCATGGAGAAGGACTGGCTGCGGATGCGGAAGGCCACCTCCTGCGTGCGGAACGTCAGGCCGAAGATGTCCTCGTGGTAGCGGTTCTTGTCCTGGCGGGGAGCAGAGCAGGCGTCAGGGCGGTGTGCCAGGCACGGTGCCGGTGCCGCGCCTCCCGTGCCGGCCCTTACCCGCAGCTCGCTGATGAAGTCCCCCGCCTGCCCCAGCGTCATGCCTGCCTGCTGCACCAGGACCTGCTGCACCGTCTGCAGCACCTCGGTGGCCATCGTCACGTCCCCGCACACGTACATGTGCCCGGCGCTCTGGCACAGCACCCGGTGCACCTCCGCCGCCAGCTGCGTCCGCAGCACGTCCTGCACGTAGGTCTGGGCACACGGCGCCGGGGCGGCCGCTGACACCGGGCACGTGGCCACGGCCCCGCCGCCACGGCCCCACCATGGCCCTGGCTCACCTTGGGCGTCCCCGGCTCACGGGAGAAGGCGGTGAGGACCTGGCTGAGGGCCCCCTGCTCCTGCGCCTCCTCCATCTCTTCCCGGTAGATGTGGTCCAGTGCGGAGGAGCGGCAGCCGAACACCAGCACCATACTGCCCAGGGGCCCGCCTGCGGGGCATGGACCAGGCTGACCCTGTGCCCCTGCATCCCCTGTGCACCCTGTGTGCCCACCTCCCCACACCCCGTGTGTCCGCACTCCCGTGTGGTGTCCCCATCTCCTCCTGTCCCCATGCTGCCCCCTCCCCACACCCCTGTGCCACACACCCCTTGCACCGTGTCCCCGTGCCACTGTCCCCTGCCTCCCCGCTCCCCCATATCCTGCACCCTTGTCCCTGTGCCCCTATCCCCACGCCTCTGTGTCCCCACTCCCGTGCCCCACACCCCCATGCCCGGCATCCCCGTGCCCTCTGCCTTCTCTCCCCAGGCTGCCGCATCCCTCCGGGGGTCTCTGTGCCCGTGTCCCCTATCCCGCCGCCACCGTGTCCCCCCTATTCCGTGTCCCCCAACCTCCATCTCGCAGGACGTGCAGCCGGTGCTGCCAGAAGCTGCGGAACGGCGCGACGCCGGTGCCGGGTCCCACCAGGACACAGGGGGCTTCGGGGGCGGGCGGCAGCCGGAACGAGGGGGCCCTGCGGACAGCGGTCACCGGCGGCCGGGACGGAGCCCGGCGGGGGCAGCGGGAGCGGGTGCGGGGGTGTGCGGGTTTGCCGGGAGGTTTAGTGCGGGGTCGGGGTGCGGGGAATGGCTTGGCCGTGCTGGGAGTGGGGCATGCTAGGAAATGTAGTCCGGATCGGGGCGGGGGGGGGGCAGAGGCGGACCCTCACCCTCGGATGAAGGCGGGCACCGTGTCCCCGGGCTGCAGGCGCGACAGCCAGGTGGAGCAGACGCCGTAGTGCAGGGGACCCTGCCCGTCTGTGGGGACAGGAGGCTGCATTGGCTGCGGCGGTGGCAGATGGGCAGCCCCCACCCAGGCAGCCCCCGCCAGAGTCCCCCTGGCAGTCCCCCAGACAGGCAGAATCCCTCAAGCCTCACCCAGGCAGCCTTCGGAGAGACAGCCCCCCCTGCCGGCAGCCCCCCTCTGTCAACGGCCAGGACACCTCCATGCCTGGGCAGGGCTGGGGGATGAGACCCCGAGGCCCTGGGAGGGGTGAAAGGGTGCCAGGGGCTGCTGGTGCTGGAGAGGGAAGCTCATCCCTGGGGGTTCCACCACGTTCAAAGGCAGCACCAGGCACTATATGATGGACAAGGCGAGACCCTGGAGATGCTCTGGGGACACTAGAGATGCTCTAGAGGCTAGAGAGATGCCCTGAGGACCCTGGAGATGCTCTGGGGAACACAGAGATGCTCTGAGGACCAGGAGATGCTCTGGGGACCAAGGACATTCCCTGGAGATGCCCTGGAAACTCTGGAAATACCCTGGGGTCTAGGGAGATGCCCTGGGGAGTAGGGAGATGTTCTGGCGACCCTGTAGATGCCCTGGGGACCCCGGAGATGTTCTAACGACCTAGAGATGTTCCGGAGATGAGGGAGATTCCCTGGAGATGCCCTGGAGATGCTCTGGGGACTATGAATATTTTCTGGGGGCCAGGGAGAGGCTCCCAGGACCCTGGAGATGCTCCAAGGACCCAGAGATGCCCCGGGGACCCTGGAGGTACCCTGACGACCTGCAGGTCCAGGCACCACAGGGTGTGTGGGGACAGGAGTTGTGCTGCAGGTGACAGGACAGACAGTAGCAGCTGCCAACCCCAGGCACCCGCTGCCCCCTGCCCCATCCCCATGCCCATGCCCGCTCACTCTCGCTGTGGTAGGTGACAACAGCCACGGTGAGGTGGATCTCTCCAGGGTAGGGCCCGGGCGCAGAGCTGATGGAGTAGTAGCGGGGCTGGAGCAGCGGCAGCTGTGTGAGCAGCAGTGAGGCCGGCAGCTCCACCGACGGGAACTCCTCCAGCACCTCCAGCAGCGTCGGGCACCGGAACCACTTCCACTCCTCGTACAGCCGGGCGTCCTGCACGGCACCACGCTAGCCACGGCCCCGGCCCGGCCCCGAGCCTGCCAGGGAGGGGCCAGCAGCCGAGTATCCCAGTATCCCAGCCAGGGGAGGGGCTGGTAGTCCAGTAACCCAGTAGCCCAACCAGAGAAGGGGCCAGTAGCCCAGTGACACGGTGAAGGAAGGGGCCAGCATCTCAGTATCCCATCCAGGGAGGGGGCTAGTATCCCAGTATCCCAGTCAAGGAAAGGGCCAACATTCCAGTATCCCAGCCAGGGAGGGGTCTAGTAGTAGCCCAGTGTCCCTGCCATTGAAGGGGCTGCCATCCCAGTATCCCAGTGCCCAGCCAAGAAGGGACCCAGTATCCCACTGAGGAGAGACCCAGCATCCCAATCAGCAGGGACTGAGCACCCTGCTGCCCTGCACTGCCCCCCCAGCCCCCCTCCTCACCTGGCTGAGCTGCTGCAGGCGCTGGCGCTGGGCCGGCTCCCTCGCCAGCGTGGCCAGGAGCTGCAGGAACTGGGGGCTCGGGGGGGCCGCCACGTCCAGGAAGAAAGTGAGAGCCTGGGTCAGGGTGCAGGGGGGCAGGCGGCTCTGCGGCACCCAGGTCTGGGAGGGGGACCCGCCTGGGGAGGGGGGTTAGATGGGAGGCAATGAGGAGGGGATGGGGAAGGGATGCACCTGCCCCTTCCCCTGCCCCTTCCCAACTCCTTGCCCCTTCTTCAGCCCCTTCCCCTGCTCCTTCCCTTTCCACAGCCCCTTCTCCCATCCCTGCCCTTTCCCCTTCCCCTTCCTCTTCCCCTTCCTTTCCCCCAGCCTCATTCCCCTTCCTTTTCCTCTGCCTCCTCCCCTTTCCCAGCCTCAGATCCTGCCCCCTCCCCTGCCCCTCATGCCCCGTCCCTTCCCGGGTCCCTACCGCCGGGGTCCCCCTCTCTGCTCTCCACCCGGAGGGGCTGCTCGAGGGGGGGCGGCTCCTCCACGCGCCCCAGGACCCCCTGCACCAGCTCGGGGCGGTTGGCGGGGAAGACGCCGAGGTGGTCGCCGGGCTGGAACCGCAGCTCCTCCTGCCCCTCCGAGCCCAACCGCACCAGCAGCGTGGCCCGGCTGCGCGGGGGTCAGCGGGGGGGCCCGGACGCGGGAGGAGGGGTCGGGGTCCCCGGGGCGCGGGGGATCCCGGTGGACGCGGTGGGAGGTTGGTACCGGGGGTGAGGTGATCCCAGGGTAAGAGGGGTCCCTAGGGTGTTGGGGGTCCCGGCACACGGCATCCAGGGGGTGGGGGGTTCTGTGGGCACGGGGGGTCGCAGGGGTGGGTGGTCCCGGGGACGAGGGGGTCCCGACGCGGGGGACATTAGTCCTGAGAGTATGGGGGTCCCGGGACACAGCATCCCGGGGGTAGGCGGTTCCCGGGGGCGGGGGGATCTCGACGGAGGTGGGGACGGTCCAAGCGACGTGGGGAATCCCAGAGTGGGGGGCGTCTCGGCGGTGTGGGGGTCTCAGGGGCAGCACATTCCGGAACAGGAGATCCCGGGGACGTGGAGGGTTCCGGGAGTCGGGAGGGAGAGCGGGGAGGCTGCGGGGACCGGGGCTCCCGGGGACACGGGGCGCGGGGGGTGAGGTATCTGGGGGATAGGGGGGTCTCGGGGTTGGATGGTCTCTGGGGCGAGGGGGTCCCGGGGTGGTCCCACCTGGATTCCTCGCTCTGCAGATTCTCCACGGAAAGCACGGTGCAGGGGAACACCCGGCGCTTGTGCAGGTGGGACAGCCCTGGGGGGCACGGGGGAGCTGGGTCATGGGGGGCTGCGGGGTTCCAGGAGACGCGTGGGGGGTGCCAAGGGGTGCTTATGGGGCTGTCAAAGGGGCCTGGAGAGGTCCCTGGGGAATTGGGGTGTCATGGGAGGCTGGGAGGGGATGAGAGTGATGAGGGAGTTCTTGAAGGGAGTCTTGAGGGGGCTGGAAGGGGATGAGGTGACGGGTTTTCAGGGGGTGACAGGGGGACTCGGGGAGTCCCAGGGGGCACCGTGGGGTGCTCCTCCCAGAGCTGTGGGGTGCGAGGGGGTGTCCTGGGGGGCCGTGGGGTAGAAGCTGGTGATGCAGGGTCGGGGGCTCCCGCGGGGGCCGAGGGGTGTCTGAGAGGGTCCGAGGGGGTGACGGTACCGGCCAGAGTCTCGACGGCCTGGGGCTGCCCCACCAGCCGGTGCCGCTGGCGCTTCCAGACCTGGGGGGGGGCGAAGAGCTCCTCGGCTGCCCCCACCCCGTCCCCCACGCAGAAGGTCTCGCAGGCGGCCTAGGGGCGCAGTGGGGAGCGGTGAGTGGCGGAGGGGCCGTGGGTGGCCCCTTCCCCTCCCTCCCCGTGCCTCCCCCCGCCCCTTACCTGGAAGACGAGGCGGGCCCATGTGCGGAAGGACTCCTCCTGGGCGCAGAGCTCGTCGCCCTCCCCCATGGGCAGCACCCGCTCCCCCCCCAGCTCCTCCAGCCGGGTGTCCACGGCGCGTGCGAAGGCGCAGAAGTGGGGGTACGCCCGCGACCCCAGGCCGAACACCGCGAACCTGCCCCACCGAGGGGTCAGCGCCGCCACCCGCACCCCCTCCCGGGACCCCAGACAGCACGGGGCGGGGGGGCACCCGGCCGTCTGCGAGGGATGCTCACAGCTGCGGGCACCCAGGGATGTCCTGGGGGATATTCAGGGCAGGGGGCATCCAGGAATGTCCTGCGGGGGATGCTCAGGGCTGGGGGTATCCAGGGATATTGGAGGAGGATGGGGTCTGGGGGTATCCGGCGATTTTGTGGGGGGAATACTCAGGGCAGGGGGCACCCAGGGATGTGGGGGGAAATACTCAGGGCAGGAAGGAGGAGACAGAGGGATTTAAGAGGGGGAGTGCTCAGGGTGTGATTTACCCAGGGGGTTTGGAGGAGGATGCTCTGGTCTGGGAGTACCCAGGAATTTTGGGGAGAGATGCTCAGAGTTGGAGGTACCTAGGGATTTTACAGGGAGATACTCAGGGCAGAGGGTACCCAGGGATGTGAGAGGGATGCTCAGGGCTGGGAGGGGGCACCTGGGGCTGTGGGAGGGTACCCAGACCTGGAGCAGTGGATGCTCAGGACTGTGGGCTGTGTGAGCAGGGGGCTGTCAGGGCTGTTACAGGGTTGGAGACCCCCAGGGGCAGCTCCTGCCCCCTCCTACAGCCACTGGGCAGGCAGTGCTGGTGCCCACCATGGGTTATGCCCCCTCCCCACGCTGGGTCATACCTCAGGGCTCCCAACGTGCCGGCACTGTCGGTGTTGCTCAGCTGCCGCCGCTTCTTCTTCCAGGAGGCGACGAGCTGGTCCGACTGCGAGACGCTGTTGAACCGCAGCTTGTAGCTCCTGCGTGGGACAGAAAGGAGGTGAGCAAAGTGTCCCCAAATGCACCCTCCCCACGCCTTCCCCAAATCCCTCCTTGGGTGTCCTCACTTGGGTGGCTCAGCCTGGGAGGTGCTGGTGTACGGTGAAGTCATCTCCATCAGCGCTTTGGAGAAGCTCTGTTGGCAATGGGATGTCACCATCCTCATCCTCAGTCCCATCTCCCATTGGGGGGTGTCCCCCCACCCCACCTCACCTCAGCACACTCGGGGGGGTCCCCATTGCCAAAAGTGCTGGTAACCACCAGCACTAAGGTCTCGTGCTCCAGGGACACCACGTCGTACTCGTCCATGCACAGCACCTATGTGGTTGGATTTGGGGGAGAGGGTTGCAATGGGTGCCTACCCCTACCCAAACCCTCCCCGCGGGGGGGGGGGGGGTTGGGGGCGGGGGGGGAGGCACCTATTACCTTGGGGTCAAAGGCATGTCGGAAGAGCTGACAGAGGTTCCAGGCGTAGGTCCGGGACTTGCCGGTCTCAGTGCCATAGAGGATGGTGGCCTTGACACGACGTGCCATCATGTGTCCCATCAGCTTGGCTGAGATCTTCACTGCGCTGTGTGGGGGGTGTGTGTGTAGGGGGACACATGAAGGGTATCAGGGTCCTCTTCTGTGATCCCCAGGGTTAAGGAACCCCTGCAGGGAATGCCCCCACTAAAAGTGGGCACCTACTTGGCCACCTCCTTGAAGGTCTTTCTCCTGGTGACAGTAGTGCCTTTGGAGACGTAGACTTTCCAGGCATCAGGCTGGGGGGTGGACAAGGGGTCAATCAGGGGACTGGGGGGCCATGGGGAGATGGGAACATGGAACGATGGGGCAGAGGGGCCATGGGGTGGTGGGAACATAGAATGATGCAGCTGGTGGGGGCATGGGATGGAGGGGCTATGGATGGTGAGAACATGGGGGGCTGGGAAGCCATGGATTGGTGGGACCATGGGACTGTAGGATCATAGGGTGGTGGGACCATGGAGTGGTGAGGCTGTGGGGGCTGTGGGGCTAGACCCACCTGGTAGCGGAAGGTGGGGCAGAGCTGGTAGTTGACCATCTCCTGGTGGAAAACGGGGGTGAGGCTGCCTGAGATGGGGGGCACGATCCAGACCCAGTCAGCCGGGCACCCCCCTCTTGTCCTCAGCTCATTCTCCATGTGCTTGACGAAGGACTCGGTGGCCGCGTGGTGATCCACGATCGTCACCTTGGCCACCTGCAGGGATGAGGGGACAGGGTGTGGGTTGGAGGGGGGCACCGGGAGCCCCACGGCACGGGGGGTCGGTGCCGGTGCCGCTCTCTCACCTGGAAGCTGTGCAGCACTGCCACGTTCACCTCCACCGCAGCCTTGTCCTTCCACAGCGACGAGCTCGTCCGTGTGTCCAGCCCCATGCGCAGAGCCACCTCCTGTGGCAACGTCGGGAGGCTCAGCACAGGGCACTCAGTGAGGGGGGCTTGGGGGTCACAGCGGGGTCCCGGCCGCTCCCTGCTGCAGGGCTCACCGGCAGCAGGTTGTAGCGGTGGCTGTCACAGAGGTTCCTGGTGCCGATCTCGCTGCTCATGTACCAGCCGTTGAAGGGGGCTGCCGGGAACTCCAGCCCCCCGATCTCCAGCAGCATGTTGGACACGGCTGGCAGCGCGTACCAGCGCAGCCCTAGCTCTCTGAACCACTCCAGCCTGCGTGGGGGGCTCCAGATGGGCGTCCATGGCAGTCCATGGCATCCATGGCAGTCCATGGCATCCATTAGCCCTCACCAGCCCCACATCAGCACTCACCAGCCCTTGCCAGCCCTACCAGCTCCTCACCAGCCCCATGTCAGCCCTCACTAGCCCCACATCAGCTCCATACCAGCCCCCTCACCAGCCCCAGCTCCCCAGTGCAGGTCCCCAACCTCCATCCCAGCCCTCCACAGGGGTCAGTGTGAGGGATCCCAACCCCACGGCTGGGGAGGCACAGTCCCACTCACGTGGGGTGCTGGAGGGGCACCTCGAGGACCAGCTCCAGCGGGAGGGGGAAGAGCTCGGGGGGCTCCTCAGGGCTCTGCAGCAGCAGCGGCAGCACGTCGAAGCGGCCGCCGCCGGGGCTCCAGCCGTGCTGGATGCAGAGCTGGGGGGCAGCAGCGTCAGGGTGGGGGGTGCTGGGGGTGCAGGGAATGGGTGAGTGGATGGGGAAGGGGTCTCCCCACCTCGGTGATGTCGACGTTGGCCGGGTCGCCCTGGATGGAGCCGTCGGGCTGCCGGTACCCGGCGTAGCGGATCAGCTGCGAGTTCCAGATGCGGAAATCGCCGCGGCCCGGTGCGCGCGGCGGGAAGATGGTGATGGCAGATCTGGGGAGGACAGCAGGGACGTCACCCCCTGGCTGCCCCATGGAGCGGGGACGGGGGTCCTGCCCCAGGGGAGCGGGTCTGGCACGGCTGGGGGTCTCTCACCGAATGTTGCCGCGGTTGGTGGCGTACTGGATGTGGGTGCAGAGGAAGCTGAACATCTCCGCCACGTTGGCACAGTCCCGGGCGTCAAATACCTGCGGGGTGAGGGACACGGCGAGAGGGGAGTGGGGACCATGGATGGAGCACCCACCCGGGGCTACCACGGAGCAGGTGGGGGTCAGGCATGGCAGGGGGGGTCCCGGGGGGTCCCTGCCCTCACCTGCAGCTTGTTCCACTGGATGCGGCCGACGCAGCGCGCGGCGTTGCGCCAGGCCTGCTTGGCCCCGAACACCAGCTCGGGCTCCAGCAGCTGGTACGTGCCGGTGGCCGCGATGGTGGCTTCCACCTCCCGTAGCCGCTGCACGTGCGCCGCAGAGTTCTCCCTGTGGGGACCCCCCAGCGCCTCAGCCCCGTGCCTTGGGACCCCCCACCCCACCGCGGGTTGGGCATGGGGATGGGGGTTAACCCAGGGCAGGGCTGGGGCTGGGGCTGGCTGGGGACATGCGGTTACGAGGTCAGGGGGGATATGGGGTATTCCAGTGCAAAGGTTGGAGGTGGGGGGCTCTAGGGCAAGGATGGGGCTTTGGGGTGTCTGTCTTGTGCAGGGACAGAGCTGTGGGGCAGGGAGGGGAATGTGAAGTGCTCTGGGGCAGAGCTGGGGATGGGATATGGGGTGTCCCAGACCAGAGCTGGGCTGTGCAGTGCTCTGAGGAGGGTTTGGGTCAGGGCTGTGGGGTGTCCCTGGGTAGGGATGGGTCTAAGCTGTGGGGTATCCTGGGCTGGGGCTGGGGAGTGCCCGGGGGAGGGATGGCCCAGGGCTGCGGGGGTGCTCGGGGGGTCTCACCGCCGCAGGGACACATAGTATTGGGTGACGAAGTCCCGGGCCAGCGGCAGCAGCTCAGCAGCCGGGCGAGTCCCGTCGGGGCTCGGGGCGGGCAGCGGCCGTGGCAGCACCAGCGAGCCCAGACAGCGCCGGCCCGAGCACGGCAGCTCCTGCGGGGTGAGGGGTGGGGGGAGGTCATGGGAATCTGCCCACCCCAAGCACCTGCCCCCCGATCCTGCAGCCTCCCAGTCCTGCACCCCCGCAGCCCTTCAAACCCCCAGCCCCATAGCCCCCAGCCTCACACCCTGCATACCACACTTCTCAGCCTTCTAGCCCAGTGTTCCCAGTCCCACATCTTCCAACCCCACAACTCCTAGTCCCACACTCGCCACCCCTCAGCCTCACACCCCCTGCCCTCCAGCCCAACATCCTCCAGTCCTGCACTCAGTATCCCACATCCCTTCATCTCTGCACCATCCAGCCCCACATCCCATGCCCCCCAGCCCCGTCTCCCTGCCCCCCCGGCCCCACAGCCCAGACCTGCAGGGCCTGTGCACAGAGCGTGTCGTAGCCGATGGTGCCCGTCTCCCAGTTCTTCAGGCGGGCGAAGCGGGGGGGCTCCGCCGGAAGGGTGGGTGCCGAGCTGGGGAGGGGGAGGTGGCCCTGAGCCCGGCCCCATGCGTGGAGCACAGCTGGGGGTTCCGGGAGGGGGCACCCCTCCTCATACTTGCTCTAGTGGCTTCCACCCCCACCAGGTGCTGGGAGCTGCTCGTGGGGCCCCTGGTCTCAGGAGGGTGGGCTGGGGGCACTGGGATGGGGAGATGCTGAGGGGTTGTGACGACAAGGGGGGTCACCAAGGACCTCCTCTGCCACCCAGCTCCCCTGAGAGCGCCAGGCCATGGGGCTGAGCTGGGGGGGCAGCACTGGGGGAGGCGTGGGGCGTTCCTGGGCCTGGTGCGTGTGTGTGAACAATGGCCATGAGTCAGAGCGGGCTCCCGGCCACCGAGGGGCAGAACTGGCCTCCGGTCTCTGTCCTCTCCAGCCCGGGGGAGTCCCCACGTGTCCTGGCACAGCTCGACCCCCCACTCTCATGCGACCCCACGAGCCCCCTCCCCACACATCCCGATGTGTCCCCTCTGTCCCAGCACGTCCCAGTAGATCCCAGCACGTCCCACGGGCTCCCAGGGTCCAGGGGCACAGCAGTGGGGCTGTCAGGGACATGCCATAGGGCAGGGGATGCTGGTGTGATGCCATGGGGCAGGCACAGGGCTCGGCTGCCAACGTGCCCCCCATGGCTGCATCACGTCCCGCCCCAGGGAGCCACACACACCACCCCGGTGGGACACAGCCCCAGTGGGGGACACGTCTCTGGTGGGCTCCAGTCCCCGGGAGCCACGGTGGGGACAGGCAGGAGAGAGTCAAGCGAGGGAACCGGCACCCCGGAGCGCCGTGGCACGGTCCCGCGCACCCCGCACCGCGTCCGTCCCGCGCACCCCGCACCCCGCACTGCGTCCGTCCCGCGCACCCTGCGCACCCACCTGCCCCGCTCCGCGCCGCCGCTGTCCTCGGGCGCGGCGCTGAGCTGGCGGGAGCAGAGGCCGAGCCCGCAGGAGCGGGCGGCACCGGGCAGCACAGCCGGCAGGTTGCCCATCTCGCCGCCACTGAGCCGCCGCTGCCGGGAGCGGCCGCTTCCTTCGGCCGCCGTGGGAAGTGGTGACCTCGGCCCCGCGCCTCCGCCCCGCGCACAATGGGCGTCCCGCCGCCCGCCGCCACCGACACGCCGCCCACCGCCGCCTGGGGCTGCCGGGGGGCTTCGGCCCCTCTGCGGCCTCCCTGCGCCTCGGCACGGGCCGGGGGCACACAGCTGTGGCAGTGATGGGGGACCCCTGGCACATGCGGGACCCCCAGCACGGGCACAGGAACCGCAGCTTGGCTACGAGACCCTCCAGCCTCTCCGGGCGCCTGCCCAAGGACGGGTCGGCTCCCCCGGCCCCCAACTCCAGGGCACAGCCAGAGCGGGGAGCTGTGCATGGGGCCTTGGGTTGGGGTCTGCCACGCACCGCCCCCCCTCTGGGGTCCAGAGCCCTCCTCCCCCCTCCCCGTGGGCTGCGGGGCAGATACTCAGAGCGACGACTCCCACTCCCTCGCAATTCCTGCCAGTGCTGGGCCGGGACCCCCGGGCCGGGCACCTTGAGGCGAGGGGTCACTCCTGGTGTCACCCGAGCGAGGGGGATGCGGGGGGGGACGTGGCACCCCGGGGAGAGGGGGGGAATGGGGGTGTCACCCGAGCAGTCAGTGGGGCTGGAGGTCCCACACCAGCCCCACGAGTCGGTGGGGGTCCGAGGGGCTGGAGAGGGGTGCCCGAGTGCCGCAGATGGTAACGGAGACCCCGAAGGTGCCCGGCCTGTGGTTCTCCCCCTTCAACGGGAAACCGCGCCCGGCCCCGGCCCCGGCGGTTCCTTCCTGCGGCGGGGGGAAGCGTTGGCCGGGGCCGGGCGGTGGTGTGACGGGCACCAGGGCAGGGGGGCAGAGGGAGGGGGCCACCTCGGGGAACTCCGAGGGGACACACAGCGAGGGAGGGGCATCCGTGGAGGGGAGTAAAGCGGGGGGGCCGGTCCGGGGACCCCCGAGCGGGGCACAGCCGGGGGGATGGGGGCGAGGGACCAACTCTCCTGCGTGAGATGTGGGTCTGGCCATCTCCCGGGGGTCCCAGCCTCCCCCCCACAGCCGTGCCCGTGCCGCCCGCTGCCCCCCCGTTGCCAGGGGGGCGGGACAGACCCGTCAGTCACTGCGGAGGGCCCGTCCGATTGACTGTCCGGCCCGGGGGGCGGGATCCGGAGGGCTTTCCTGCCCCACGGCTCGGCCCCACAGCCTGCAGCCCACCCGGCCCACGGGACTGGACTGGGCTGGGATGGAGTGGACTGCGATGACCTAGGCTAGAATGGGCTGAACTGGGGTGGGCTGATCAGAGCGGGGCTGCACTGGGCTCCGTTGGGCTGAACAGGGCTGGGTTGGGCTGAGTGGGACTGAATGGGGATGGATTGAGCCAGACTAGGCTGAGCTGGACTGAACTGGGCTTGACTGGGCTGGACAGGGCTGAACTGCCCTGAACTGAACCGGGCTGAGTTGAAGTGGGCTGAACTGGGCTGGACTGAGTTGAACTGGACTGTACTAGGCTGGGCTGAGCTGGGCTGGGTAGGGCTAAACTCGGCTAGGCTGGACTAAACGGGGCTGAATTTGGCTTGACTGGACTGAACTGAGCTGAACTGGGATGGACTGAACTGAACTGAACAGGGCTGAACTTAAATGAGCTGGGCTGAGCTGGAGTGAGCTGGGCTTGACTGAGCTGAGCTGGGCTGGTTTGGGCTGAACTGAGCTGAACTAAGCTGAACTGGTCTGACCTGAGGTGAACTGGGCTGAACTGGTCCGAAGTGGTGAGCCGATCCCTCGGGCACCCCCTCATCCGCCCCGGGGGGTACGGGCGGGGCTGGCGCCGGTTTCAGCACCGGGGACAGATCTCGGCGGGGCGGGACTGGGGCTGAACTGGGACCGACTGGGACTGCGACTGGATTGGGATGGGACTGGCATCAGACTGGGACTGGGACTGGGGCGGTACTGGAACTGGGGCAGGCCTGGGAATTGGGTCTGAGTCTGGGACTAAGACTGGGACTCGAATCGGACCGGGATGTGACTAGGGGTGAATTGGGACAGGATTCAGATGAGGATGGAACTAGAATGGACCTGAGACCAGACTGGGACGTGCCTCGGACCAGATTGGGACTGAGTGAAGTGGGATGGGATTGAGGGTGAACTGGGCCAGACTGGGATGGGACCAGGAGGGGACCGGGACTGGGACAGCACTAAGATGGGGCTGGGAGTGGGATGGGACAGAACTGGAATGAGACTGGTACCAGACTGGGACTGGGAGTGAACTGGGATGGGATTGGGACTAGAACTTGGACTGGAGCTGGAACTGGGACAGCATCAGGAATGGGACTGAGCTGGTACTGGGACTGGAACTTGGACTGGAGCTGGACTGTGACTGAGACCTGCCCCAGGGACTGGAACGGGGACCAGGGCTGGGACCAGCATCCGAAACCAGCACCAGGGACTGGGAACAGCACTGGGGCCAGCACCACCACCGGACTCGGACTGGGACTGTGTCAGGACTGAGACAGCGACCTAGACAGGATGCTGGGCCAGGAACTGGGCCAGGGACCAGCACTGGCACTGGGACAGAACCGGGAGAGCGACTGGGACGAGACTGGGACTGGGATCAACACTGGGCCAGGGGCTGGAGAGAGACTGGGACTGGGACCAGCACCAGCACCGGCACTGGGCCAGGGCTGGGATAAGCAGTGGCCCAGGACCGGGGCCAACACTGGGGCCAGCACTGGCACTGGAGCGGGACTGGGATTGGGTCAGCATCGAGACAGCGACCTGGACAGGATCGGCGCTGGGGCAAGGACCGGGACCGGCATCACGGCTGGGGCCGGGGCTCGGCACAGGGCCGGGGCGCTGGAGGCTGTCCCAGGGGGTCCCCGTGACCCCCACACCCGGGGGCGACCCTGACCCCGCGGCCAGGGCCGGGGGCACCTGGGGGGGCTGGGGGCGGGGCCTGCCCGGGGCGGGGCGCTGGGGGCGGGGCGATGCCGGGGGCGGGGGGGGGGGCCGGGCCGGGCAGGGCCGACCGGCGCCCCCGGGCCGGGCGTGGCGGAGGGGCTCCCCCCCCCCCGCGGCCATTGGCCGCGTCCGCGCTCGCCCCGCCCCGCGGGCCCGGCTGTCAACACGCAGCGCCCGCCGGGCCGAGCCGAGCCGAGCCGGGCCGAGACTGGCCCAACCCGGCCCGGCCCAGCCCAGCCCAACCCAGCTGAGCCCGGCCCAGCCGGGCCGAACCGGGCCGAGCCCAGCCGAACCGGACCGGGCTGGGCGGGGGCTCCATCCCCCCAGCCGCTCCGTGACTAAATAAGGCCGATGCTGCGGTCGCCGCGGCGCGCACCGAGCGGGTAGAGCGGGGAGGCACCGGCACCCGCACCGGCACCCGCACCCGCACCGGGCGGGCAGGGCCCGGGCCCGGTGGGCGGGGGAGGGCTCAGCCTTAACCCCTGCGCGCCCGCCCCGCATCCCGCCGCCCCCGGGGCCGGGCCGCGCTCCCCCCCGCCCTCTCCCCCCCCGCCGCGGCCGCCCCGCCGGCGCCGTCCTTGGCTCAAGGGCAGCGGGACCCCCCGCGGCGCGGGGCCGCCTCCCCCTCCCGTTCATCCCCCCCCGGGGCCGGCGGCGCGGAGCGGGCGCTGCCCATGGGCCGGGCAGGATGCCGGTGCGGCGGGGGCACGTCGCCCCCCAGAACACCTTCCTGGACACCATCATCCGCAAGTTCGAGGGACAGAGTGAGTGGGGGTCTGGGGGAAGCGGGGCTGGGGGGGACCGGGCGAGGCGTGGAGGGATGGGGAGTGGGGCTGGGGAGGAAGTGGTGCCGCGGGGAGCTGGGGCGGGGGGTGATGGAGAGGCGGGAAGCGAGGCTGGGAGGATCGGGGACCCGGGAAGTGGGGCTGGGGGTGACTGGAGGGCTGGGAAGGAGGAATGGGGCTGCTGGGGGGTTTGGGGGGCTGGTGACAAGCACAGCCAGGCAGTGCTCCTGCAACCCCCTGTCCCCATGGCAGTGGTGATGGGGTGCCATGGGACACCCCGCTTCAGCGGTCATGGTGGCTCCATGGCTGGGATCCCCAGACCTCGCCGACCCCCGTCACCGGCAGCGGCAGGTGCCCGGCAGTGGGTGTGCTGGGCTGGGTTTGTCAGGGAGAGGCTGTTTTCCCTGTCCTGGGGCGGCCCTGGTGCCTTTCTAGGCTGAGTCCCAGCGTGCCCTCAGTGGGGACAGGGCTGATGTCACCCCATGGGGCTGGGTGGCAGGGAGTGGCCATGCTTCGTGCCGGGGCAGCAGCACCGTGCCATGGGGAGCACTGATCTGGACCAGTGGGGACCCCACAGTAGTTGAGTCCTTGTTGTACTGGGGTCCCCACAGTGATCACGGTGGTGCCAGCGCATCCAGAGGTCCCCCGCGGTGGCCTGTGGTCACCGGCAGCCCAGCGCTGCGGGTAGCTGCAGGGACAGCCAGAGCGAAGGCTCCCCACGGGGCATGGGGCTGGGGGGCTGACCCTGTCCTGTCCTCCCCCCCAGGCCGCAAGTTCATCATCGCCAACGCCCGCGTGGAGAACTGCGCCGTGATCTACTGCAACGACGGCTTCTGCCAGCTGTGCGGCTACTCGCGGGCCGAGGTGATGCAGAAGCCCAGCACCTGCGACTTCCTGCACGGGCCCCGCACGCAGCGCGGCGCCGCTGCCCAGATCGCCCAGGCGCTGCTGGGCGCCGAGGAGCGCAAGGTGGAGATCTGCTTCTACCGCAAGGACGGTAGGGACCCGTGCCGCCGGCACCGCCGGAGATTGAGGGTTGTTTGCGCGGGGGTGAAGGCGGCCGTCCGTCACCCGCAGACAGGCCCTTGAGTTAATGGGCCACCGAGGCGGGCGCCCACGCCATGCCCATCCATCAGCCGGGCCGGGACCTGCCACGCCGTGGGTGGCACAAGGAGCCGGTGTGGGTGGGAAGCCGGCGCCGCTGCCTGCGTGCAGAAGGGAGGTTGTCCTGTCTCACCGGCGCTGGTACTACCAGGACTCGTCAGCCCTGCCTGGCTGCTGCTGCGACTCCCAGCGGGGTGATGGTGGTGGAGGTCACGTGCAGTGGAGCTGTGGGGCAGGAGCAGTGTGCTGTGACCCATGGGGGGGGTGATTCGGGGTGTGGGGTCTCCACACTGCCTGGGAGCAAAGACGAGGGCAGGGGAGCGGTGGGGAACACGATCTGGGACAGTGCAGCCCAAGTGCTGGAGAAGGGGAAGGGGCAGTGGTCTCCAGCCCAAGTGCTGGAGAAGGGGAAGGGGTCCTATCCTGCCCTTGCTCTGCCTCGTGGCTGCGCTGGCCCAGGCCGGCTCCATCCCTGACAGCAGCTGCTCAACCTGCACTGCCCCATGGCAGCCCCACAGCTGCTCCACAGCTGGGCAGGACGTGGACACTGCACTGTGACCAGCTTCAGAGTGAGCCACTGGGGCTGTGGGGCTTCAGCCTCTGTCAGGCGTTGCAGTGCTGCCATCCCAGCGGGGCTGTGGGCTACCCCGGTCACACCAGGGCTGCGTTGTGGCCTCTGCCTCGCTCAGGCCCCGGGGGTCCCTGTGCTGGGGGACCCTGCTGGCTGTACCGTGCTGGGGCTGTCACCAGCAGCCCCACGTTGGCAGTGCCGGGGATGCCCCACGCCGTGGCCTCGCCGGTGCCTGCACCAGGTGTCCCGGCTCTCGCCGCAGCTGTGTCTGGCTCTCAGCACCTGGCCCCGGTTCCGGTGCAGAGTAAACAAAGCTGGTCCCCAGCTGTGGCCCCACCGGCAGCCGCCACATGGAGCTCGGGGTGCCAGGAGGCCCATCTGGGACCGGGCTGGCTGTTGGGGGCTCTGGGGACAGAGCTGGGCTGGAGGGAGCCCCCAGCCCCTGCCCTGGCTCCCTGCCCTCAGCCAGCTCGGGTGCTGCCTGGGCAGGCGGGTTCTGTGGCAGCCGGTGCCCTTTGTACCGCGTGCGATGCTGCGGCTGCCAGGGCGCGGGCAGCACGTGGCTGCTCCCTCCCGGCCTGGCTCCGGCAGCGCTTGGCGAGCCCCTGTGATGGCCCTGCCCGTCGCCAGCCAGCTGGCGTGTGCCAGCTGCCGGGGCTGGGGCAGGTGCTCCCGCCGGGCCGTTGCCAGGATGCCCGGCAGCACCCGCAGCGGTGGGGGCGCGGTGGGGGCACCGCGGGGTGCGCGACGGGGGCGGCTGGTGCTGCGGCACTTCTGCCTGCGCCAAGTCCCTGGGGACAGCCGCGATTCCGAGGGGATATTTATAGGCGGCAGAGGGGCCGGGTCGGGGCTGGGGCCATGCTGGAGAGCTGCTCCCTCGCTCTCCCTGCCGCAGCCAGGACATCCCGGGGCACGAGGGGGTCAGGAGAGCGCTGCGGGGACCCGTGGGGCTGAGGAGCAGCGTGGGGGCAGCGGGACCCACCAGCAATGTCGGCATCCGGACCCCCAGCCGTGTCTGACTCCCAGGAAGGGGGGTTTCCTGTACACACAGCTCTGCCCATGTGCCCGGGGGGCTGTTGTGTCCGGGGATTGTTGTGTCCAGGGGCTGTAGTAGGTACTGCCTGCATGTGCTACTGGGGTTGTGGCACTGCTGCTTGTGGGTATCTCCTCTCCCCAGTCAGCACAGCTCTGTGCCAGCAGCGCACCACGATGCCGGTGCTGCCTGCAGCTGTGGGGGTGCTGCACAGTGAGACCAGGTGTGGGGTAGGTGGGGGCACACGGTGTCTGTACCCTTGCTGTGCCAGGGGAACCCCTGAGCACTGGGACCCCTCCAACTGCCGCGGGACAGAGACCCCACTGCTGCCAGCTCCAGGCTCGTGGCTGAATCCCGGCATGTCCCCATTGCTCACCCCATTGGTGCCCTCGGTGGTGGTCGTGCTGCGGTGCTGACCCCCCACTCCTCCGCCTGGGCAGCCCCCTCCCTGCGAGCCCCTGGCGCGGTGCCGCGCTGCGTGGCTGTGCCGTGCTGGTGGGAGCTGCTGGGCCCCGCCGCGTCGCCAGCTGCTGCTGCAGCCATTAGTTTTGAGCGACGTTGTTTATACAGCCCTGGCGCTGCCGGGGACGCCGGAAGGTCGTGGCAGCCGCGGGGGAGCCGCATATGCGCCGGGATGGCCTTGGGCTCACCGGGGTAGCCTTTGCCAGGCTTGGCTGTGTCTGCGGCAGGGAGGGGGCAGGCACTCTCCCCCCGGCCACTGGCCTTTGAGGGTCCCTGGGGCCGCGGTGGTAGCGCCTGTTCTGGGCGTTGGCATGGGCTGGGACGGGGCTGAGGGTGTGAATGAGCAGGATCGGGCCCCCAGTGCCCGCCTGCGCAGCACGAGCCGGCACCGCTCGATGCAGGTGCTCCCCCCATGCCTGTGGGGCTCCTCTGGCCCAGCTGCTGGTACCATGGTGGCCACAGGTCCGAGGCCTGACAATTGTTGGGATGCTTTGGTTCCCTGGGGCTGCCTGGGCAAGGTCGCGCCCTCTCTGCGGGAGCCAGGCTGCGTGCCAGTGGTTTTGGTAGGCAGCAGGCCAGTGCCGGCACGGGGTGTCCTGGGGGTGAGGGTCCTGTGGAGATGTGTCTGGGCAACCCTGGGGTCAGAGCTGTGGCATGGAGGCTTCCCATGGCACAGCGTGGTCTGTGTGGCTGAGCCGTGCTGAGAGGTACCCGGGATGGCGTGCATGGGGTGGGGGTGCACAGCGCAGTGTGGGGCACAGGGGCTGGGGGGTGCAGTGTGTGGGGGGAGGGTGCGGGGTCAGGGTGCAGAGTGAGGGTGAGGTGCAGGGTGCAATTCAGGCTGTGGGGTGCAGTGAGGGGTGCAGGTTTGGGAGTGGGGTGTTCAGGGGGTGCAGGTTTGGAGGTGGGATGGGGAGTGCGTGTTTGGGGCTGCAGGCATGTGGGATGCTGGGTTTGGGGGTGCGGGTTAGGTGGTGAGTTGGGGGTCCAAGTGGGGTTTTGGGGTGCCAGCTGTGGGAGATGCTGGTTTGGGGGTGTGGAGGAGGTTGCAGGTTCAGAGGTGGGGTGTGGGGTGCTACTTTGGGAGTACGGGTGGGGGCTGCCAGCTTGGGGGTGCGGGTTTAGAGGCGTATTTAGAGGCGTGTTTGGGGGCGCGTGGCTGGGGGCACACATCAGCTCGGGGGGCGCGGGGAGTGACCCCCCCCCTCGGTGCGCGGTCCCGCTGCTGCCGCCTGGCGGTGACAGGGAGCAGCGCAGCCCCGGTGGGAGCCGTGCGGGGATAGGGGTGCGGGGGGCTGGCGAGGGGCTTGGCGTGGGGACCGCGCGGAACACCCCGAGCAACTGAACCGCTCGCCAGCCTCCTGCAGCTCCCACACGGCACCCCCCGTGGGATACCCTCCGTCCCTGTCACCTCGTGGCTGTGGACCCCGAGTGCAGGGGGGAGGTTTGGGGGCTGCGGGAACTTTGGTGCAGCCCCCGGCCCGGGGGCTGTCCCGGCCTGGGCAGGGCGCGGAAAGGAGTAGGGGACGCGCACAGTCGGGGGGTGAACGTGAGTCGGGAGACTCGTGTGGTGCTGGGCTGGGAAACCATGGAGGCGGAGGCGCTGGGAGGCTGGGAGCCGCCGGGGGGGTCCGTGCAGACCACCACCCTCTCCCCCGGGCCGGTACCGCAGTGCGGGAGCAGGTAGGTCTGCTTTTTGGAGCTTTGCAGCCCCCCGGGAGCCCCCGCCGTCCCCAAAGCCCCGCGCCCGCTTTCTGCAGGGGCAGCCCGGCACGGGGGGGGCCGGCACTGGCCAGTGGCCGCGGGGGCCGGTCCGGGGCCCGTGGCGTGTCCGTGGCGTGTCCGTCCCGCGGCGCCGGCGGCTGCTGCCCGCAGCCATATTTAGGCATAAAGCCGTCGGGCGGCGGTGCCAAGGGCCGAGCTCGCCGGGGGGGGCTGCGCACCGCTGGGGGGGAACCCCTCTGCGGCCCGCGGCGGCCGAGACCACGGTCGAGCTTGGCCCCCCCCCCCCCCGCCCCCTCCCCGGCCGGCGCGGGGTGGGGGTCCGCGTGGGGTGGGGGCCGGGGGACCCCCGCCGGCAGCAAGGTGAGGCTCGCGGCGTGGGGGTCCTGCCGGCGACCCTGCCCCACGGCCGGACCCCCGGGGGGTGGCGGGAGGGCCGGGAGTGCCGGCGCATGTCCCGGCAGCCGGGGCGGGGGGATCAGGGGGATTAGGATTTCCCGCGGGCGCCGGGTGGGCGAGGATGAGGCAAAGCCGGCGGCGGCAGCGCGGGGCGGCCGTGTGTCCGTGCCGCTAATCCCTCGCAGCGGGCACCCAGCTGTGGTACACCGTGCCGAGCCGTGCTGTGCCGAGCCGTGCCGGGCCCCTGCCCGCGGCCCCACGTGTGGACAGGGATTCCCCACGCGGGGCTGGGGCCGGGGCCCGGGATTCGGGGCCGGTGCCAGCTGGCGGCTGCACGCCGGGCTCCGCGGCACAGGCTGCCGGGCGCGCCGCCAGCGCGGGGGGAACATGGCGTGCGGGGGCACGGCGGGGGGGGTGGCGACGACCCAGCGCCCCGGTGACACCCGCACGTCTCCCCGGCCCTGCTGGTGCACGTGCCAGGGAGAGGCTGGGGATGCCGTGTGGTAGGGGGCACGGAGACCACCCCCCAGCAAGCCCGGGGGTGGATGAGGACCCCCCAGGGTGCACAACAGGGCACTGGCAGGGGAGAGGGTGCTGCTGCCCCATCCCTGTGTAGGAGAGGTTACCCTGGGCTGCCTCTTCCCCCCCTGGCCACTGCAGCCCCCCCAGGTCCCCAGCCCAGCTGAGCTCCCAGTGTGGGATTAACACGGCAGCTGTTAACAAGTCCTGAGCGGCTTAAGCCTGGCCCAGCACCCCAACTGCCCCCCTCACTGCCCCTGCAGCCCCCACCCTCACCCTGCTCCATCCCTGGGGCGCTCGGGGGGGTGCAGGGAAAATGAGGCCCACCCTCTCGTGCCTCAGTTTCCCCCTCCCCCCAATGCAGCTGCAGCTGGGTTGACTCCCTGCTGAGTCAGCAAGTTTTTATCCTCTGGGGTGGGGGGCAGGAGGGGGTGCACAATGCAGAAACAGGGGACAGGAGAGGGTATCCAGCAGGGATGGAGGCCTGTGCCCTCACGGTGCTGAACCCTCCTACCTCACAGGCAGCTGCTTCCTGTGCTTGGTGGACGTGGTGCCAGTGAAGAATGAGGATGGGGCTGTCATCATGTTCATCCTGAACTTTGAGGTGGTGATGGAGACAGAGCGCCCAGGCTCGCCCGACAAGGACACCAACCACTGGGTCACCCCTGCCACCTGGCTTCCTGCAGGTAGGGCTAGCACTGGGGCATGTGGCACGGCTGGGGTCTTGTGCCAGTGGTGCTGGGGCATGTGACATGGCTGGGGGTGGTTGTGCTGCTGGTGCTGTGGCACGTGGCATGGCCAAGAGGCTTGTGCTCCTGGTGCTGGGGCAATGGCATAGCCAGGGCAAACTGCATTGACCACCCTCCTGCAGACCCCACGTGCCAGGCCCTGCCAAAAGCACCACACAGCACGGCACAAGGTGAGGGCTGTGCCAGCTGGCAGTGGGCATCCACAAGGTGGGATCGGTGAGCAGAACCCCACCCCGTCCCTTCCTCCATCCAGGGCGCAGCAAGTCCTTCCGGCTGAAGCTGCCAGCGCTGCTGGCACTGGCGGGCAGCAAACAGTCGCTGCCACAGGAGCCGCCCGACGCCGTCGTCGTGGACTTCTCCAAGCAGAGCAGCGAGTCTGGCGCCGAGGAGCCCATGTCCTCGCTGGAGCCTGGCTGCCCGGGGGGCATGCAGCCCGAGGACAAGGCGGCGCTGATGGGGGACGAGCCCCCCGAGCCGCCCGTCACCCACTCGTCGCCGTGCACCGAGCGCCTGGCCCTGCACGCCGCCTTCTCCAACTGCAGCCTGGCGCGCAGCCGCTCCCGCGAGAGCGTCCACAGCGTGCGCCGCGCCTCCTCCGTCGACGACATCGAGACCATGAAGGGCGAGGGTGACAAGCGCTGCCACAACCGCCATGCCAGCGCTGGTGCCGGCATGCACCGTGGCTCCAGCACCGGTACGGCAGCACTGCCGGCTGTGTGCACTGGGGCCGGGCACTCGCTGCTTCTTCAGCCCCCTCCCTGTGGCAGTGTGTGGCTGTGGGGTGAAGTCATTAGGGCTGGCAGCTTGTAAGGGCTGAGGGCATGGTGTGGTGTGGTGCCCAGGCTGCTAGGGCAGATGGCAGCTGCAGCCAGGGGGAGCTGCCGGCTGCGGGCACACGGCTGCCACGGCACTCGGCACTGTCCGGCTCCTCCTCGCTCTGCCGGCAGCTCTGTGCCCCCCAGCACCTGCTGTGGGGTGAGCCAGGGCAGCCCTGAGGCCCCGCATGGCACCAAGCCCCCCATGCCTGCCAGGGAGCCTGTGGCCACCCGAGTAGTGCACTGCATAGGGCCCAGGGGGTCACCCCCCAGCCCCCTCCCCACAGTCCCTCAGCACTGCCCATACCCCCCACGCAGAGCCTTCACTCCCTTTGGCAGCACCCAAGTGGCAGCAATTGCCTTGTTAAGCCCTGATCTCATTAAGCACATTAGGGAATGAGTAATTACATTAACGGTGAATGATAGTGGGCTGTTGGGTCATGATCCTACCAAACCCAGCTGGGCTTCTCCCCCAGCTCCCTGGGTCCCCACTCCCCTCACCTGCCCTGGGACCTTCTCTCAGCCTCATAAGTCCCCTCACCTGCCCTGGGGCCCTCCCCCAGCCCCATCACTGTCCTTGCTCACCCTGGACTCTCCTCTAAGCCCCTTTGTTTCTCTCAACTACCCTGAGCCCCCAGCCTTGTTGCTCCCCTTGCCTGCCCTGAGACCCCCACCCCAGAAGGCAGCGGGGCCACAGCTCCCCCTGTGATGATGGTTACCCCCCAGGGGCCATGAACAACGTGCGGAGCGCTCTGCTGAACTCCACCTCGGATTCGGACCTGATGCGCTACCGGGCCATCAGCAAGATTCCCCAGATCACCCTCAACTTTGTGGACTTCAAGGCAGATGCTTTCCTGGCTGCGCCGCCGGGTGAGAAGGAGATCATCGCCCCCACCAAGCTCAAGGACCGGACCCACAACGTCACCGAGAAGGTCACCCAGGTGAGATGGTGTGTGGTGCCTGGCTGGTGCTGGAGCTTGCCAGGCAGTGCTGGAAGTGGCCAGATATTATTGGAGGTGGTCAGGCAGTGATGGAGGTGGCCAGATGTTGCTGGAGGTGGCCGGATGGTGCTCAGGGGATGGCATCTAGAGGATGTTCTGTGTGGCTACTGTCTGCCAGAGCTCATGGGGAAGTGTTGGAGCATACAGGATGCTGCAGCTGTCAGGATGATGCTGGAGCTCACAGGATGGTGCAACTGGAGCTGGCAGGGAGGTGTTGGAGCTGGCAGGATGATGCCAGAGTG